>NC_134317.1:40890608-41203122 GCF_964195595.1 Calonectris borealis
AAACAAATGACCTTGTTTGTTGCTTCGTGTTTATTTTCTTGCCCAAACAAAATTTCCGTCTGCAAAAACTTTTAAATTATCAACCCTCCTCCCCTGATGTGTGTCCTTTTGGATGCCATTACAACTACCACAATAAGTTCTGTAAGAAATTTAAAGCCATGAAATGCAGCTGGACCAGTGGTAAGAGAGGAGCACAGGACAGACACTGTGCCTGTGCATGAAGATTAATACCTTTCACCAGGAAGTTACAGTCTGTCTACCAGGGGCCCTGAAGAGCTTTATTATTTATGGACAGTATCATTATTTAGAGTCCAAAGGTCTGCCCTTTTTCTTCAGTTTGTTTCAACAGACATCAAAGGAGGATTCATCAGTGTCTTCCTCTCCATTGCCAGAAGGTAGTAGTAATAATAGTAATTGGGGCTCTTTACAGTCAAAATGCTTATAAAAACCATTCTCTAATTACTTAGTAACGAGACATTTGATGATGCACTGGGAGCAACATTCATTGCCTCCGAGAAAACAGAAGTAGCATCAGATGTCTGCTTGAGGAAAAAATACCATGAAAGAGCGCACTCTCTGTAGACACTAATCTATGTAACCCCTTGAAAGGAGCTAGCTGGTGCCTTGTTTTCCAAAAGTAGTTTCAAGACAGACTCTAATATACATACATATACATGTATCTCACTAGAAATGGGTGAACAAGCCACAGTTTGTGCCATTCTGATAATTCCAAGACAGCAGTAAGGACTTCTGAAAGCAAATGGGATTGTGATATTTATCTGGGATATAACTTCTTCCTAGAAGTTAAACCAGAGGATAAATGTGGAGATAATATCCAGTGTCAGTCAGATGACATAGCAAGGCATTAACCTTCTCACCAGTGCAGGCTGTTTAACTTGTATGAAGAAACCTAGAGTACACAAATAACATAACATGTAACAGCAGAAATCATCAACCGTCTCCCATAGGAAAAACTTCCCCTCTCAGCACAAGAACAGCAATATGGAGGAGTCTGTGATATCTAGACAGTGGCTTGCATGACTACTCCAGCTATGGTAGAACAAACATTTTGCCTCCTGCATTTACATGAGGCGAGTTAGGCACAGATTAATTTGGCAAAAGGCTAGGCTAGCAATGGAATAAAATATTGCAAGCAATTCTGAGCTGCATGACTATTTTCACATTGCTTTGAGCACAAAGGTTGCCCAAGAATGCATCATTTTGAGACAGGTAAGAGCCTTGGGGCTCCATTAATGTAAAACACTGCGTTCCTACACCACTGGTATTTACAGAGACTTGCTTAGTCCCATATATTAATGCCACTTTGATGCAATTTCTTACAAGTGGTCCAACTGGATGGTTCATGGAAAAGTTGATGAAAATCTTAATTTTAAAAAAATCCTTATCAAACATTGGTTAAACAATATTTTTGGGAAGGGAGATAGATTTTGACAAAAAACTCTCATGCATGTGAGAAAGTGGAATGATTCACACACACACACACAATCTGGTATGAGAGCATATGTAGTTTCAGCAGCACCTTTCTTTGAATATTAAGAGTCCCTATAATTCCCTTGAATTTTAGAGGCACTCATAGATGTGGCTGCAATGCTTAGAGTTAAGTATGTTCAGTCCCCAGAAAATTAGGTAATTTGGGGACCTCTGTCTTCACTTGATAGTAAAGTAGCTTGGTAACACTACATTCAGGCGCTTTCCTGTGGCAGAGGGCTTCATGGACCATTTCCATGCATGCAGCCAACTTCGGTGCACTGAGTCACTCCCCCATCACCCTCCTCCCTGCTGCTGAAGAGAGACCCAAGCTGGGACTCCTGCCGCGGTGTGGGTAGTTCAGCCATGATCAATAACACAGATATGACCTCTCCTTTGGCTCTGAGCTGAGCAGGAACAATGCAAATGCAGCCATGGTGAGAGGCATGGTGTATCAGCTAACTACAGACACATTTCCACAGTTGAGGTTTTCCTTGGAGTATGGGCAGGGCAAACTCACATCTGCCTGCAAAATCCCCAGAAGAAACCATCTTAAAATTTATAGCCCTTAAATATCCCAAAGCTCCACTTCTACAATCATTTATACACATGCTTAACTCCACAGACAACTTTAATGTGGAGCAGCTACCCACATATGGGAAGAAAAGCCTGTGACAGCACCCTTGCAGGACTGGGGCTCCAGATTGTAGGAGCCAGAGGCCTCTCCTTGATGGCAGCAAGGCACTTTGCATGCTGTGGATGCAATGCAAAGCACCACAGAAGTCAAACCTTAAGATAAACATTAGCTAGAACTATTTCATTATTCAAATCTTGGGAAAGCTGTGGAGTCAGGCATCTTCTCCTTTTTACATGAGAAAATGTGAAAACCCCACACTGCCTTCTTCCTTTGCCCTGGACTGGAAGTTGGGGACTTCCAGACAAGACTCTGCTGCTTGCATTGGCTTTGAGCCTTTTTTTTCTCATTTTTGGGACGCATGATAAGCGTCGCTTGCAGTTATTTTTTTCCACAGACAACAATCAACAGCTATAAAACCAATTCCAAATGCAGCCTGGATCAAGTTTCAAAAAGCCCTCATATTCTCTGTGTGTGTGTGCATGTGTGTGCACAATTTAATTTACTGGGGCTACAGAACTGCATTTGTAGGACTACATTTAATTTTTTCTTTTTTAATCTCCAAGGCAGTTATCTATGACAGTGAGTGTGTCACAGGACAACATCACTTGCAGCGATTGCACAAAGCAGCCTCCAGCCTCTTGCCTTAACAAGCTATGTGATCCAGTGATCTTCAGCATGACACTCCTTGTGTTTTATTGCTGGCTGGAAAGATTTTTTTTGAGTCTCTTTCAGTTCCAGAGGTCTTTATTGCTAAATAGCCCTGGCTGTTGAGTAATATGTGAATTTAATGTACTCATACTGGGATGCCCGCTTGGAAGGTAGTGGAAATTCAACTTAAAACTGCAATCAGCTATTTTTTTTTGCTCTTTTTCTTGCTCTTTTTCATTCTGTCTCTGAGTTTACTCTTTGCTGTTTGTAAACTACTTCCTAAGCTGTTTCCCGTGCTGTTACAGCTCTTCACGAAGCAGATTATCACCTCAGTCCTGCTCAGGCACATGAAAGAGATGATCTAGAGGAGGGAGGAGCAGTGGCAAGTCTCATAAAAGCAGCATCCTACTTGTGCTGCTTTGACAAGTCATGAAATAGTCCCATTCTTCCTGACTAGCTTATTAATAATCAAAATCCATCCACAGAACAAAGAGTTGCTGGTAACGTTTCAGCTGTCTGTTTGGCAAGATGCATGTGGGGAGGACATGGAAGAATCTTATGAAGAAGAGCACCAAAGCCCATGTGGGACTGTTTCATACCTCGAAGAGGTCAAGGAAGGTTTCTGGGGGCCAGGCTTTGGAGAGGGAATAGAAATCATGCTTTTGAACATTCTGCATCAAAGCTCTCTCGAATGTACCACTGTTGCCTCTGGTACTTTTTGCTAGGAAACAAAAAGCTCCTGTGACAGCTACCAGCAGCTAAAAGAGTGGAGCTATGTTACTACTGGGGAAAAAGTTCTAAGTTTGTAAATGTGTATCTGAATTTTTAAACAAGTCTGTTTGGCGCTTTTCACAGAGCTTTCAGCAAGCACTCTACACTTCCAGCAGGAGCACTGACAATTTACTGGGTGCAAATCCTGTGTTTTATTCTGAAAGAACATTTGCGATTTGGTGCTCTCAGGTATTTCATCTTTCCCTAATGTTCCTGGTTCCGGGATCTGGGATATAAGTGAGAGTACTGTCTCTCCTTAAAGCAGAAGATCCATTTTCAGCCCTCACAACTGCAAGAAATGCTGTAAAACATAAACTCTAAAAAGACATGGACATAAGAAAGACCACATAATGCAAAGATGTCACAATTTTTGAATGGTTTGGGGTAGCGAAACTGAACCTGTGATTGTCCCTCTGCCCATTGCACATGAGAAATTTGATTCTAAGAGTTACGCTCCCATGATCAGTGAAGAGAAGGACACTAAGTAGCTATCTATCCAGTTAACGCTCCAATTTGACCACTGAATATTGCAATAAGCTGCTCTCAAACAAGTTACAGACTCAGTATCATTTGCAGAAATAATAACAACCAGCAATTGGGCATCCTCTGAGAAAACTGTTATTTTCTAATGGGCTGTTCATGGCGACCCCAAATAGACAAAATTAACCTAATAAGGTATTCAATATGTGTCGTTTACCAGCTTGTGCAAGTGTCAATCCAGAACGCAAGACCACACCTGACCTTTTAATAGACACATTTTTCTAACAGCCACTTTCTATCAGGCTACGTTGTAAAGCAGCTTAGCTTTTATCCTGGTGGCTGATCAAAATATCCTCCTTTTCCTCTAGCATTGAGCATCCTGCTCCCTTAATGCTCCACAACTCTTATCACACCTCTTGAGTCCTGTTCCTGGGAGGAAGAGCAGAAGGAACATTATGTCTTCTGGGGCCTCTCAGAACATCTCTACTGCAGGTGCAGGCTACCAGAAAAGAAAAAAGAAAAAAAAAAAGACAAGACATGAAGCACAGAAGCAGTGGCCTACTGCTGCAAGGTCATGATAGGAGATGGTTCTCTCTGGCAGGTCAACGTGTGTTGGGATGTCCCATCCGTTATCGATGTCTGCTCTACGTCAAAGCCCATGGATCAATGTGAAAATGAGACATTCCCCAGGTCAGTGCCCTGACTCTTGTACACTGATGCAAACAACAGTAGCTGTTAAAATGTCACTGCCTGTCCTGCCCCTGCGCTCCAAGTTACCATCCCTAGCAGGGAACAGCAGAAGCAACTGTGCCTCTGTGCCAGCGCTGCAGCATACCCACGGCACCCACCTCCGCTGGCAGCCCATATACACTAGCCAGCCCGCAAATTAGGAACCAGGAACACCGGGACGTGTTCCCTGCTGCAAGGCTAGTCACCCTCGGTGGCTGGTCTTGTCAGCAGCTGGGACCCCTGCAGTCTGATCCGCCAGGGCTTCTGTGGTGCAGTTGGTTAGGTGCAGATAGTTCAAGTTTTAGGCATATGCCTCAAGACCATTAAAGCTAATCTCAACAGGCAAAAGGGGTTTACAAATAGACAGGCGTAAACCAGTTGCCTATGAAAGAAGCATCATCATACTGCATCAGACACTGACTCCTGAGTCAGTGCAGCAAAGCATGAAGCGATAATCTAAGTTTGCAACTACCCAGCAGCTCTGAAAAAATCAGGGCCCGTTCTCAGCTACCGTGAGTGCTTTGAGAAGTTCCTTTTTTATAGCTTTGATGTGGGGCTCAAAGCATCTTCCTCACTGTGGGGGAAGAGACAGCTGTCTCGAACCCTGAGGAAAACTAGTGCCATTCATCTGAAGTGATGCTATGAGGTACTCCCACTACCTGTTTTGAACCCCATGGGCTCCTGCATCCGCTTTCTGGGGTCTTCCCTGTCCCTGTGTGTCTGCCTTTATCTCAGCTGCTCTGCGAGGTGAGGAGGACCTGGTCAACTAACTCCTAAGTCCTGCTAACCAACCCAGACACATACTGCAAAGAGCAGAGATGAGTCACCTTCAGATTTGCCCTGGGAAAAATGTGTCCAGGTGCCTGCTCCCATTAGCTGCAGTAATACAGCTGCATCTGCATGATAGGCAGACACAGATGTATCTGCATCTGGGGATGCAGATACAGTATTTGTTTTTATGTCCATGAGAAACAAGGAACTGTACATAAGGAAAGAGAAGATGCAGAGATTTTTCTTCTCCCGTTTTCTGAAGTGGCTGAAACAACCTACAAACTGGTGCTGCTGTGCTGTGGCTGAGGGAAACCCGTTTTTGGTTGCTGGAGAATTAAAGGAAGAAAAGTATGAACATGAAGACTGGTTTTGTTTTACAATAAACATCAGGCACAGACAGCTCAGCTGTGCCAAGTATAGACAAGCATGGCTCTAGCTGCCTTTCACTCTGCGGGTACTTAAGAGTCTCAGTCCAAAAGAGTGACTCTCAAACTCTCCATAGGAGTGCTGGCTGATAAAGTCAGTGTTTCAGACTGTTCCATGGCTGTCGATGCAGAACCCAAAGGTGCTCTAGAACAGAGTTACAGGTTAGGTAGGGAAATGCAGGCAAAAGGTTCCCAATGAATGGTAACGGCCTCTATCTGTGGCACATTCAAATCCAACTCACATAAGCTGGGGGATTTTTTAATACGGAAGATCCTTTCCTTTTGGGTACAGTTTCCTCCCACTTGAATCAATGACCATTTGTTACATTAATTCAGAGACAGAAATCAGCTACACTGCATTCATGCTGTTTAATTGTCCAGCCGGAGAAATCAATGCTTTTATTGAATTAGCCAGTTGCCACAGCAAGTTTTCTTTGATTTCTAAGGCTCCCGTGAATCAATAGGAGTCTGTCATTGCCTCTAAGTGGAGCAAAGTCAGCCCCCAAGTCACGCTGGTGGATGAAAACACAAACCTTCCTGCAGAATTCTCTGCATTAGGTGGATATGGGACTACTTGTCAATTTGCCAAAAAACTACCTCCAATCACTTCCTCCTCTGCCTCACCAACTACCCTCAGCTCATAACTCCACCCCTGCCTTATCAATCCTCATCTCTCACACTTAGTATCTTCTGTTTTCTTGCTTCCTTATCAGCTTTTTCTGTGCCGTAGGCAAGATCTGCTGCTGCTGTCTCCATATTGTCTTAGGTGCAGGTGTCTATGCCAGAAACATCTTTCCCTACACAGGCCTGCATCTGATAAATCTAAATGCCTCTCCAGGACTCCCTTCTCTGTGCTGTCAGCAATAAGTCATCCTTAATCAAAGTGCTGGTCCAAATATTTTGTATTTTTTTTTACAAAGGTAATTTTGTTGTTGTTGTTTTCCAGCCCTCCCATAAAACTGGCCATTTTTTATCAGCACAGCTGGCTGGGAAGCGTGACTCATACATAAATTACCACTTTTACTGCATTCCTTCCCTTTGTCAGCCCTTCTGCTGTCAGCTCTGTGGGACAGGACCATTATTCTTCAGCGTTTAGCAAACACTCTACACGTAATGGGCGATACTGTAAATAAATGAAAATAAGACCTGAAATCAAATGAAAGCTGACTGACAGGACTTTCGTGAAACCATCTGAGCTTTGCAGGTTTTTAATCAGCCATGCTGCACTGTTACATGGCACTTACAATGGCTCTGCCTTACTTCCATTGTGTTAGACAGGATCGCAAGGGGATGGTAATGGAAATCAGGTCTTTAGCTC
This sequence comes from Calonectris borealis, assembly GCF_964195595.1. Classification (NCBI taxonomy): domain Eukaryota; kingdom Metazoa; phylum Chordata; class Aves; order Procellariiformes; family Procellariidae; genus Calonectris; species Calonectris borealis. The sequence goes on from NC_134317.1 coordinate 40,897,876, forward strand.
TTTTACTCGTGGCTCACTTCAGCTGATTAAGAATGATCTGTGCCTTACAGGCTGAGAAGCACCATGTAACTTGTGAGTGGCATAAAATGATGGATGGCCCAGCATTTATTCCTTAATCAGAATTTCTTCCTGGAAAATTGGGGGAAGTGATAGAAATTAATGCTAAGGAATGACGGGTTGCAGGAGGTTATCAAAGTGGAAAAGTGATGGGGGAAATTTCAAAAGACAAGTTGGCCCATCATTAGTGAGTGCAGGAGTTCATAAAAATCCGGTGCAAACAAATTTTGAGCATGTTGTAGAGAAGAGAACAAGGGGGAAAGGCAAGGATTGCAAAGACGAGCAAGTGCTAATCTGAGCACAACTGAAAATCAGGGGAAAACAGTAAAATAAGCTCAGAGGGCTGTAGTATTTCAGCTACCAGGTGGATATAAAAGAAATGAGTAGCAAGACAAAAACAAAACTGGTGCATTGCATGACAAAGCTCCAACTGGGACATCAAACTAGTATGAATAATATTACATGGTATTATTTGTAGGAGAAATAGCAATGTTTTCACAGTGCCAACATTGAGGGGCTTATGGCTGCACATGTGTTTGAAATAGATATTTTTTGTGTAGTACTGCCTACCCCAAACACTCAAAACTTCCAAATTAGGCTTGGAAACTGTGAAACTGGCTTGAAAATTAATGGGTTTATAAAAACACTCCATATATTCTGAATTCCAGCTTTCAACCTTCATGCAACTTTCAGTTTCCTCAGTAACTGAACTAGAGCTTCATTTTTTTTTTGGGGGGGGGGGGGGGAACAACACCAAAAAAACAAACAAAAAACCAAACCACCAAGAGTCTCATCATCCTCAGAAAAAAATCCAAGCCACTAATTATTGCAAGATCTGCAGTGAAACCGTGCGATCAGCAAAAGCCAGCTGCAAACCAAGTAACAATGAGTCTCTAGACAGAGGAGAACATAAATACTGATGGCAGTGAAAAGGTAAAATCAGAAGATGGGGAAGGACTGGAAAGAATTAACCTAGTGGTGGCTGGTTCAGGTGAGCACAGATCAGCAGCTTTGAGGCACCTTGTTACGCAGGGTCCCTTCTGCCCAACTCAGAATGGTAGATTCTGTGGGGAGAAGAAAACCAGTAGAGCATATTTTGTTGAGCATCTTTCAAGATGGGCTGATTTCAGAGGGAAATGCATATATAGCTACTACTGATGGGGTGAATCCAGCAAGAGCCAGGCACGTGCACACACAGCAGCGTGACAGCAGGCAGAGCGGCGGCTGATGCTCCTGGTGCCAGTGAGGCACCGAAGGTAGAGAGAGCCCACCCCAATCCAGTCCTGCTCACGCCACCCCTGAACACAGAGAGGGTTGCGGGGGCGAACACCAGCAGACCCGGGCGCAGCCTCCGACCAGCACCAGCCAGGAAGAACCAGGCACAGCCCTGCGTTAAGCCAAGCCTGGCATAGTCAGCAATGTCAGCTGTGGCTGCAGAAACCAAGGCGTATGGTTTTGTGATTAATGTGGAAACTTCTTTATGGATTAAACTGGGAAGGCTAAATCTACTCCCTACTATAGCCACAGCTTCTTTCTGTTGTGCGAGGGTAGAAGCTGCTCCAGTTGTCACACTGGAGGTCTGCAACAGAGCTGGAGATCGGACTTCAAATGCTGGACTTTCTTGTCATTTATCCCTGCTTCTTTGGGAATACAAGGAACCCCATGAAATTCAGCATTCAGGGTCTTCCCTATGCCCAAGAGGCTTAGAAGAGGATCTCTTTAGCCTAAAATGTCTCTGAAGAAAAGAGACCTTCTCTTTCCAGATGGGATGATGCTGATGGTCCAATAAAATTAGGAACAGTGGATCAGTAAAGGAATTCAGCAGAGAAATATCAAAACTGAACAAAAAGACATGATGTGAAGAATTAACCATCCTTTCCTCAAACTGTAACATTAGACCCGAGTCTCTAACATTAAGCCAGGAGTAAAAAACATTCCACATGATTCAATCACATGTATTCTTAACTCCTAGTCTCAGTGTGCTCCTTGCTATGGTTTATGGCATTAGTGGGATTTGATGCTGCCTAACACTGGGATTTCAGCCCCTTGCAGGAGTTAATCTATAAATGAAGAACTCCCCATGTTCTTTTTAAAGGATTTTTATCTGACCCATCACGATTAAACTGCCTCTTGCCTGGAGAAATTGTTCTTCCCCCGTGTGTTTGCTATAATGCTGGTGTATGCTTGCTGGGCACAAGATGAGTTAAATGGACGTGACCAGACCCAAGCAAGTCTTTTTCCAGGTTCTGACAAGGTGTGTATTTATGTGAAAACCAGTATAAATAATAATAATAATAAAAAAAATCCTACTCTCCAACTCTCCAGAAGTAGCTAAATGTTGCATATTGTCAGCAAAATTTTACGTTTTGGGAATTCTGTCCCCAGCATGTTTGCTTTTTTCCAACTACATTAAATTAGTCAATAAACCACAGCAAAATAAACTGAAGTGTTGCCCTGTCCTTAATAGTCACCCAAGTCTTATAAGGCAACGGGATGAGGCCATAGTTATGTGATTAATGATATTATCATTAATTAAAAACTGGGTCTGGAGAAAACATTAGTTAGGTAAACTGAAAAACACGGCTGAAGTCTGTAGTTGTGTTTTGCAGGAATTCCCATTAAGTTCCCTCTGGCCCTCCTGCCTTGGCCTCAGTCCCAGGCTCAGTTTTTACCACTGAACTCACATGGGGCCAAAATTGTCACCCCCACGCATCTGTTAATTTAGCCCAGGAAAACAGCTCTGCCTGTTGGGTGTCATTTGACTGCCTGCTCCTACAGCACAGTGATGGGTGCTCGGGGGACTTCGTCTCCCAACCAGCCGACGCATAAAGCCAGTGGTACCTCCAGCCCGCCCAGCGACAGAGTGCATCGGGAGCCATATGATGACGAACCTGAACTCTGTCAAAGGACTACTGCTGCTCTCCAAGCGTGACTGAGGACTGACATGTACACTTCCTGTGATCTGATCCACGTCAAAATAAAACTTGATGATAGCGGCTGTTTTCCGAGAGCCCTGCTTTCCACTCGGTCCCCCTCTTGTTCCTCCTTGCCACTGGAATTTCAAGTGCCTATGCCCACAAAATTCGATCTACAACAGCCTGTGGATACATAGAGGGTTAAAATCCCAACAGAAATCAGGTGCTAGAAAAGCAAATAATCTTTAAAAGAACATTATAATGCTTCCCCCGCCCAACTCTCCACACAATTAAAGCATGACTGATAGCTCCAGTGACTCCAGACGAAGAGCCACTCTGAGCCATAGAGTCACAGTTTCAATACCTGAAATGTATGGAGACAACCAAAAGCTAGTGTAGAGGAAAAGTGCACTATTGCAAAGCCAATGCTAATCCTGCTCTTGCCCCAGACGGGCGAGACCCAGCCACCTTCTTCGCTGCTGATCTGCAGGAATCAACAAGCAAGTCAGGACACAGCTTGCACGTTGGCAGGAACTGTGAGCATCTCGACTGCAGCTCCAGGGTAATTAGTACCTGCCTCAGCTCTGCCTAATGAGGGGTGGTATTTGTCATCCCCATCCTGAAGACTCCCTGCCTCTTACAGGTGGATTTGCCACACGAACACAGGCAGTCTATGCCTACGATTAATGTAATTCAATCCTGCCCAGGGCTTTTCATCAATAGATTTCAACTGCCCTGCAAATGCGGACACGTTGTTGCCCTCTGTTTGCATGCAGGGAAACACAAACACCCGTCACTTAATTTGCACAGGATTATTATGCAGGAAGCAGAACTTGCATTTCCCAAGTCTGGAGCTGGGCAAAGCCTGCTCCAAAGTTTTCCTGGGGACCCTGGTTAACGGAGCAGTAGCTACATGACTAAGTCCCATTTTTCTGAAAAATATTATCTGGAAAATTACATTGTTTATTTTAGAACCTGGAAATGTTCATTTTAAGGCCTCCTGATCAATTTCAAATACCTGTTTATTAATGAAAAGCTGAAAAACTTGGCTTTGATTGAAGTGAAAAATAAAAAAGGTTTGGTTGAATGATGTTTTCTGGGGAATAAAACCCTTTATTTTCTAGTCATTCCTAGCCATAAAACTTCAGTGAGATGACTTTGAAAAGCCAGAATTTGTCCTGTTGTGACTGGAGACTCTGAGCAAGGGAGGTCAGAACAGAAAGAAGGAGCCACAACTGATTATTAATGCAGGGCATACAGGATAGCAGCCTTTCAGAAAGCACAAGAAACTCCTGGGGAATCCAAAGCCATCGAGTTTTGAACACAGAAAAGAAACAACATTAATTTTCATTTTTTTTCTCCACAATTCTTCATTAAAATGTTATCCATGTTTCTAAGGCCAAAATACAGTGACCTGGTCCAGTTTCTTGGGAGGAAAAAAAAAAGAGTAGTGAGTGATTTATGAAAAAACATTTCACCCTCTCTTTCCTTGTTTTTTTTTTTGTTGTTAAAATTAGACCATGTGTAAAATCAGCAAAATCTGAAAATGGATTATTCGCTGCAACTAAGAACTTCCTCTATTAGAATAAAAACAGCTGCCAGTTTTAGAGACTGCTCCAAGCCTTCGTTGGCTGTGGCACTGACTGCCGTACGATGCTGGACATGTCTTTTCATACAACTCTGTGTCTTTTTCCATCTTCCTGTTGAGCCATGATTTCTACTCAGATCACAAGGTTTTGCAGCAAGACCCATTTTTAGCCTATGTCCTAGCTCCTGGGGGTCCAGATCACAGTTAGCTCTAATGCAACACACATAGATAACCACCTATGACTGTCTTTCCAGGAGAGCCTCCTTGTGCTATCTTTGGCAAGTTGCTGTTTTTTCAGGCATGCTGCAAAATGGCAGCTGTGTCTGCATTTGCTGTCAGGTCTCCTATGAGGCTGTTAGCAATCTGACAGGGTTTCCTGGGTCCCCCAGTGAGCTGGAAATGAATACAGATTCACCGCATTTGCCTCTCCCTGTAAACCAGCTCCTGGATATTAGACAGAAAGGTGAGAGAAAGTTTGATGGAACTGGTGTGCCTAAACCCTTCAAAGCCAACATGGGCTAGTCTTCCACTCAGGGAAATTACTTTCCCCCCCCTGTCTCCAGAGCCTCTCTCTTCCCTAGACAAGTGTCTCAGGGACTTTGTGAACAAAAGATGACTGAGGCTGGATTGCTATACAAAATGCCTGCGTTCCTTCTTAATCTGTTGCAGGCTATCTCACCAAGCTTCACTGGTTTCCAGATGCTTCTTGACACTTTTACAGTCAGCCTTGACTCTTGCATTGCATACTAAGAAGAACTCCTCGAAGACGATCTGCTTTGCTTTTTGCTGTAAATCCCCCACACTCTACAACAGATGATGCCTGGTGGACAGTAAAACTATGTCACCTATCCCTCCAGGCTCTCACTGGGAGACAGGAGAACACCCCACCCAGGGAGCATTTCATCATCTCCCAGATCCTGTCGGAGCAAATTCCAAATATGTGGGGAACCACAATGAATTAACATGCAAATTGAATCCTAAGCTGAGATTCATGTCACTGTCATCTTTATGTATTAGACTGTAGATCATGAAAGGAATTATGCTCCAGCTGGCTAATTAAATAAACATGAAGCAAATGAGGGTAGCAGACAAGGGCTAGGGTCTGGGACTCTGGGTTCAAGTACTGGCTGAGGCAGAAGATGATGGGCAAGTTTGTTAGGGGCAGTTTTGAAATGCACAAATGACAATCGGAGGCCATTAATGGGACCTTGAGATGGACTCCTGTCCTTGTCGAAGTACAACACAGATTTCAACTTCCTCTGTCATACAGAGCAGTAAGCTAAAACAAGGGGACTGTGACATGAGACAAGTTAAATAAAAGGCTTGAGAACAAAGCTTCTCCCTGCCCTCTGTGTATAGACTGGGGTCTTCCAAAAGGTCTTTCCCAGCACTTGACTCAGCCCACACCTCAGTGCACTCAGGCAGCTACAGCTGGCTTTGCAGCACACTTCAGCCTCATCCGGCAAAACTGTAGCCAAAAGATGGGAAAACTAGCCAGATTCCCTGTTTTAAAAACAAAGGTGCCATTTCTTACATAGGCATTTTGATGGTTCCACTGTGATCCCAGAAGAAAACCATCTCCATTTTAACTGTCCTAGCGCGCTCTAGTGGGAGCCCGTTCCCTGCACAGCTCGGCAGCATCCCTGCAAGGCTGCTCTCCCAGCAGCAGCTTTCTCGCCCAAGGATGCAAACTTACCCAATGCAAGTGTCAAAAGAGCTGGGGGCGAAGGGAGACGACTAAAAAACCAGCTCCACTGGGAATGATTCAGTGATTTCAATGGTCAAATTAGAGAAAAGGTAAAACAGCCTGGTATTATTTCAGGATAATGTCGTTTCTTCGCAACTACACCAAAAAAATCCCCAAACCCCAAAACATTTTCTCCCCTTTTTAATGGGCATTCTTCCTTTCATGTCAATAGCTCACGAAGGCATGTAAAGAAACTCAAAGTGGATGGGATTTTTTTTTACTGCAAAACCCATATTTGCAATTACAAACAGACCTGTCCAAGCATCGTCTTCCTCCCATACGTGCACCCTGTATGTCAGCAACATACCACCACCACTGCCTCCATCTTGCTCAGCTGAAGCTGCTCTGAGGGCACACGACCTTTCTGTAAAACACTGCTTGGCCCCTTTGCTTACACATCACAGGCTGCTTCCTCACCCACCAATACAGGGTTTCATGCTCTGGGATTCATTGTCTGACTGTACAGTGGTTTCAGACAATAGAATAAGCACCAATTCACCAACAGGAGAAACTATTTCTTACCTTTTTATTATTATTCTTCTTTCTATGCTTGGATAGGAACAAGCCTCTGTGAGGAAAGGAATGGGAACATTCAGAAAATAAATTGTTGTTCGGTTTATGCACCTTTGGGTCTCATTCATAATCCAGAGCGTTACGAGAATAACTCAGGTTGAAATCTGCAATATTTATTCTATTACAAGGAAATTGTTTCTTTGGCAGGAAAAGCATTAGACAGGGATATCAAAAGTTTGGGAGAACGGACCACTTATGTTGGTGCTTGAACAGCGGACGTAACCTTCAAACCCCAGGTCAAATTGTACACGCAAAGCTCTTTGGTGTCTCTGAACCTTAGCTAATAGGCTACTCATCAACTCTGCAGCTACGTGGGACCCTGATCACAGATTTACAAGGACGGCCGACAGACAGTATGCCAGCCCCACGTATGTGACCTCCAAGGAACACAGTAAAACAAAAGCTGCTCCAAGCTGATCAGGGTTGAAAAAGAAACTCAAAATGCATCAGAGCTCTTGAGTCTCTCAGTTATTGTGGAGTAGTCCCAGCTAGCCAGTTCATAAGCTCAGCTGCTGGAGCTACCCCAGAGATTTGGTAACTGGTGGCAAGTGGCATGGGCAGTGTGATGCGGCTTTCGAACAAGGTTCAACAGAGCAATACTTAGCAGCTCTTTTTCTCCTGGAATACACCCAAAAGACGTTACCCTGCAGTTCCCATGAACCCCTAAAGCAAAAGGCAGATAAACCAAAAGACTAGATATAGCACTATCCATTGAGAAATAGCCTGTATTAAATTCCACTTCCGTCTCTACTGTTGTGTAATATTTGAGACAGGGCATTTAAAGCCAGCTTGAGCATGCACCTTCACGAGTACTCAACTTTGTGGTAAGTCATCCCATAATACTGAGTGTGGGGGTATATACAAGTGCTTGCAAGACTGTGGTCTCTGTAAGACTGGAAAAATTGAGGCCCAGTGTCTGGCAAACAGCACCCTGAAGGAAGATACCAGATACCAGAACAATGCAGATGATAGCAGTGCCCCTTGTGAATGTAACATCTTCCTCACTATGCTTCCTCACTTCCCATTTAAATAACTGTCAGTGAAGAAAACAGGAGTTTGGGTAGGACAGAGATGTATTTGTCTTACATCATGCTAAATACCACCATGCTGAGACATCATAACCTTTGCTTGAAGGCAGCTCAGAAAGAGCATAAAAAAGGAGAGGGCTTGTTTGCATGTGAATAGGGCGTGGGGAGGTATATAAATGAAAGCGGGGCCTGGTTAAGGAAAATAAACTTGGTATGATGAAGAATTTCAAAGTTGAAGATTGTTTTCATACAGGCAGAGATGCCCACAATATCATGCTTTTCCAAAGCAACCTCAAGGCAATGAGACACATTTACTGGGGTAGGGTAAAGGTCCAGATCAGACCACTGCTGTAACACTCACCACCGATGACACTTCGTTTCTTAAGCCAGGCTTGCCTCAAACCAGACCAACCAGGGACTTGCACTTTGGTTTCCTACATTTCGGCTGGGTCTTCCTTGGTCCACTGCCAGGCCCAGCCCACCCCTCTGCTAGCTCCCAGGCAGCTGCAGTATTAGCTGGAGAATCCTAACTTGTTGGCTTCCTACCCTAACAAATTAATACACGGCCAAATTAACCTGTTTTTTCTACTCTCCTCTTGGTGTGCTACATGGAAAAAAAACCAATAGAGACGAGACTTACAATAGGGACTCAGAGCCAAGCTAAAAAGCATTGCTATTATTCCCTACAGTCTCAAGAGAAGTGAATCTAGGGTGTTGTCCTGACAACAGCAAAACCAGGAACGCCACCCCTTTTGTATGTCTCTATTCAGCTTCATCCTCTTTTTACTTCTCTTATTAACACAGCAGAGTACATTGCTAATTAAGTCTGATTTTTCTTTCTTGGATATAGGCCCTGGTATGATTTAGAAATAACCTTAATCTGGTATTTGTAATTCTAGTGTTTACCTCTTCCCATGATTTCCAATATGATGTTACTGCATTCTTGGCTCAAGATGAGCTTCTGCAATTGTTTAAAACACCAGGAAAAAACTCCAGTGAGACCTTGTTCCTATTGAATTAATGACAGGACATGGGCAGAGCACAGGATATTTGAATATCCTCTAAACATCACAAAAAGCAGTTAATTAGTTAAGCTCTATAAAGCAAAACTAAACCTTTGGGGAGGCAGACTGTTCTCCCTGCGTGGCCATCCCAAAGCCAGGATATTATCTGTCCCATCCAAATCCATACACCCCTCTAGCACACAGCCAAGAACGCCCCTTTTCGGACTTCATCCAAGAGAGGACACGGGGTAAACCCAAACCGCCCTCCTGCCACGCAAGCCCCTGTGCAAACAGAAACCTCGTCTCATGCGCCAAGGGACAACAAACTGCTGGAGAAGCTAAAAAAGCAAATGCCACTATTTATCCTGATAACGTCCCTCCGACTGTTTGTCTGAAAGCAGTAGCGGCCCTGTCCTCTTGTGCATAGGCTGACACGGCCACCCGCTCGCACGCAGCTTCTGCAATATCACAAAATACCCTGCTTCACAAACAGCATGCACGCTGTTCCTTAGCTTCTCAGGCGCTGCACCAGAATACGCAATTGCTCTCCAACATCGGATAAATATGCAGAGCTCTGTCGAATTTTTCAGTTTCACATACGTTAATCATCCCCAAAGCCCACCTCAGCTGTACAGATCTGTACTCTTTGTACAACTTTTACTCTCTCAAAGGTGTGTATTTTCATAATGATAGTGCTCATGTACCACTTAGCAGTATATTTTCATTTGGCCCCAGCCATACTTCTGAACAGTAATTTATTACTGCTTGTCACTAGCTGCTAAGAGTAATACATATACTGGGTTTAGTATTTCTTGCTTGACTCTTTCTTACACAGACAATACTGCCCATACCCAGAGATTCACAAATCAAAACAGCCAAGTTTCTGGGCCTTCCAGTTGTACTTCTTTTGCACTTCACAGCTTTTTGTCTGCAAGCTCTAGAAACTTTCATTTATTTGTTCTTTTTTAATGGAAGTGGAGAGCCTAACGCAGTCTGCCTGCTCCAGGAGCTGCAAGTGTGCAGTGAAAACCTACGTGAATGATGAAAACATGAGAGAAGTATGCGGTGATGTCTCAGGGGCCTCAGATGCTAGCTTTATTGCTTAAGGACCTGATTCAAAACCCATATATACCCCCCAGGCCCCCTCCACCCCAGAGGTAACACGTGTCAGGGATGTGCATGTTATATGAAGGCAACCAGGTCCCAGCTTGCTGGACGTGATACCTGCAAGAGGTTTGCCATTTTGCTGGGCAATGCTACCCACTGGGAATGGCAGCACTGACTGCGTGCTGCTGAAGTGATGGGACAGCCATGGAGAGGTCTCGTGCAAACACTGGCAGGGTGACGGCCAGGGCTTGTGCTGCAAATTAACTGCAGAGGTCTCTACCTGCAAAGCACTTTTACCTGCTGCACTTTAACCCTGCTGGGGTGTACAGGGGCACAGTGGAGATTTTAACCGGTGATGATAAAACCAACATGTTCTGTCAGTGCTCCCCGTCAACCACAAGCTAGAACGAAAACAAGAAAAACTCTTTTGCAAGGAGTTCCAGGAAATTTGGAGGCCTGTAGGGGACAAAAGCTCCCCCGTTAATTCCCCTTACAGAGAAAAATAAAAAATAAACGAAGGGAAGAAAAGCATCCTTTTACTATTTGCAAGCTTAATTTTTTACCTCAGAGTTGGTAAACAAGTGCTTTGTCTTTGCCCCCACTCGTCGGTAGACTGTAAGCTCTGCGAGAGGATTTTCCACAGATGAAATTCCAGTGAGTATTTCTGCGAAAAATTAATTGTCCTTATTGCACCACCTTTCACTGCGATGAGGAATTGCCTCACCTACACCTCATTTTTCACCTGGGTAATAAGGTGGGTTTCCTGTCTCTGAAGGGGACCAAGAAAAACCTGTACCTTGGCCTGAAGGTGCTTGGCCTGCACGTACCACACTTGCGGCCGCCCACCCTGGCCCCACTGGGACCTGGTGAGCAGGGGCACCACCACCTGCAGCCCAGACGGGGCAAAGGCAGGGCTGCCTTGCACACCCACGTTGGCACTCCGCCGCCTTCCCTCCATTCCCCGCCCCGTCCGGGCCGGCCCCTCAGGCTCCCGCCCCCCGCTCAGCGGGCGCCCAAATCCCGCCGGGCCGCCGCCGCTCGCTCCTTCCTGCCTCCCCGCCGCCGCCAGCGCGCACCCACCGACAGCGCCATGGCCGCCCGGCAGCAGCTCGGTAATGCGGGGGCGGCGAGGCCCCGGCAGCCCGGGGTGGGCTGCGACCGCCCGCCCGCCGCTGTGCCCGACCGGTCGCGGCTGTTGGAGCCGCCGGGGAGGGTGGGGGGGTGGTGGGGCGGGGGGCTGCCCTCCCGCCGTGCCCCGAAATGGCCGCCGGGCCGAGGCGTATTTCCCGGCTGCCGGGTTCAGCTAAGCAGGGCGGCCCCGGAAGGCGAGGAGCGGCCGGGTGCCGCTCGTCTCAGAGCGGGGCCAGCGCTTCCAACCCGGTAGTTCCCGTGCCCTGAGGTGAGGGGTGTGTGGGGAAGACGCGTCTTTCCCTCCGGGCTGGTTATACCTTGGCTTCGATCCGAGCTGGTCGGCAGCCGCCGCTGTGTGAAAGAGGGGTTTAAACTCCCGGGGGGGAAGAGAGGCGGGAACGAGGGTGAGGGGGTGTCCCGCGGTGGGTGCCCTGAGGCAGGCACTGGTGGTCAGCTCCTCCCGCCCCCACCCAGCCACCTCATGTCGGAGAACATTCGTAACTTCTAGAACTTAAAAAGGCTTTAGTCTCTTAATCCTGTTGTTTTCTTTCTCTGTTCCGCTTTTAAAACCGAAATATTTATGCTCTTCCCACCTGTTAGCTTTACTCAGCGTCTCTGACAAGACCAGCCTGGTGGAATTTGCAAGGAGTCTGAACGCTCTTGGCCTGGGTTTAATTGCCTCTGGAGGGACAGCCAAATCCCTGAGAGATGCTGGCTTGCCTGTCAGGTACAGACGCTTTCCTATATATCTCCAACAAAAATGCTCATTTGGGTCCTGAGGTTGCTTAAATTGTTTTCTCCATCTGTGAGCAAAAATGATTGAAAACTGGTCTGAAAGCAATCTTCCCTTCCAAAAAAAACCCACCCCAAAAGCCCCAGAGCAAACTTCAGAACCTTCTTGGCCCGAAGCTGGTTAACTGAGGCCAAAGAGTGTTGCTGTGCAGGTCAGCACTCTCAGAGATGTCGGGAGCGTTGTGTTGGAGATGATGCCTTGTCTGCCTTGAGCCAGCTTTTTTCCCCGTGAGACAATCAGTTGTCTTGAAATTCATAATCTGACCTTAGTGCTGCTCTTCACAGCCAGGTGAAAGCTGATCTTTGCCCAGTCCTGGGACAGGAAAGGTGACATGTGTCAGGAGTACGTTGAAGCTCACTGGAGATCATTTGTCACAAATAATTTTCCCAGCATGATGGTCAGCTTTTTCAGACAGAGCCTTTAAGTGTTGTGCATCTGCTGTTTGAGAAGGGGCAGGTACAATCACCGGCTGTTTTAGCCCATGATTCTAGGCAAATTTGTTTTAGTTTCTTCCATGCTGTGATTAAAAAAACAGCTCTGGCCAAATAAATATTGTTTCCAGTACAGCGATGAAAAATCCATCAATTATTTGGCAGGACAGGTGACTGTGACTCCCTTTTTGCTTCCAGTGAATGCAGTGATAGGCCCCTGGGACACATCAGCATGAATATAGGCTGCCTCCCTGTCCTCGCTGTTATCCAGCACTTGGTCACGTCTCTCCGACTTCTTTGCTTGGCTGTGCTATCAGTGAAACCTGAAGCAAAGGCTGGGCACGTTTCCCCTTCCCTCTCCAATTTATTGTTCCTTTACCATCATAAGCAGTCACAGGGAGTGGTGAAACTTTAGTTAATGTTTTGGCTAAGCTGGGAAGAAGAGTACTGAGGTTTGCTTCTTTTGGGGATGGTCTTCCATTCTCTCTATAAACCATGTTGACTTGGGATTTGCTTATCTTGGTTATTTCAATGTATTCGAGAAATAACCATACTGCTTAGTTGAGTGTGACCCATGAACTTTGTTTCCTTTCATGGGAAAAGCAATTGTTGCCTCTTTGGCATAGGGGGCTTTTGTAGTCAAATTTATACAATTTTTTGGTTTGGGTCACTTACTAGAAAACAGTGTCCTTTCTGTCTTCTGTCAGATGTAGCTTTTGCATAAGGTACAGATCAACATCTTGTGAAGCGTGAGAGAGCATTAAACCAACATTTTGGCTGTTTCTACTAATCCTTCGATACCTAGCAGCATTCTGCTAACTAGTTGACAGACGCCAACCATAATAAAAACAGTCAGATCTATCTTAATGTAGAATGCCTCATCTCAGAACTACTTCCCAGCCTTCTGTAAGAAGGATGCATCCTAGTCTGTCACTCAGCATGGGTTAGTAATATACCTTCCATATGTTGTGTTCCTACTGAGATACAAGAAGCTGAAGTTTAGAGGAATCATGCATGTGTTTTCTCTCTAAAATCGTCCTGTCATTGATGGAAAGGTGGTGATTTTTTTTTTTTAACAGATGGACCAAAAGAAGACTAAGTTTATTTCCCCTCCTTGCTGCCTTCAAAACTCCTAGGTTTTAAATCTCATTCCAGTAAAACCAACATTGCCAGTAGATCTAAATTACCGCCTTGATGGGGATAATAAACATTCAACCTATAGATTAAGTCAGTATGGCACATCTATTATCATGCTGTGTTTTCTCGTTGAGCAGAGATGTTTCGGACCTGACAGGGTTCCCTGAGATGTTAGGTGGACGTGTGAAAACCCTTCATCCTGCAGTCCATGCTGGTATGTTTTTGCTAATACATTTTCAGTCTAAAAGAGAAATCCATGGGCAGTGAGGGTGGGAGGAAGGGGCTGACAGATCTTTTTTTAAGGGTTGTGTGGAAGAACTGAGTAATGAAAACAGATTTGCTGTAGCAGCAGCAGGAGACGTGAAAAGCACGGGGTGGAGAAGTGCATGGTGGCACTCTTCTGTTGCTGGCATCTATGCAGTTGGCAGAGCTTTTCCTCCCCAGGGCTACGAGTAACAGGGCTTCTCTGTAAATGCCTGTGCGCATTCTTTGCAGAGTCAATTTCAGACCTGTTCAGGCAGAGAGCTCCACTGAATTTAACCTGTGGATGAATCTGGTGTGCAGCATAAGCAACATGACAGCATGGTCTTTAGTGGGTGATTCCTGCATATGTAATCTTCCCTGGCTCCTTTTCAGCAAGGAAGATGCCTGATAATTGGTCAATCTGCACATTAACCCATCTGCTTTTTCATCTCCTGTTACGGTGCTTGAAATCCCTCAAATTGAACCTGTTGCCCATCATTCTTGAGGGCTGGAGACAATCTCCTCTGACAACCTTGAACCCAGGATCGTGCTATTGCTTTCTCTGTGCCAGCCAGTCACCTGCATGTTTCTCCAAGTTCTTAGACCCAAGCCGGCCACCTGTGCTCCTCAGCTAGAGGCACAGCTTCTTTTGCCTCAGGTGCTTCATAGGCTTTGAGTGTCGCTGGCTGATGAGCGGCAGGTGCCCTTTTCCTCTCCCTGAACTCCTTAATGACAGTTTTAGTGTTTTAAGGGTAGCAACTGAATGCTTATAAAGTAGGTTTTTGAGGTTGCTGTTCAGCACTTGGAATGCTCTAGGATTTAGCATTGGGGGAAAAAACCCTGTTGGTATGGAATTGGAACAGCCAAAGAATCAGTAAAATGGAATAGGGTAGAGGAGTAGGGGCTGAGGACTGTTGTCTGAAAGAGAATCAGAAAGTTTATAGAAGAAAATCTCTGAGGAAAAGCACAATCTGAAGGAAGATGTTGAATTAAAAAAATGTTTGTTGGTAATTTAGTTCTTTTTTTAATAAAGATGTATTGTTGTTTGTAACTAGGCATCTTGGCTCGCAATATTCCAGAAGATAATGCTGATATGAACAAACAGGATTTCAGCCTTGTAAGGTAAACGTTGGGGGACATGATGCAATTCATCAGTAATCAAAAATGAACATTGGAGACCAGTCAACACCGGTGAATGGGAACAGTAGGGACTGTAACATCTGCACACCGGAAGATCTGCAATCTCCTTCCTTTTCCCTGTCAGGAGATACTATGTTTTTAAAAATACAATTTTCTACAGATGCATCTTCATCACTTGTATTAAGAGAAAACTAAAACAAGAAAGTTACATTGTGGTTTCCACAGGGAACAGAGGTTTTAATGTCTTCTGGTTATCTGGGAATTTTGACACTTTACATTTAGTCAGTGTTGGACCACGTTACACTTCTTGCAAAGTTGAATTCAGTACTTTTGAAGCTGACGCATCTCCCCTAAACTTGGCTCTGGGTGTCTGATCAGATGACAATTCCCGATTTTGAAATACTTGCTTAGTAAATATACCCTTTGATATTTGCATAATGTTTACTGAGTTTCAACACATAAATAAAGAGTAGATGTGAAAAGCGGGTCAGGAACACGCAGCATTTGTACAGACAGAAAACACACAGATAACAGACAGAAAACTGACTTTGAGAGCCATGATGGGAGCAAGTGAGCTGCAGCCAGAAATTGAGCTAACACAGTTTGTGCACTAACGTACTAAAGATTTTTTTCTGGTTTTTGTTAGAATGTATTTACTCAGTACACTCACACAGAGCAGTTTGGGATTATGTTTAACTAATTGGTTTTAACATCTAACTAGTGATTGTGAGTAACCAATTCTCTCTTGGTTTAGAAATGAATGGCTGAATTGAACCTACTAAACTGTAGGTATAGCCAGGATGGGAGGTATAGTTTGCCTGTGGTGATTGGGCCAGAATGCATCTTAGCTTTTAAAATTACTTTTAAAAACTGATGTGCCTAGGATGGATGGATTTCCAGGCTGAATTTGAAAATTGAAATTTAAAACCACAGGAATCCTCATAGATGGCTCAGCAGTGGTGGCTCTTCAGAGTACGCTGCATAGTAAAGCAGGCTCTGCTGAATTGCGGGGGCAGTAACCTGCCTTTACATCAGTGACTTATAGTGCACTTGCATCCGGAGTAATAATTTGGATTTGGGTTGTCTTACATAAAGCAGAAGGAGCTGATCCTCAGCAGGCGGGTCTTTGCATAGTTGCATAAAATTTACATCCCAAGTCGAGGTAGGAAACCTTGATATTGATTGTCTTGATTTCCACAGATAAAAGCATTAGCAGTGTTAAAGTCCACAGATTCCTGATGGTTTGCAACAGGTCAGGAGCATGAATGGATTGGGGGAGAGGAGGTACTCAAAATAGAACAGACAATAAAAGGTATCATGGGAAAATTAGAGACGGAGGGGGTCTGAAAACCATACTGGAAGCTGATCATCCCTTCCGCTTGAATTCATCACACAGTGTGGAAACAAAGGAATGCTAAAAGTTGGACGCAAGTGTGTGCATCACAGCAATTCACTGCCAGTACTGGGCATGCATTGGGGTTCAATACCTTCATACATTCAGATCAAGAGAGTGAATTAATTCTCTTGGATTAAAAACATTGTGAAGGTCAAAATAGATACCTCCTTTCGCTGCAGTTCATGTGGCACTGGTAGGATGGGACAGGGCAAGTTATTACTTCATGTTTTCTGGAATGCAGACTGCAGCTTCTTCCAGATTGGATCAAGAAGCTAATTCCAGTCCAGTCTTACTTTGAGAGGGGAAGTCAATTCTCCCACCTGCTTTCATGTGCCCCAGAGGCTTTTCGGGATCCAGGCTGTGCACTCAGGTTTCATATGCTGTTGGTATTTTAAAAGTCCAGAAGTGATATGTAGGTTGTTTTCTGCTCTTGGAAAAGTTGTGGAAAATTAGGCTGTTCATGCTTTGTTTGCAATGGACCTTGCTCTGGGTGCTTACTCTCTTATGAAAGTTGACAGGTGCCCGTTTTCAGTACTGCTGAGAGCCCACTTTGAAGTCCTTTGAAATGGCTCAAGTTGTGCACCAAAATCACTAAACATTTAAACACAGGCCCATGTATTTAAAGAAACTCTTCCTTTTAACTAACTTCTGTAAATTGTGGTTCTATCCACTGTAACATTGTTTAATGCACAGAGTTCAGTTAAATTGTATGTACGTACTGTTTCACCGTTGTAACATCACTTGGCCTTTGACTGAACACCGCTGACTCTTAAGTGTTTTGGAGAAAGAAGCCTTGGCTACAGGATTTTATGTTGGTCCCTGATCTGAGAGACAAGACCATAAAAACACTGGTAGTACCTTGTGCATTCCAAGCCCAATTTGGCCTTTTTATTTCTCATTCAGTAACCCTGCTTTTCCCCTCAATTTTCAGAGTCGTAGTGTGTAACCTGTACCCCTTTGTGAAAACCGTATCTTCTCCGGATGTAACTGTACAAGAGGCAGTGGAAAAGATTGATATTGGTAAGTTAAAGGCAGAAGAAAAATCTATTCTCCAGGCAGACTTGATTCTGGTCTCTAAGTGGTCTCAGGTCTCTTCTTTTTATTTGGTGGCCTTGCACACCCATAAAGGAAGGAAGTCCGCTAAAGAGCGCAAGAGTTGCAAGGAGCAGACTGAAAGCATAGTTGGATAAATCTCATTGCTTTTAAGCAGACCTACAATTAAAATGGCAAGTGGCTGTTGTAACAGGCTGGCAAGTCATGCTGCGTAGGTGGGCAAGTCATGCGCTGCCCAAAGGAAGAAGCCTGATGTACTGTAGAAGGCTGTGCTAGGAAAGGCCAGGTGGAGCATGCTTCCTACTGAAACACGGAGAGCAGATTAAACCTCTTTTGCAACCTCTGGCAGCGCAATAAAAATAAAAAACATGAGCTTTGGAGAGAAAAAGCTGAACCACTGTAAGTGCTTTGGGGATTGCTGAAAACTTCACTGCAGGAAGCCGTTATAAGGAAAGGGGTTGGTCTGCGTATGTGGGAAAGTAGTTTGTACCTGAGTTTGGAAGCGTGGACGCCTGTATCATCAGCAGTTTTGCACTTCCTGCTAGTATTAACCCCAAAAGGCTTGCCGTTCCTTCACTGCAGCATCTCTGCTTGGCAGCTTGTGAACAGTACAGGCACAGTTTTGTGCCATGAGGTTGGATTGGGATTGAATTTTCTTGCAGTAGTTTAGTCCAAATGATGCCCAGCAGAGCTCTCTAATAAATGTTTTATGGAGTAGTACTCACTCTGCATGCAGCAGTGCCAGCCTCTACTTTTCCTTTCCCACAGCCTAGTATCTTGTATGATTTAAAGTGTTGTAATAGCTGTGCAGAGTCAGATTTAAGGGAGAAGCATGGCATTTTACCTTACACAGAGGACCTGGGCAGGATTCATTAATATTTGCAGAGAGATTTGGGAACCTCAGTTGCTTGGCTGTGTAGAAGTAAATCTTCCTATAGACCCCTCCCCAGCCCAGTGTTGCAGAAGGTGGTGCTTGAACGGTATGTGGAGGCAGCCATCCTCTTCAGGATGTGGCTGCGCTGCTTGAAGGCGTTCGTGTCCCAGCTGCTCGTCGCAGCCCATGCATGACCTGTTTTCTTGCCCCTGCAGCTCTGCCCGTATCTGCAAAGGCCAATCAGTGTGCACCTTCACCAGTGGATTGAGTCAAACTCACCAGCCTCGTGCGTTTTGAAGAGCACTCTTACAGTCCCTTCTCCTTGCTGGAGAGAGGGGTCACATTCTGGCACAAATGATCGATTGGTGCATGTCCCTTCTTTGCCTCAGATGTGGCTCTTTATTATGCCGTCTCCAGAAGGGAAGTGCTTCATGCCTCCATCCTTCTCTTGCAGGAGGAGTTGCCTTGCTGCGGGCAGCTGCCAAGAACCATGCTCGCGTGACAGTTGTGTGTGACCCTGCAGACTACTCTGCAGTAGCTAAAGAGATGACGACATCAAGGGACAAAGACACCTCCATGGAAACCAGGCGTCACCTTGCGCTAAAGGTTGGTCCTGTTTCCTTGCAGCAAAAGGCTAGGCCAGACTCGTTTGCATTTTGTTCGTTCGCTTCTTTAAACACCAAATTGTTTGTGAGTTGATGTTTGTGAGTTGACAGGTGTCCCCCATTCTGTCCCCAGGCTTTCACCCACACTGCTCAGTACGATGCAGCCATCTCTGACTACTTTAGGAAGGAGTACAGCAAGGGGGTGTCCCAGCTGCCCCTGAGGTACGGCATGAATCCTCACCAGAGTCCTGCGCAGCTCTACACAATGAGATCCAAACTTCCCCTGACAGGTGAGGCCTAGGCCATGCTGGCCAAAAGGGACCTCTGGGATAGCGAGGAGGTGGTTGGGCATGTCTGCCACTTGTCTTTAAAACTGAAATATCATCTTGTACCTTAGTCCAAGGGATGGCCAGCAGTGCCTTAACAGCTACTTTATTACTGAGTGGCACTAGCTTTGCAATGAAAAGGTTGACCTGTGTGAGACAGAAAAGCTTGTCTAGCCGTGTGAGACAGAAAAGCTTGTCTGCTGACCCCCACAAGACTTACTGTAGCTCCACGTTCTCTGTTGGGTAAGATTGTGTGTCCACACTGAAGACGCTTGGGCAGATTTATGTGGTGCACCTTCTGCTTGACATCAGATCCAGATTTTGCAAAGGAAAACCTTGTTATCCTTTTAAGATGCTTTTCTCCTTTCCATTTTCCTTACTTGGTATCTTCCCAATCTTTCTGTCACTGTTTCTGTCTAGAAACCAAGCTGTTCTCTATGTTTGAATGGGGTTTGTTCTCTTTTCTTTCTTCGATGGTTTTGAGCAGAGGTTTATTACCTTAGTTTCTAGAATGCTGCTTCTGCTAATGGTGGCAGAGGGAGGGGTTACTAGCCTCACTCGCAAGAGTTTGGGACAGGTCTGGTGTCTCTCTGCCATTTTACAGGGTATGTCACTCATCGCAGCATTGCTGCAGCGAGGGAAACCCCTGTTATGGAGAGAAAGAAAGTCTGGCTACTCTCGTTCTTGAGATTGCTTTTAATGATGGTGAAAACCAGCTCTGCCTTGTGTGCAGGCATTGTCCTATTGAACAGATAATGAAGCTTTGTGTTGCAGAATTTCCTTATTTCAATTCTGGGATCTCATAGGAAGCTTTTCCATGCCTGCACTGGAAGTTGATTTGCTTGCAAGTCTGCCTCCCAGCATGGCAGCAGAACAACACTGTGTTCACTTGCTCTGGCCATGGACTGTTGCTAAAATGATCTTTTCCTCCTATCTCCTGAAATGTTCGCAGTCCTGCCATGTCAGTGCGAGCAGTTCTTCTTGCAGGGCCAGGGCAAAAGGTTTTGAGAGCAGACCTTTGAATGACCTTTGCTTTCGGCATGGATTTCTCATGAAAGGACCAGATGAAGCATTTTGCTAAAAGCTTGCCCTAAATTTCATGGCTGTGAGTGGTTCTGTTGACATCAGTTAGAGACAACATGTGCTTAAAGTTTGGCTAGTGCCGGAGTACTTTGTTGAACCAGAGCCATAGTCACTATATAAAATTTATTTACTAGATTTGTAAAGAAATCTACCTGCTAGGGAGCAGGGGATGTGCTTTTTGTGTTCTTCCCTGACAGCACTGCCTATGCACCTTGGCCAAAATCAAGCTCTGGTAGGCTCCCTCAGAAAGAGATGCCTCTTGTTCCAAACGGCTGCCAGCTGAAGAACTCAAAGAACATAAGGGGGAATGCTCTTTTTTTGTTCCCCTTTCACAAGAGCAGTGCACAAGGTGCATGGGGTCAGTGTGTCTCTTGCTCCAAGGTTGTATCAGCAGCTTCCAGTAGGGAAGAGAATTGTATTGGCATCTCCTGAGTCTCAAGCCTGTGCATTCCTCACAAGTCACTGAAGCTTTTCAGGGCACTTAACCTTGCTGAGGAGTCAGGGTCATTTAACAAGAACAATTTGTAGTGATTTCAGTTCTTGGTGGGAGAAATCTCTTGTGCTTGCTGTCCAGACTCTGGGGAGCAGACTCTGCCTGCTTTAATGTGTCTATTTGTGTGCTATGTTTGCAGTGGTGAATGGCTCTCCTGGGTTCATCAACCTCTGTGATGCTCTCAATGCCTGGCAGCTGGTGAAGGAACTCAAGCAGGCATTAGGCATCCCTGCTGCAGCCTCCTTCAAACATGTCAGTCCTGCAGGTGGGTGGCTCCTTGTTGCCGTGCTTTTCTCTTTGAACGGACTATGACTTTTGGCAGGCCCTGCCAGTGGTGTATTTGTGTCCCTCACCCTGGCAGTTTGGGGAGGTCCCAGGGGCAGGGACCAGCGAGAGGTTCTGGTTTGAGTGCCCTGGCTTGTATTTCCCACTAGGTGCTGCTGTTGGAATACCTCTCAGCGAAGAGGAGGCGCAAGTCTGCATGGTGCATGACTTCCACAAGACCTTAACGCCCTTAGCGTCTGCCTACGCACGAAGCAGAGGTGAGAAGCCCAGGAATAAACCAGCATGTCCAAAGACCTGAGCTTAATTCTCGGGACCTGAGCATCATGCTTGGCACTTTGCAGGCTCTTCCCTTTGCACCGCATTACTCCTCTGTAGGGCTTTTTCTCCATAAGGATCTGACTGACTGACTAAATGAACTGACTGCCTATCAAAAATTGCTCTTCAAGTGAGCAGACCTTGCATATTGTTTCAAAGAGACTAAAAACATTTTGGATTCTGTTCCTTGATGTATATAGAAGACTTGTATTTTTTAATTTAAGAGAGTGTATGTATATATATACATAGATACACACACACATATAAATCTGTGGGGTTTTGGCTAAAGGATGGATAAACAAATAGCTGTGCTGGTAGCACACTCGGCCTTCCATTGTATATGGGGTGCTCCGGAACTTGAGTAGAGATGTTTCTGCCTGGTATTTGGTGGGTGGTATTTTTAAGTAAATAAAAATAGCTTCCTCCGCTTAGCTGAGATACTTTGCTGATTCTCTCATTTTCCATGGCATTCCTAGAAAATCTGCACAGATTATAGAAAACAAAGCAAACTTACTTGATAAGGGGCACGCTGGCTTGGGTTCATTTTTCACTGCTTTAGGGACTACCTTTGAACACTGCCCTCAGAAAACCGTTGCATAATTGGTAGAAAAACAAACTTTTAGAATGGCAGGGACAGAAGAATTGACCTTGCTAAGTAGTGGAGCATCTGTGATAGGAGCTGAGTGCCATTAATTGTTCACCTTAGCTATGCCATTAAATACAGAGAATATTTATTGTAAAGAACAAGTTGCTCTTGGCTACATTTCTGGGTCTGGTTTCTTGCAGGAAAAGCCAGATGGGAGCATAGGCATCTAAAAGCATTCCTCTTTTTCCACCTGTCTCCCATCTAAAATCTTTCTGTACGATCCTTGCCTCTCCTTGTCCTCTTGCCACCATGGCTGCAGCAGAGCTGCTTGCGGTAATGGAGGTAGTCATTACAGAGTTAGAGCTTTGACAAATGCAGTGAAGAAGGAAGAATATCTGAACTATGGGAATATTTAAAGGTGCATGTGTTTGAGGTAGGATTTTTCATCCTTGTTGCTCTTATATGGCCTATGTTTTTTGCTGTGTTATTAGCTGTCATGGAAATTGACTGGATTGTAGGAGCAAAGACTTTTCTTTGTATTATGCCGTAGTTGGTTAAATTAGTTAAAACATATCATTTTCCAGGTGCTGATCGGATGTCTTCTTTTGGTGACTTCATTGCCCTGTCTGATATCTGCGATGCGGCTACTGCCAAGATTATTTCCAGAGAGGTTAGTTAAACAGCAGCAAACTATTCTAGTGTAAAAAGGAGAATCATGCTAGATGGAGTCATTGGTTTGTAACAGCCATTCTCTTTGAATTTGACCCATTTTACTGAAGACTATTTATTGGTCCATTTGTGTAATTCGGTATCCGGAGTGCAGAATTTACACCTCTCTTTTGATGCATTTTTCCCCCTACCACTTAAAACCTGGTTGTGTGGGAGAACCTGTGAAATAGAAGTGCTTGAAATGCTGCTTTCCAAGAGATGATTGCAAACCTCTGCCTCCGAGTAAGCCTCCAGAAATGAACCCTGATTACGCTGTCGCAAGTATCTGGTTGAACAGCTGTCATCAGAACAACAGAGGACCGGGGAGCTGATGGCCAGCCTTTTGCCCGAGGCAGGAATGTGGATTTAGGTTGCTACCTGCCAGTTGATACAAGTTATGTGTAGGCTCAGCCACTTTCCAGGCTGCACTTTTAACTTTGCTGGATTCAACGTTAACTCCATAGCTGACTGCATTGCACAAGTTGCTAGTTCAAATATAGAGTCAAACAACTGGGAGTTAATGCTTTACCAAACACGTTCATCCCATTATATGTTGGTTACAATTTTTCTGAGAGGGGGAGGGCACCATGCAAAGGGCTGTCTTGTACATTGGAGACTTCTTTTCAAACAAATGAAAGAGCACGTTTGACTGGTTGGTGAGGATAACATTTGGTATACTGTTACTTAAAAACAAAAAAAAACCACCACCCACCCTGTAGGATAAGAATGTGAAAGGTGTATATCACTTCATGGCTCTGATGAATGTAAACTCTTCTCAGTTTCAATGCTGTTAACAGCTCTTTTGCCAACATTTTTGTCTCATCAGGAGTGTCACTGTCGAAATAAGGATTTTTTTTTTTTTTTTAAGTCATGTTTACTGTTAGGGCTGAGAAAAGTGGGGATGTTGTGCATGAGCTGTTTCCCCCAGGAGGAGAATATTAGTTATTAGTTCCATTCTGCTTAAAGTGATGGTGGGGTATTTTTTACTAACTCCTGCTAAGAGCTTATAGTGCTCTGCTGTTTCCAGGACTGAAACCAATATTGTAATATTGCTTTTGGTATTGTATGGTACAGACAGACTCCATGAGGTGTGCTTTCAATGCCTTTCTGGAAATGGCAGGTGGAGTTTTCAGTATTAGCTCCTCTTTTTTTTCACATGGAAGCCGAAATCTCTGTGTGTTGCAGGTATCTGATGGTGTGGTAGCTCCTGGCTATGAGGAAGAAGCTCTCAAAATCCTTGCCAAAAAGAAGAATGGTGGTTACTGTGTCCTCCAGGTTTGTACTCCTGCTTCACTATGACCCTCTACTGCTTTTCTGTACCTGCTTTTCACAGATGTTAGTGTCCAAACAGCTGGGGGGCTGATCCAGGCCCCCCTACAGTGCATGGAAGTGTTTCCTCTGGGTCTTTGGGATTCCTCTATGAGCTGGAATTCCACTAGCAGTGTTGTGGTCACGTTTAGCCTATAGTCCTAGAGGGGAGTATTTTTATAATACCTTCCTTGGCTTTCAAAGTGATGTGGATTTAAAGTAATTAGATCTATGAACCAGCAAGAGAACTTCAAAGAAACAGAATTTCTGTGCTCTCTTGGCCAGCTTTCCTCTCGCTTTTGCTGAATTTGTTTCCTCCCTGAATTCTTTATGTCTAAGATATAGGGCCTCAATGATGTTGTGAGTCTTGGCAGTGAGAAGCATGTGTCGTATATGACTGGGGGAAGCCTTGTCTGGGCATGTGGTATTTGTAGAGCAGTCCTTAGTACAGTCAGTGATGAAGATAGCACAGGCAGAGTTTGGATTTGGGATGATGCACCTTTACATACTGCAACCAGGATGCTTCTCAAGGGATATTAATATAGTGTGGTCAAGTCAGTGTCAGGTTGCCTTCCTAGTTCCCGCAGTGATTGTTGGGACTTCAAAATCATCCAGTTTTGGTGAACACGACTAACAGATTACATAATGCTGTCAGAGCAGCCAAACGGGTCCTATTTCTCCCTGACTCTGAAAGACAAATGAGCAGAGAACTTTACTATAACATTACAAAAAGAAAATCCAAAGCTTAGCTGAAGTTGCAATCGTAGTGTTACAACCAGGGGAGCTGTAGAAGATGGCTCAGGAGCTTCAGGCAAGAAGGAATGGAATTGCAGACAATCTTGGCAGCTGATTACCTCCTGAATTCAATTAGCTTTGCAAGGATGAGGTCGTATTGGTTAAGCCCGTATCTTGAGGGCCTGTCTGCAGAGGGGTGCTAAGGAAAGTTGATCTGAACAAATTTAAATGGATTAGGGGAAAACATATAAAGCATGTGCACGCTTCTGTTACGAGCTGGTAGCCTTAATCCGGTTTACTTCATGTCTCAATAACCTGAACTGGGGCTACCAAATTTCTAAATAAGCCCATGCATGGGTACACCTGAATGCAGTTCAACAGTTCCATTTAACTTTACCCCTTACACTGGTGTAAATTAACTGTGCTGCATGCTTGTTTGGAGATGTGCCCCAAGAGAGTGCATCTCTGGAAATAATTGCAGTCACTATTTAATGTCAAAGAGGTTGGGAGTTGTACCTTGATGCATGTATGAAGCAACTCAAAATATTTCTACCTTCCTGTGGAAGACTGGAAGACTCTCTGTGTGTGGATGTTTTTCCCTTTCTGTGAAAGACTAGAAGACTGCGTATATTTTTGTGGCTCACAACATGGACATTTGTATGTAAGCATCTATACTGTGTTACTTCTCTTTGCCCTGTAAATGTCGCTTCGTGCTGTTGAGACCTGGCTGCTCCAGTTAATTCTGACTTCTGATGATTTGACATTGCTTTCTATAAACAGTTCACTGCTTTTGGATTCTTTAGATGACGTGTTTTAACCCAAGCTATTACTGGACGTTGGCTTTGAAGAGCTTTAAGAATGTTTTATTGGCCTATCCTTTGGCTTTTAGATGGATCCCCGTTATGAGCCAGATGACAATGAGATTCGAACCCTCTATGGACTGCATCTCATGCAGAAGAGGAACAATGCTGTCATCGACCGGTCATTGTTCAAGAACATTGTTACAAAGAATAAAAGCGTAAGTGTCGGAAGATAAATGAGCTTAAAGATTGGTGGCATGAACTGGTGTGCTTTCATCAAGGAAGTCATCACTGTTCTATTTTAAGAGCTCTTAAAATATTTTAATGAGATTTAACTGGCTTTCAACAAAACAATGCAGCAGACTTTCTGGACCAAATATACTTGGGTAAATCAGGGTAGTTTGCCTTTGTTTTGATTCCTTGCATAAATAAGAAGAGCTGGACCTTGCCCTTTATCTCCGACTACCCAAATATTTGTATTTCTTATAAATAAGAAGCTACCTTGTGTATTTTCTTACAGTGAGACAGCCATGTGCTAAGGATTCATTGTGATCTCATTTTGACTCACTGTTTACTTCTCCCTTTTGTGTACAGTGTGTGGTATAAACTCTGGCCCTGCTGATACTGCTCATCATTTAGAGTTCACATCATTAGAAAGTTATCAGTTATTTCTTTGTCTCTGACCTTGTTCTTACTAAAAAACAGATGTTAGTGAGCACGTGATTAGTCATGGGCTCAGAAGCAAGTTCAGACATTGAGGTAATAAAAATCATTTTAATAAATTAGTAATGGAATGGACTTAAAAATAATACTTAATGCAGATATTGGGAGCTATTTTTGTTGTTGTGGTCCTGTGTGTACTTAAGCATGTGCTTAGCTTTTTGCCTGTGAGCACATCTGATGACAGTGAGCAAATACAGAAGACTTTGCAGGCTTAGGGCCAGTGATAGAGCCCTCTTGACTTGGTAAGATAGAGTCTTATCCCTACAAGCTATGAGATTAGCTGCCAAATCAATCAGTTATAGTTTTTAATCTGAACAAAATTTGCTGGTAATTGAACAAAACGGGATGTTTTTAGTTACCTTGTTTTCCCTCTCTATGATACAGTCCTTGTGATGGCTTTGGGGGTTTGCAGATCTAGCCAGTTGGCTAGTCATGGTTGTTAGGATGGGCCGTTGACAATGGCGTTTTGTTTCAGCTGCCCGAGTCTGCTGTCCGAGACCTGATTGTTGCCAGCATCGCTGTCAAATACACCCAGTCCAATTCGGTTTGCTACGCCAAGGATGGGCAGGTAACCAAATCAGACGGCTCTGTGGAGCGTGCTTTCACAGCCAAGCTGGTCCGAGAGTGCTTTTATGAGGCTTGAGTTTTAAAATCGTTTAGCATCCAGGAAGCTATTAAACAGGTACAGATGAACTACCCTCGACAGTGCCATGCAGAACAGTAGCTAAACCGGTGTTTCTCGAGAGGCTGCTTCAAAACCTCAGTGTAAATTTTTTCATTATAATGACAGGCCTGGCCCTTTCAATGATAGGGTTGGAAAAGCTCTTACGTGCTTCTGCAAGTTTGGCCTTGAGTCATTTCTTTCTAGCTACTCTCTCCTTTTATATCCTTTTTTGGGGGCATGTACATATGTTGTAGTCTGTATAGAGCCTTAGGAAATGACAGTAGTTTTCACAGCTGGATTCTGACTGTCCAAATGGTTCTTAGCTTTATTTTCATTATTTTTATATAAGAAAGATGTGATGTGCTTTCTTTTTTTCCCTTTGGGGCATTCTCCCTGATTTTTTTTAAAAGCTTAAGATGGATGTTGGGATTTACAGGGGCATTATCAAATGCGTAGTTGATATGAATCTTGAATTTTAAAAAAATCCATTCTTTCCACATTATCACTAGGTATTCATCTTAAATCAGTTATCCAAAAGTTGTAAATGTATTAAAAATTGTATTTTTGCCCAGCGGCTCATTCTTATAATGCTGCTGTTTAGCTGGTTCTTTGCTCTCTGTAGTAACTTTTCCATAGGCCTGGATTATTTAAAAAAAATACAAAAGAAAAAGACAAAGAATGTTTTTGATCTTGAGCTTTGGTACATCGTGAATCAGCAAAATGGATCAAACAGTGTACCCTACAGGTACGAACGAACTGCAATGCTGTCCTTTTTGCATTGCTACTCATCTGCATTTGTCAGATTGTTGTTACAGCCTGAAAACATTGCAGCACTGTCTCACAGTACTTTCTGAGGTCATGTGCTGTAAGGTTCTTGAAAACACGTCTCTGGAGATCTGGCATTTTTGTTTTATTCAGCTTTAGGGTTTTTTCTTGCTTTTAAATGGTTCTCTGTACTCAAGAGTGTTAGTTCTTGTAGCTGCAGAACAAAGGCGTCACTATCTTTGCTCCTTTTCCTTTATTACAGCAGCAGTTTCCCCAGTGCTTTTGCAAGTCTGGACTTAACGTGGTGCTGCAGATGTTTCTGAAATGTGTGTGGTAATGCATGTACCATATGGAAGGGAGAAGGCATGAGGGAGGAGTGAAAAGCAGTGTGGGCAGGCAGGGATTTAACTAGCCTGGCTTCGGTAATGTTTTGCATATTTGCAGGCATATATTTTAATCAAATATAAATGTGCTTTGTATTGGTTTGTTGTATATGTGACAGGGAAGGCCAAGATCAGAGGTCTGTATACTGCACTAAAAAACAAGTGACTTTTTGAACAGTAAAAATCAGCAGCAGTGAAGATCACTTACCCAAGGAGGTGATGAATCTGTGTTGGGTTCTTCAAATCAAAGCTTAATGTCTTCCTTAAGAGCCTCAATACAGTCCAAATGCAGAAACAGCAGTGTGGCATGCTATAGGTAGTGATGGAGAAGCTCAGATAGGAGCTCTCTTCTGGTTTTAAAACCTCTAAAAGCTTCCTGAGACTGTTAAGTATTGAGACCATTGTTCTTAAGGTACAGATGGGGAAGGAAATAAGGTCCTCTGAAAACCAGTCTTACTAAGATAGTGACTAGCTCAGATTCTTCTTGGTGATGCCATGCAGAACTAACTCTGGTCATATCACCTACCAAGGCATAACATCAGACGTGTACAGGAATATTTGGGTGCAAACCAAAAAATAGCACAAATCAAGAACCAGGGATGGGAAGTAACTTCCAGATTGTTACACTTAAAATGCCTTTCCAGGATCTGACTTGGTTTGGGTTACATGAGCCAAGCCTGGGAAGTCCAGCTTTTTTTCAGTTCCATTGCTTTTGGTTTTCCAGGGGTTATTTCAGCCTCACAGCGTCCCTGTTACCTAGCAGAACTCTTGTGTGTCAGACATCCAGAACGTTTTTGACAGCTTGGCTTCGCTGGGTTTGTGAGTGGATTGGGCCACTCCAGCAAGGGCTGGTGCTTGTGTTAGTAAGTTCTAGGAAAGCATAGAGTGGGAGGAAGCATTTATGGACTTGAGTGTCACTTAATTTGCAGGAAGCCAGCTGCCACTAATTGCAATAAACACTTTCACTTGTTTTGTCTGACTTTCAGCACCAGCGAAGCCAGTCTGTAACGTGTTGATTTACACTTTCTTTAATGATACCATCATTACTGTCATGTTTTAGATTAGAAATTTAAAATTACTCTCTTTCTTTATTCTCTGCACAGTAGGATAAACCAAACCTGTTAATTTACCTTACTGTTTTCCACCGATGGTGCAGACATTTGTCCGTAACTTCACTGTTTGTTTGTCTTCCCAATTGTGAAGTCCTTTATTTGATTTTTATAATTCCAAATGTATTTAGGGTTTCTGTTTTCACTCATTATTCAGGGTAAATCTGAATAAATCCAGGCCAATCTGGATCATTTTGCAAGGATCCTTTGGGCATTATTCATCTCATCCACTCTGCTTTTGCACAGTATTCCAGCCATGGGGCATGCTTGGCTCTCCTGCGAGCCAAAGTGTTTTGGTCAAGTAGTTCTCAATTTTCACCCAAGTTTTTTTTATTAGGTGTTTTTTCTACTCACCCTGTATTGCTGTCTCCTTTCACTCCTCACACTTAACAGGCTCTGCTTAAGCACTTTTTTGATTCCCAGGAGATTAAACTCTGAAAGAAACATAATTAATTTTTGTGTAGAAAATAGGCAGAAAATAGAGGGGGAAGGATTCCTTTGTGGAGGATTTTGAGGTTTCAGCTGTGTTTTCGTATGGGAGGAAGCCAACATTTGAGGAAGGGAGAGATGAGGTGTAGGAAGAAGGATTTTCACTTCACATGAAGGAAAAAGGTGGCGAATAGGTACATTCAGACAGGCCAGTGTGAAGAGAGATTCAGGTACAAGTCTATAGTTTGCATTAAGCAGAAGCTCAGCTTTCTGGTTTCTCCTCTTTAGACCAGAAATTCCAGCCTAGACTGAAGAAATCTTCCCGAGCAATGTTGCATCAAAACACATTTTTCTACAAAAAAGGATTTTGCTTTCCCTGGATCACCATTTTCCAGTGAAGTGCATCTTACCAGCACGTTCTTCCCAGGCTGTAACTGTGAACTTCCTTCTAGAACAATGTGGGCTCATCAGAAGGAGGCACAGAGAAGCAGCATTTATATTCTTTTGCCTGTTAAGCCGTTATGAAAACAGTTCCATGTGTTGCAGATAATATCTCTGCAGATTTGGGGATGCCCATGAAGAGTTTACAGGATACATCGCTTTGTTTAACTGAAGTACAAAGTTCCTGCCGTTTCGGAGTTGTTGAATACGAGCCAAAGTTCAGTTATGCATCTTTTGACAAAATTTAGATCACAAAAAATGTAAAATATTTTGAGTAGCTCATAGAGAAAAGGAAAAGCTCTTTTTGAGAAGGGTGCTTGGGTGCTGACAGGTAAGAGAGCTTGGTTTCTAATGTGTGCCCGTGAAGGAGCCGTGTGTGTTTGGGGCTGCACTGGCCTGGAAACTCTCTCCAGTACCATTGCCCTTGCCGGCTGAAGGCCAGGGCTCGCAGCAGACTAGCCAGTTCCATCACAGGCGTGCAGGGCCACAGCTCACAAGTATGTGGTGAAGATGAGGCACCATTCTGGCTGGGAAAGGGCAGAGAGGACATTGCGCTTCTGGCACATGACATCACGTTTTTTTAGAAACTTGGGAATGTTTCATGGTATTTTGGCGCCTGCTACCAGCAGCCTGTCCAGTACTCTCTGCCATCTGCATCCCTAGCTAAAAATTTCTGCCTTAGCCTAGCCTGGCTTGCTAGGCCTGCTCTTAAGGGCTGGGTGACAGTTAACGGCGTGCAGTGCATGACTATTTTAAGTCCTCTTCTTTGTCCAGGGAGAGAGGAGAAACCTCTGTGGAAGAGACGATATACCTACGCGCAGCTGGCTTTAAGCTCCCTTGAGATGCGGGGTCCCCTGCAAGTCTGAAGGTTAAACAGGGTGGATGCAAGAGCAGCGGTTGGACATCAGGAGTGTTTGTGGGGGGGAAGGTGTCACTAAGCCGTGAGAAACTTTGCATCTATTTAGTATTTATGATAATGCTAATATTCTTGTGGGTTTATTAAGCACTGATGACTTCAGTTATAGCTGAGCAGATGATATTAGATAGCAGCCCAAGTCTTTCATTTGCTCCTTGGGGGAATAGTATCCAGCAGCTTGTTTTATGGTTCTGGTAAGAGGTGAAGTCACTGTGTCTTGATGAATGAGAAGACAAATGATTCATTCCTTTGAGGGCAGCCTTTGACTTACAGCTTTACCATCTGTTTCAGTCTGAGCTGGAAACTCTGAGGCATTGGCCAGAACCGCTCGCCTCAACACAGTGTCCCTGGAGCAGTTCCCCATGGGAACAGTCTGGTGAACAGTTCAGCTGTGGCTTCATAAGGGGAGAAAATTATGGGAGAGAGACTTGTTTTCCATCAGATCTCTAGTTTGAAATGGCAGGAGGTCTCTTTGGAAAGCAGGAGCCGCAGCTCTGAAAGCCATGGAGAAAAGTTACCAGCCTGAGTTTGACAGCCGCGGTGGCTAGGTCTAGGCTTACTGTCATGGTAGAGGGAAAGCTGAGGGACAGCAGACAGTCTGGAGCCCAAGAGACCTCAGCTCAGTCTCTTGGGCTTGCCAGTTGTGACTGCAGGCAGACCATATCTGCAGGAGTTGTTCTGCCAGCGTCTGGTAACCCAAATGTCTCCAGCCACATTCAGTTTTCAGTGGTGTCAGCACCTAAGAGTTGCCTTTGTCTTCAGTGCGAGTTTGCACCAGCCCAGACGGGATGCAAGAGCTTGTTTGCACTGTGCATTGAACTGTGTCAAATGGCTTGCAGAGTGACCTGACCACCAGACTCCAAAGAGTCTCTACATATTTTAATCTATAGCGTACCTGAAAAAATTGACAGAGGTTGAATTTGTCTGGTGAGACCTCCGAAGAAAGTGGTGTGAAAAAAGCAAATGGAAACTGAGCAAATACCTTATTTTCATAGAAGCTTCCGTGAGGAAAAAATCTCCTTTTGGATTTTGCTTCTGGAAGCCCTAGGTCTGTTTGATATCAAGCACAAGTGCTATTAAATAAGGTTAGCAGCAGCTATTTTTAAAATCCTGGACTCTCTGGCAGATGGCAGAGTGGGAAATGTGTTGGTAGCTCCAGGGCCTTGATAATTCATGCGATGTAATGGTCCTACTGGCCAGCCTTCCTGATTGAGCAGTGGATTTACTTTCTTATCAGCCTTGACAGACAAACTGCCCTGTAATCCACCACACATCACCGTTGATCTGTTTAAGCTGTGTAAGCCTGGCCCACCAGGAAAGATTATGGTGTTTGGGTGACCCGGGCTCAGACTTTAATCCTCTAACCAAAGTGCCCTTTCCAAGAACGGGTAGGCAGCCTACCATCTCTTAGCGGTCACATTTTTTTCTACAACCAACAGGATATTGTTTTGCCTTAAACAAAAGCCATAACTGTATTGCTCTCCTGAGGTTAATGGTTTGACTCGGATGACTGGGGCTATGTTATTTAGAAGGATGAAAGAATGTAGTGTCCTCAGAGTGACTGTCAGCTCAGCGGAGCCATGGAAGTTAGCAGTGCCGAGAGCTGTCCCTGTAACCAATTTACAGGATTGGGGTTGCAGGTATTTTCCAAGTTTTCCTTGCTAATTACCTACACTCTTTCTCTGCTTCAGTGAGAGGCAGCTAATTTGTGGGAGGTCTTTCCTAATTGCTTGGCTGGATTGCAGCTCTGATTGTGATCTCTGTGCAGCAAGGCGTGATTGTGCTTTGTATCTATACGCTTCAGGTCATAGGTATTGGAGCCGGCCAGCAATCCCGGATCCACTGCACGCGTCTGGCTGGTGACAAGGCAAACAACTGGTGGCTCCGGCACCACCCACGCGTGCTCTCCATGAAGTTCAAAGCGGGTGTGAAGAGAGCAGAGATCTCCAACGCCATTGATCAGTATGTCACTGGGACCATTGGTGAGGTAAGGGCTAGCTGAAAGGTTTCCCTGGAGAGTCCAGCTTCTGCGAAACAAAGCTGGAACTACTGCTTGAAATATCAGCTGTGGGTGATAGGACCTGGCAAGACTTCCTGATACCTGGGCCTTTACTCCGCCACCTCAGTTCTTCTTCCAGGCCCAGAAAAACCAAGTCCTTTCATAGCTCACTTCAGAGCTGGTCAGACTGTTTCCTCTGGCATAAAATGATGCCCTTGCCGTTTCCACTTTCTGCCTATACTGAGCTGTTTCTGTGCTGGCTCCATGCTGAGGGGACATTTGTAAGGACTCAGGCAAGTCCTTACAAAGGATGAAGTGTTAAATCTGTAAGGACTTCAGGCAAGAGGGGGCTTGGTTGGTCGCCACTTTTGGAA
The DNA here is from genome assembly GCF_964195595.1 of Calonectris borealis. Classification (NCBI taxonomy): domain Eukaryota; kingdom Metazoa; phylum Chordata; class Aves; order Procellariiformes; family Procellariidae; genus Calonectris; species Calonectris borealis. Next base: position 40,931,140 of record NC_134317.1, read on the forward strand.
CTGGTCAGCCTTTATAAAGGTAGTGATCTCTGTTAGGACAACAGATGCCAGCCACCTTTAACTCCACGTGAGTCACGGAGTTCCCATGGTGCCTCTGAAGGTCTGTAGCCCGCTAACAGGAAGCTGTAGATACCAGGATTTGGGTGTTTCGACTATGGCTTGAAATGTCCACAGATATTCTCTACAAGAAGCCTCCATGCTGGCTGTCCAGCCGTCAGAGCCAGAGGTGATGGGTGCACTTGCAGGTTTTGGTCTTTATGTAGAACTTAAGCCTGGCTTGAGCTTTGTGCCTGGGTGTCGATAACAGCTGATCCCAAAGAGCTGGGCGATCAAGTGGCCAGGACCCAGGATGGTGACTTCCCCAAGGTCATTTAATGGCCCAGCGGCAAAGTGTCCCAGTTCGCCCCTCTGATACTGTCCCGGTGCTGGAACCTGCCCTGCGCTTTGGTGTGCAGCTTGGTTTCACCTGGGAGTTCCCCCCAGCAGTAAGGAAGGGTTAAAGCTACAATTAATGTTTCAATCCTCACTGCCCTGTCAGGGCAGCTGCCCTTCCCTTCTCGCACGGCGCTGTTTGCTTGTGTGGCATTTTGGATTCTCAGAATCCTTCTGACCTCCCTGTCACAAGCAATAGTGAGAAAGAAAATAGTATGTCCTTTTTAAGTATCGAAAGCCAAGAGCTGGACTGGGGACCTCGTGAATCATCTCTGTGAGCAGCTGCTTGTTTAAGGGGGTAAGAACTGGAGCGGTTGCTGTTTCAGAAGGTGAATCATAAACCAAGCTGCTGTTTGTCATGTGTTAAGTCATCTACCAGATCCTGTTTGCGTGTGCCGGCATTTACACAGAGCAGCGTACTGCAGGCAGGCCAAGTAGAGCATCTTGGAATTAAAGGCGGGGGAGAAGGAATCCCTCAGGCCCTGGGGTGAGGAGGGGGAAGGAAGGGCGTTAAAAGGATGCAAAAAGTGCTGATGGTGGTAATGTGTTCCCACCACCTCTTGGGATTTTAAAATCCCTGGTACGAAGCTGCCGGCAGCAGAGCTGCGGGAGCAGAAAGCACAGCTAAGCTGGGTGTCAGAGGGACGCCATCATCACTCACCCTGATGTGCTGCCCTGCTTTGGGGCTGAGCTGGCTCTTTTTGTGCTCGCAGGGTGAAGACCTGGTGAAATGGCAGGCGATGTTTGAAGAGGTGCCTGCGCAGTTAACGGAAGCGGAGAAGAAGCAGTGGATTGCCAAGCTGACTGCTGTCTCTCTCAGCTCCGATGCCTTCTTCCCTTTTAGGGATAACGTCGACAGAGCTAAACGGGTAAGGTCATGGCGGGGCCAGGATGTCAGGGTGACTCCGAGGAAATACCTGATCAGACATGAATTTGTGCGGACTGCTGAGGAATGTCTGCTCTGCACTGCTGGCTAGAAGAGTGCATCCTGGGAAGGATGTTTATCGTGGTTACTGGTCTCACATGGATAGTAATTATCCAGCCATTGCTCAGTTTGTTGATTTGGGATGAATAGAGGATTAAAGTTTATTAAACTGTTTAAGAATATCAAGACAAGGCCTATTGCTTCCAGAGGAACCATTTTACGCTTATTTCTGAGCTGTGGAGAGAACTGACTGCTCACATGAGGAACTCCCCTGTGAATGGCTTTGGGCAATGGAAGCCGTTGTTTGCTCAGCGCTTAGTCTAGTGGGATGTGGATGAAGGACTGGGGCTGCCAGCTCCTTTTCAGGGGGATTTTGGTTTTCCATCCTCTAATCCTTCCACTTATCTCTGTCTTTGTTCAGAGCGGAGTACAGTTCATCGCTGCCCCATCTGGCTCGGCTGCCGACGAGGTTGTGATCGAAGCTTGCAATGAGCTGGGGATAACTCTCATTCACACCAATCTTCGGCTGTTTCATCACTGAGTTTGCCGCGGGCTGTTGTGGTCCCTCTTCGGTCACGGTCTCACCAGCAGCAGTGACTGGAATATCACCAGCTTAATTGGGAGGCACCTGCGGTCTGTGCTTAGCAAGTGTTCGTAAGATCTGTAAACGTGATCTTTCCCTGTGTTAACAGAGAATGAAGGCGCAAGAAGGTGGCCTTCAATGTAGGAAAAAAGTCTCTTTTGCAAATAAACATACGGTTCTTAGCTATGTGGAGTCTGTAGTCTTGTGTCATCCAAATACTGTGTCTTCAGGAAAAAGGTTTATTTTTGAGGTAAATTTTATAGTCCAGACTTTACTAATTCATTAGAAGGCCTATGGAATGGTATGAAAGCCTGGCTTATGCCCAACTTCTCAATGAACTGATAAAAATCTGTGTTGTAGACCGAACTGAGCTGGTTTTGGTGGGGTTTTTTTTTGGAGTCAGCAGGTAGTTTTCTCCAGGTGCTTCTAATCCATTATCCTCTTTCCCTGTGAAGAGAGGGGAACGGGTCCTTTGTGCAAGGCAATCTCTGGTTCCATGCTCTGAATCCTGCCCTAGACATCTGCCTTGGGCTGAGAGGCAGGGTCAGATTGCTTTCTCCAGGTAAAAGACTCATTCCTGCGAGGTTGCCATGCGAGGTTGCCATGCTTGTTCTCATGCCGGGGAGTTCAATTCAGAGTTCACAGGCAGGCATCTGGGAAGCATCTTGCCTGAAGCCACTTCCCTTCTCCATTGTGCACAATTTGCATTAAGCAGATTTGAACTCTGATTAGAAAAACAAAGTGAAAATCTGGAGCACAGTGAGATGAATAAAGTAACAGCCCAGGCACGTTTTTGCTGGCAATCACTGTGACCATTTCAAAGGCTTTTTTTTTTTTTTTGGTTCCATTTTATAAAATCTGTTCAGTTTTGGCAAGGAAGAGTCTGCAGTTTTGCAATAAACACTTCTGTCGCGGCTCTGATCTCAGCTGGTACAGAGCAGAAAGCCTGCATGTGTTCCCCTTGCTCCAGCAATGGCAGGGAGGAGACAGACCTGGAAGAGGGGAAATTCAGGTTGTGTTCCTGGCTCTCCTGCTGACTTGCCGTGATTGTGGGCGTGTATTTTACCTGACTGCCCATTCGATGCAGACTGGTTTGAACTGAGCAAGGCAAAGATACTTCCTGGGGGATGCGAGTTGTGTAAGAGATCATAATCCACATGCTGGTTTTACCTTAATGCGTTCATTCCATCTGCTCTATGTACGTGTGCTCTCCCTGCCCTCCTTGTGTCTGAGGCCCTGGGCACTGACCAGGAATTCTGTGCGCCCAGCCCTGCCCTTGCTCTGGCCTGAAAGGGAGCAGTCTCCTCTCTTTTCTGATCTCTACAGTGGATTATTTTTGATTTTCTGATCTCTACAGTGGATTATTTTTTCTTTTCTGATATCTACAGTGGATTATTTCCAAGTGGCTGGATTAGGCAGGACAGAGTAGAGAGAATTCTACTTTTTGGGTCCAGATTAAGACAGTAGTCCAAAATAAAAATGGCACGTTGCTTAATGGCTCGCATGTTGGCTGTGCTAACCGCAGCCCTGGCCCATCTGACTGCTTTCTGTGCCGTTGTTTCCCATGGAGTATCAGTGTTTGGAGTCTTCCTTGGTTTTATTAGCTATATGCTTGAAAAATTGGGTTTCGGACTCTTTTCTTCCACTGTTGTTCTACTCCTTACGTGTCTTTTCTGTCATGCTGTTTTGGTCATAGCTGGTATGTACCATGCTGTGAGGTTCTCTCGGGAATCTGTTAGCCCGTTCTTTACCTGCATTTTCTAAATCAGAGGCTGGTAATAAGCATCTGGCAGCTCCTGTTCTGTATTCCTGCTTACCATGTACCCTTTCTTTGCTCTCCTTCGGGCACCGGTTGATCTACCGATGGGAGTTAATGGGTACTAATCTTCCAGGTGAGATTTCTGCATGAGATGCTAGTAGACGTCTAAGTAAGGCGATATCTATCTAGGGCCTCTCTGCTGTGTTGCTTGGGCTGAGCAACTTGCAATCTTTTACATACGCAACGTCTCACAGCATCCATAGAGGGATGCTTTTGCCTCCTGCTGTGCCTATGGTAAGGTTAAAGGATGTACAGGAGTCATACAGAATTGGGGAAAGGCACCTAAGTGTCCAACGTCCCACGCAAGTGTCCTTGACTACCCTGCCTTACTTTTCTGACTAAAGGCTGATAAAAAAACCTCTGGTCTAGCTCCAGGTGTGAGGTGCCCTCATAGGAATGCCCTTCGGGGTGGCTTGTCACCTGGGCTGTGGTGACAATTTCAGCTAGCCTGAAGCCTTCCCCTTGAAGGAAATTGGCAGCGCGTGAAGCCTGGCACTTGACTGTCTCCTGTTTCGGGCACAGAGCCACGCGTGTCCTTCTGGAAGCAGTACGCAGGTCTGGAAGCAACGGCTCCAACCGCTGCTCTGTGAGGTCAGGTCGGGAGCTGCTGTTTTTAAGCTGCTGAGAGATGCCTAAAGGCAGGAGGACGCAGTCCTTGCCGGTAGCAAGTCCCTGCCGACAACTGGGTTCAAGAGCTGTGAGCCTTCCCCCGGTGCAGCAGGCCAGATGAGCGGCTCTTTGTAAGAAAGGGCTGTGTTGGTCCGTAACGGTTCCTTATGAGGTATGCCGATCTCCTGCTAGTTGAATGAATTGCTTCTCCCTTTGATATTTACCATGATGAAAAGCGAACCGCCTAGCTCTGCTTAGTATCTGTTTCCCATAGGAAAGGGCATGTCTCTTCTCACGGCGGGGATAGGTCTGCTCCCCTCAGTTGATGCTTTTTGAAGAGCGGGCTGCTGACAGGCTGTTTTGCACCATCACCATATGGCGCCTCGCCCCTGGCAGGTCCCGTGCTGGGAGAAGGAGAACAGCTCCCAAAAGCGTGGAAGTGAACGGAGGGCAGGGAGGAATCATTCTCGGCCTTCGCTGTCAGTAGCAGCAGATTTTTTTTTTTTTTTTCTTCTTTTTTTTCCTTCAGCCACTCCATTCCTTGCTGGAAGAAAGTCCTGACTCTGGTTGTTCTGTGCTCTAACCGAAGCTCTGTGTTAGCTGAGAAGACCAACCACGTGGAGATGTGCCTCCACTTCTGGAAAAGAACAGCCAAGGGCTTAAATGCCGCTGGGCTTGGCGTAGCCGTGAGCACCCTTTGGGAGCCCAGGGCGTCTGAAAGCTCCCTGCTACCAGGGGCAGATGCTCCCTTCATCCCCACCTGGGCAGCTGCCCCTGCTGTGAAGGTAACTTGGGTTGGACACCATTAGTTGATCTCAGCGCTCAAGAGGACCATGGATATAACCTGAGCCTGTGTTTTAAGGCCTGGCAGCTGTTCTGTTGCCATTTTATGCACTATGGCCTGGGTGAAGCATGGGGACCTTCAAAAACCTTGGTTCCTTTTGTTGGTGATTGTTTCTAGAAGGAAAGACTTGTGGTTGATGCCTTGGATCTCGCAAGTTTCTACTGCTGCTGCGCTGTGCTCTGCTAGTGGTTTTCAAACCTAACTGGAAATAAAAGCTTTAGCTGAATGACAAAATACCCAGTGTTACACTAGTAAATGTTAAACAGAAATTGTCAGCAATGTAAACACTCGTGCTTTAAGGCATGGACAAACCTTGACAGAGAGCTTAGGCAAATGCTTTGTTTAAATCATTTTATCCTGTAATGCTTACTGCGGGGAGGGGGAGGTGTTGCTGTTACAAGTGATGCGACATGAGAGCGAGGAGATTAGGTGGACTGTGACTCCTGTTCAGCTGGGAGATTCCTGTGTGGCTGTGAAGTGAATTACTTAGTGGCAAAGTGACGAAGGAGGGATCTTTGCAATTGGTCTCTGGTCTGAAATATATAACCCTCACCTGGGAAGGACAAATTCATAGAAATCTAGTTTAAAAGGAAAGTATTTTTCTGTGCGTCTGTCTATACCATTTTTAGTTTTCCTGTATTTTAGATAGGCATTTGGCTCTTGAACATCGGATTTCTGCTGCAATCATTTTACTATTTGCAAATGTTTTGGTTGCTCTATAGATAGCAATCTGTGAAAACAACTGCCATGTGTGTTTCTCATGTCAAGAAGCCAAATTCTATTTTCATGCTATGCTTTATTCAATCCAGAGAAATCCATTGACTTTGGTAATACAGTGCTTCTGCAGCCAAGAGAGGAATGCGGCCTGAGGAATCATGACGGAACCTTTCATGTTCTGTATTTGCAAATGCTGTACAGGTTTTTGCAGCGTTGGCAGCGCAAGCTGAAGGGACTTATTGCTAACTTTGTTCATTGTAATCAAGACTGGCTTTGTTTCAAAAAAGGTTTGGAGGAGGATTTCATTTACCTCCCTCCCCACCCCAGGAGGCAGAAGCACAGTAGACTTGAAAGCGGTCTTTGCCCGTAACATGCTGTCTGTTCCCCTCTTTTTTTTGAGGCTTTCTGCAGAGGTAACGGAAGGATTGTGGTGACGTTGTCGCAGCAGTGCCAGAGGGCATGCTCACTAGTACCCAAACCACCTCAGTTCTGGTTTTTGTTATTTGAATTTACCACATTGCAAACGGAGATGGAATAGCCCCTCTATAAACCCCTGTAGACAGTCTACCCTCCATTGCAGGTGACCTGTGCTCTCCCCCAGGGGCAAGGCATGGAGCAGGGTCGCAGAGACCCAGCATCTATTGCATCCGTTTGGACCCATGGGGGAGTCGCTGGGTCCGAGTACCGTTAAGCTTTGAGCACATCCAACTTCACGGTGTGGATGGCCTCACTAATTTTGGCAACTCAAACACTGACAGCGTATTTGATTCTAGGCATTTAAGTGTCTGGCTGGGTTGAGGACCATCTCTTTACCTCAGTTAATGTCCAAAGCAAGGAATATTTTCCTTTCCCTCCCCCTTTTCTCTCCTCCACCTATTCCCGCAAAGCAAAGCCTCTGGCTCCTGCAGCGTGGCATACATACTCAGAGTGTCTCTGCGCTCTACTGGGGCAGGGGGTGCAGCTGGAAGTCTTTAATTAACACTCTGCTCTACAAATATTCTCTTGAGGTGTACTTCATGCTTCACTGAGATGTTTGTTCCATCTTGTTTCAAGGCAATGTTACTCCAGCTCAGAATAATAATCTTCATCCTAGATTCCATGGTAGCAAAGAGAATCACTTAAACTACGTCTGGTTTGTAAATCTTTTTATTAAAAGAGTTGTTTTTTTCTTTTCCACAGTAGTAAAGCTTTGGCACTTACAGTATAAAAATAATCACTGATCATAATTACACCAAATTCCTCTTTGTCAACTGCATACTAAGTGTCTTCAATACATTTTATTCCCATATAAAAACACTTGAAGGTCAGGGGAACAAAACTGATAAATAACAGTATGAGATATAAAGATACAGCTAGAAAAATACTAGGATCATTGAGAAAGAATTAGGACTGTGCATATTTTAAATATCACAGTGATTGGATTTGCTGTTCCTATCTTATTGCTGGCTGCACGCTTATGTGAAAGCAGAAGTGTTTGGTGGACTTTCCTATCGCTAAACTTCAGTAATGTTGTACTCAAATGTTCTTTGCATAGCATGGGAACCTTTAATTTTGACACCCTCCCTCCCCCTGAATATTTTGATCCCCCACCAATTTGTGATTTAGCATCTCTCCCCTTTTTTCTTTAGATTTGAAAATACTGACTGGTATTCAACACCTTGAACAAAACCAAGACAATCGCTATCAATCATGAGAAAAGTCTGAAACACTCCAAGAGTGGCGCTTGGAGAAGCTGTGAGTTGAGCTTAAGCTGGGAAAATGGCTCCAGAGCAGAGGGCCATTCTCAAAAGATGCGGTTTTGCTAGCATCACTCCAGTTTGGATGGTAATCGTGGCAGATAGGTATTTATGCTTTGGTTTGTCTGTTGCCATTGCCGCAAGAGGTCTTGCTGGATGTTACTTTCCCCGTGGATGTTGTGTGTCTGCCTGTACATCTAGGGGCATGAAACACTCAATGGGGCAGTTGACGTTCTGTCAGGAGGGAAGGAAATCAGTTAGTGCTCTGTGCTGTGGTTTGGGCTGAGAACTGTTGCCGGCCCGTGTGGCCGTTTAGCTTTCTCAGCACAAAGCACACGGCTGGCTTACAGCAGCAAGTGAAGACCAGGAAATCGCTACATGCACTACCGCCTCAGCCAGCGCATGCAGGCGCATCCCAGCGCTAGTAAACGAGAAGCTCTGCTGACGTGAGTGTGGCACTGAACACTGTGTGTGGAAGCGTGAGCTCAAGCGTACGTTCTGTGCTGTGCAGAGTGAAGGTTTGCTGGATCAGTGGCTATCATGCACTTCTGACCGAGGAGAAAGCTACGCGCTGCTCTTATCCCTCGAGCCCTATACAGACCCCGCATATCTGTGCCATAGACCGGACTCACAGTAAGGGAGGGCAGAGGAGGAAAGTGTACTCACGGTGTTTGTGGCCTGGTGGTATCTCTGTGTAAACTGTGTGTAGGTATGGCCAGCAGAGCCTTCGGGGGCCACCTCCACGCTGGGTCTGCGGCAGTTGTCACAACGCCAGCCCTACAGAAACAGACCGGTCAGACCGCGCTGATGCGATGGCCAAGGAGCTGTCAGTAGTCACGCATGTGGGTGCAGCTCCACCAACACCAGTGAGGTTGCTCCCATTTTATACCACGCAGGCCCCGACTCCAAGTCCCTGCAAGCACTTATGCTCTCCTACTAATTATTTTTCTTCTTATATGGGCCTGTTTTGGCCAGGCATTAGACACCATCTGACCTGAAACCCAGCAGTCTTAGGACTGCACTCCAGCACAGCCTCCTCTCCTCATTCCCACGCCAAAGTCCCTCCTGCTTACCTGCTGTCCTCCGTAACAAGTGCAGGAGCAGATGGCCCCAAAGTACTCCTTCTGCCACTGCTCTCCAACTTGGTACATTTTCCCATCATCGTAGCACGTGGTCTCATCTGTGGAGGAACAGGCAGAGCTCAGGTGCATGGGCTGTGCTCGGCTTTAAGCATTCTCAGAGCAGCTTGGTGATCAGAACAGGAGCCTCTGGCCAGTGCGCTCTCCCCGTTTGACCGGAGGCTCACTGACTGGCAGGGGGAACATCAGTCATTTTTATAGCTCTCCAGACACTTTAAACTAGAACATGAGGATAGTTGGCTGACAAGAGCAATGCAGTTTAATTCATAGTGTGAAGTCTAGAGGATCTTCAGGGGACAGGCCCTGCAGAAAAGTCCTGTGTTACTGATTAGGGTAATCTGCACCACTGAGTGCAGTGACATGTCCCTCTTGTGTGACTCCAGGGCAAAAGGCAGAGAGATGCTGAGTGTGCTGTGACCTTAGCTAGCAAAAGAGGGTTTTCTTCTTTTTAAGCTTGGGAATGTGAGTTTTATGCCTTCAGCTCTTGTACAAGCAGAATCAATATGTCATTGAATCAGACACACTGATACTCTGACTGCCCCCGTGGCAGGACTTTAATGGGAACAGCCCTGAGATGCTGAAACTTCCTGAATGGGAGCTCAATTAAATTAACATCAGAAGGAGACTTACGAGGTTCACACTTGAATTCTCCTTTTCCATTCCCAAGGCAGGTGCAGCTCATCATCTGGCCATTCTCACCCTGCCGGTCCCACTTCTCCCCAATCTTGTAGTTTACACCATTATCATGGCACCACTCTGGAGAAGGCAGAGGAACAAGAGAAGCAGGAGTTATCCCGCACGCTGCAGTGACACAGTGGGAGGAGAACAGCTTGGTGTTGTCTCGGGAACCAACAGAAGGGCAGGAGAAAGAATCTTTCCAGCTCGTGTAAGTCCCAAGGAGGAAATGGGTTCCTGCTGGAAATGGGTTCAGCTCCTGCAGCTTTTAACTGCTGAGGACTGTTACAGCTCTAGGAAATGGCTAGAGGCTCTTAGGAAAAGAGCAAGTAGGATGTGACAAAGAGTGGGGAATAGGAAGAGAAATGAAAGGGAATTCAATAGACATGGGGAAGGAAGGGAGAGAAAAATATTTTAAATGCTCTTTTTTGAGCAAATACCTAATAAAACTGTATCATGGAGACTGCAAAACACAATGAGTAAGCCATGTGTATCAAATGATGAAATATAAATATTAATCCTGTAAAGCAAATGTCTTCCCTGCAGTCACTCCTCAGAGTCTATTCAAATTGCAGAAATACCCTCTTTGCTCAGCTTACTCCGCAATTTAAAAGCACAATTTAAATTAGTTGGGTAGGTGTTGTGTTAAACCACTCAATCACAGACTTTTGTTCCATTTCCTTACATGAAGTTTGATATTCTTCCATGGAAACCACAGTCCTGCAAAGAATAAAACTTAGTGCCCCGGCAGAGGTGTTAGGGCTGCCTTCAAAAAGCAGCTGACGAAATTAGAAAACTGGTTCCACAAGATGCTTTGCAAAGACTGTCTGCAATGCAAAACATTACTTGCTGTAATACCCACTGAAATCCACACAAGCTCTGTCCGGCCCACTGCAACGATGTATATAATTAGGAGATGAAGATTCAACCATAATTTAATACTCAAAGCTGTCTTCTTAAATGGCTATCCAGATACTATCATTTAGGCGTCTTATCTATCTCACTTTTAAACGTTACCTAGACGTGCCTGGCAAGGGTAGGGAAAACAAAACAAACATTTAACTTTGGGGAAAAACTCATTACATATCAATACAATATTGTTTGTTGCTGATGCAGTGAATGGCAATACTAGATAAGCTGCACAGCTCAGAAGTAAGCAAAGTTTTCCATCACTTCTCATGATGCAAAACACTGGTTTGGTTTAAAAACTTGAGAGCCTGCATTCGTTTGCATCATGTTTGGATCAGGCTGGTTCTGTCAAACATGCCATTAGTGCTCAGGGAGCTTTGAGACAGGGATGGTCAAAAGCAAGCTACTCACTAGAAGAATCGCATCTGAAATGACCGCTGCCAAAGCCTAAACACTGGCACCAGAGTTTAAAGCCAGTTTCAGATAACCGCTCCCATTCCTCGCCAATGGAATAGAAGGAGCCAGTGTAAGTATCAAAGCAGGTATCGTCAGCTGGCTGGTTTAGTCCTTCAGACACTGGAATGAAAAAAAAAAGAAACAGACATCACACACAGCAATAGGAACCACTGAAAGACAGAATGATTTTCACTGAATACATGCTTTTCTTTTCTTCTTACAATATTCTGGCAGTAATGGAGCTACCCCATGGGCATATACTTGATGGCTCTGTCAGCAGTCCAGACTTCCTGTGATTTATTTTCCATTTGCATGTGTCAGAGCAGTTGAATGATAAAAAAACCTGACATGAAGGCTATTTTCATTTTGATTTGCCAAGTTTCAAGCAAGTGTGAGTTTCTGCATTTGTTGCTGGAGAGAAACAACTTGACTTAACCTGTTTTTAAGAGAAATGTGCTGTGTGATGCTGGGGAACAGCAGGAGGTTGGTAGCGGCATGTGCACTTTTTTGGGGGCACTTCAGACTCTCGCTTACGGGCAGGGGGCGTGGAAGGAGGAGACCAGACCTTATAGCCATGCTGTTGTATACAGATGTCCACCTTAGGTGTGTGCCTTGATGGAAAAGTGGGTGTTTTACAACCACCAGTTCAGTGTGTGATGGTCAGGGTCAAGAGTTAATGCTCTCGGTTCAGTCTGTGACAGACATAAGGCAACTGGGGTGCTGGAAGGGGAGAAACAGCCTTATTTTCCAGGGAGGTGGGGGCATGGAGAGGGGCTGCATGGAGAGGCTTAATGGGTGGACAGTGTAAATCCTTAACTCTTAATTCCCTCCTCTACCATCCTGTCCTCCTCTTCTTTTTGACCTCAAAATACACACAGGAGGAGACGGAGGGAGAGAAAAGAGAGTTGTTGACCAGACCCCTGTGCTGGTAACAGCAAAACCCAGGTCCCACAGGGTGTGTGTGGGCTCTGGGCTTTCCAGCTGTGGCAAGTGCTGTCTCTGACCACGAGTACTTGTGGTTGGTCACGTGGCTTCTAAATGCTGCCTGTTTGTGCTTAATTAGCATCTCTGCAGGCAGCCTGCCCTGCTGCCAGAGTTCAGGATGGTCTAGCGGTGCTGCTGGATAACCAATACAGAAGCAGCGGCAAATGACTGACAGAGCAGTTAAGCTGGCATGATACGTTATTGTGACAGCAGATCTTTGCTGCTGGCCAGGAATCTGCGACACCACCGTGATCCCCGACTTCTTCTGAGAGCAGCAAATACCTGATCTCTTGCTCTCTCTTGGGCATGACCCTAGAAGAGTGTATGGAGCCTTAAACCACATTCTTTATGATTAGACAACAGATCAGAATAGCTCTAGTCACACCATCAGTGTGTCAGTTATCCAAAACCAGTGGATTTCACAAACCACTTGTCCCAGTACCCTGCTATGAACTCTCCATATCTGGAGAAGCTTCCTGTCTGAACTATTCTCAAGCCTGGGCACCAGGTAGGTTGCCTTGAGTACAGAAAATGAGGCAGGAACAGCACAGGTTCACCTGGACTCCATAAAGCTTTTACTTACCAGTATTGCCAACTGTGACCACCTCCTCCAGCACCTTTTGTCTCCGGTGATCTTTCAGGGCTTCCACTATGATGTTGTAGGTGGCCCCTCTTGTAAGGCCAGTGAGCGTAGCGCTGGAGGAAGTTCCGGGAACTCTGAACTGCAACAGAGGCAATGCCAAGTCACCGGAAAAGGAAGTGTGATTACTCCTTAGGTGTCACCTCACTCATAGGAAAGACAGGGTGTTTAGGTTGACTTCTATGCTCTGTACCATAATGGAGCCAGCCCATTCCCCTTAGACATTCTGAGAACTTCAAACAATACCACATTAAACTTGACTACTCTGGACTATGGTTCATGAGGGATACGTTATTACCGCCATTTCAGGGAAACAGAAACCAAGGGAGACAAAGGAGAAAGGCTAAGGGAGCCTTTGGCTTGGAGAAGCAACACCTCAGTCTTTGAAACTCCCCATCATCTCCCTGACTGCTCCCTTCCCTGGTGATAGTGACAGCATTTCAAGGGCTTTTTGTTTTAGCAGTTTTACCCTGTAGCCTTCTCCATGAAGGAGAGGAGGGAGGCATTTATCCTGCCCCTAGCTACATGTTAATGAGACTCTTGAAGCCAACCCTAACTGTCACCCCCTTAACACAGGGCTGGACTCCCAAGAGACATCTGCTGCCACAGGAGAGGCTGACGCCGTTCCTGTGCTAAGACAGTTCAGTTACCTGCAGAGTATCTTCGTCCTGGCTGACTGGCTGACATGAGATGATGTATTCAGAGCTCTCCAGCAAGGGCCTCCAAGAGATGGTTGTCTGAGAAAGAGCTTCTTGACCTGTGGTGTCGTTGCGCCTGGGCCCACGGGAGTGCGGGTATGAAGGTTCGACTATGATAGGCACTTGGTACCCAGGGATTTCAATCGCTTCATCTACGTTTGGTGGTTGCGGTCTTGATCCCGGCCTAAGGGGAGTTGCTGTAGTGGGTACAGGCCGTCTGTAGCCATGCTCCTCAAAGAAGACTTGTTGACCCTGATGTCCTATTGTCTGCGGGTGCCCAGAGGTGCCTGGAAGTTGGATACCGTTTCCATTGTCATACCTATTGTTTGTGAGGTAAGGGGTCCCCTCGTCAATGGAAGGTACGTCGAGAATGTCAGGTTGGTTGGGGTGCGGTCTCGTAATCAACGTGGGAAGCTCATCTAGCCAAAGAAAGGTTAGAAGCCATAAAGCAAAGCGTAGCAAATTAACAATGGTAAATTAAACAGCTAGAATGGATGCTGTACACCGCTCCAAGCATCAAAGATTAGCAATCATCCCAAGACGCAACACACTTTTTATGACCTCATTGTGATTGTGAAGGTAATTTCTATCTCTAGATATATTTATATAGTATATAAATATATGTATATCTTTCATACATAGGCATAAGAAGTGTGTTGGTATGAAATCTTCATACAGCTGAGCAACAGTTTCGAACACTGCAACCCAAAGAAGCCACCACTGCTCAAATTGAGACGAAGAAATGATTACAAGAGATATTCATGTATCAATTTAAGAAAAATCACTGGTGTGCAGTAAGAAACCAGCTCCTTGATCACATTTGGATATACAGCTTGCTACAGGTATCTCAATCTCACACTGCGGAGGCTGTAAAGTAAGAGAAATGCAATGGGCAACAAATGGATGGATTCTGCCTTTGATGCCATCATGTGCTAGATGGAAATGTAAGTGTTAACCCTAATTTAATTGTGAATTAGGACCCAGGCAAGCATCAAGCACCAAGCATGTTGTTCTGTTCTTAGCGTTCAAACGCACCTAAATGTCATTTATGTAACTTCAGAATCTTACCTCCTGCATCCTAAAAAGGAAAACCTCCTTACAAAGCCTATTTGACTCATAAAAAAGGTGTGGCTGAATGACATGAACAGGATATTTTAAACAACATTATTATTTCAGTCCTGAGATTGTATTTCCCAAGTGGAAGACATCATCTCCTGTTGGCACACAACAATCCAGAGCTTTGTTTTACCTGTCCTTTTCCTGCCAACCAGTGGTTCACTCTTTTGATTGTTCTTCACAGCAATGATGTAGATGATGTATTCAGTTCCTGGTTCCAAACCTAGGGAGGGAGGAAGGACATAAAGCAATCTTAAGAGTTGCTCTTCTTTTATGATTACGTATGGGATCTAAGGCAGAATGAGAGGTGGGTATGGCTATAGTATGGATATGTGCATTTTGGATCTGAGGTTTTCAGGACAGTACAAAGAGTCCAGCCTCCTGCTGCTCAGTGTGAGTTTGAAATCTGACCATGTGAGTTGGGATCGTGGATGCTGCGGACACAAAACACAATGAATCTTCAGAATTTGTGACTGGTGGGGTGCCACAGTCATGGGTTTTTCCTCCTTGAATGGATGACAATTGTGGTGGCAGTGGAAACGAACATCTGTGGATTGTTCAGATCTGATGGTTGATCTGATCAGAGAAGTGTATTGTGTTTGTAGGACAGGTGTGCTTATAAAACCGCTGTCTGTCATTAGAAACCACAATAAAGGAACAAAACTTTGTCTTTCTCTTAGCTGACCATCAACACATTTTATAATTAGGCCTTTGCCTTCTCTCTTCAAATTTAAGTGTTTCAGGTGAAGAGCTCCCAAACAAAACAGAGACAGGTACCAGTAATAGTAGCCTCAGTGGTGCCAGGCCGAGGGCGAGGCAGAACCTCCTTGGCTGGTGAGCCAGGTTTCTCATATCTGATGATGTAGCCCGTGATCTTGGCTCGTGGAGGCTGCCAGGTAGCCAGGAGGGAGTTGCTTGTGGTTGTAAGGAAGCGCAGGTTAGAAGGAGCATCGATAGCTAGGTGAAAACAGAAGGAAACAAGTCAAATGCAGTAAAGGCAAGCATATGCTTCACCTGAACTGCATCTTCTGACACCCTTCTCAAACTCAGGAGTAAAACCAATTGCTGTAAGTCACAGTAAATATTATATGTGATCAGATATAGACAACTTCTGCCTGACCATACGTGACTACTATGTGTTAGCACGAGCAGAAAAGTCAGACAAGATCATTACCAGTGGAGGCATCAATCACTACTGGGGAACTGCGTGCATTTTCGTTCAGAGTGTAAAGGTAGATCTTGTAGTCATTGCCAGGTTGCAAGCCTAAAATGAAGTTGAAACATAAATGTTAGCTAATCTGAGGAAGCCATCTAAAAGGGACATCAGAATGTCTTTCAACAACAACTTCTTGGAGACTAGTCTTCATGACTCAGGTATTTTTTTCTTACCTTTTGTTCCTGTATTATTTCTCATCAAGAAAATTCAACTACTAAACAAGAACCCAGTGTACCTTCCGATATAACCCTCCTGCACCTGCAGAAGCCCCTCACTTACCAGTGATAGTGTAAGACCTAACATCAGGGCTGATGGTCCTTTGAATGGGGTTCTGGCCACTTGCTGGGACAGCATCAACTTGGAAGCCAGTGATTGTCTCAGTCTTGGTTCTCCAGGTAATGGTGATGGTTGTCTCAGTGGCATCTGTCACACGGGCCCTGCGAGGGGGACTAACATCTGCACGAGAAGGAAAAGGTCTCCTGTCAGTACTGCGGGGATTGTGAATCTTACCAGCTAAGTGTTTGTGAAGCCCTTTGCTGAAGCTTTGTATAGAGCCCTACTTTTGACACAGAGTAGGATCTCGGCCTCTGCACCCAGCACAGTACTAATGGGTCATTTGTGGAGGATCACTACTTACTTTCAAGAGTGGTGACCACCCCCTGGGCTGGTCGGCTGGTCAGAGAGTCCTTCAGGGCATACACGCTCACTTCATACTTGGTTGCTACCTAGAATGGACAAAGTTATACCATGTTATGAGAAGGACGTGGCATAGTGGGAAATATTCCTGCCCTCGTTCAGTGTTTTGGTGGAGCCACATTTCTTGGTCACCAGTTACTGAAATATAAAACCTTAATATAACTCAAATCAGTGAAGGATTGATGGGATAATTCTAGTTATTTCCAGCTGTAAGGAAAGAGTAGACATGAACCTGATAAACAGTGCTGTTGATAATACTACTAGTGCACATATGCACACCCAGGAGCAGAGGAAATCCTGGAAGAAGCTGATTTGTCATCCCTCATTTTGGAATCTGTGCTTCAAAGCTGATTCTTCAGAAAAATCAAATTTACATCCTGTTTTTCCTGGGGTTAATGGATGCCATTTGCTATGATAATGCATAATTTGATATGCTCTTGCTGTGAAGAAAAGAGAATGGTGGAAGTTACAGCATGGACTGCATCAGACCAGGAGTCCACTTAGATTAGAATGTTTTTTAAGGCTCATTTTTGAAAATGATTCATAAAACTCCTTAAAAACAGATCAGTAGCTTTTTAAGATAGCAGGAAACATAAAAGCAGTGATTTTCAGCCTGTTCCAGTTCAGGAACTCCTGAAATGTTTCCAGTGGAGAAGATGGCTATATAGCAAATTTAAGCCTACTCACAAAAGACTTGCATTTTTTACTTACATTTTGCAGATGTCTTAAAAATAGGCAATAGACTGCCAGAGCTCCCATATCACAGCTTGAAAACCTCTGCATTAGGTCACTTTATCTGACCTCTTTTGTGAAAGATGAGTAAAAGCATTTTACTGGGTTACTGTTGATTGTGAACCTGATAATTTGCATTTGATTAAGGCATCCAGTCTCCTTTTGCTAAATGAGGAAAGGGAAAGAATGCAGATTCAGCAGACCAATTCCTTGCCCTTTAAAACTATGGTAAACGAGTAGTTACAGCTGATGGCTAGTCAGACTTCAAGCAGACTCAGACCCTTAGGAGCTGTAATGATCTACTGCAGCTGAGGTTCCTGACCCAGGAATTTGAAACTGCTTCAAGTTCTCCTAACATCTCCTTCGCACAACACAGTCTGCATTACACAAATAAAAGAGTTACCATTAGTCCAGACACGACAGCAGATGTACTGTCCGGAGAAAGGTTGATTTCTTTCATAGGACCAGTCTTTTCTTTGGGGTTTACTCTGACTCTGTAGCCAGTGAGGCGAACGTTTGGTGCGTTCCAGTTGACGGTAAGACTGGTGGGAGTTACCTGAGTAAACTTCAGGTTTGTTGGAGGTGGAATTGCTGCAAAAATCCGGATTGGCACATGGTTAGTTTAAGAAGACAGTCTTGGATAAAACAGTATTCTCTCCTGAACAGGTTTAGGCCTGAAATACATGGGCAGGAAAGTGGTGTGCCTTCTGCAAACACAGGCATAAAGCACCGTGAAAGGGGACAAGGTATTCAGGAGGAGATTCTCAAATCTACCGTACCACGTTTCAGCAGAAATAAGGAGATCTCAATGCTTCAACCCTGAAGTTAGGTGAGTTACAATACTTGCTGTGATATAAGGGGAAGGCTTTGGGAGGTGCTTAAATCTGTAGTAGGCCGGTCTGTTTTAATTCTTCTGCCCATCTCTGCTTTTCATCAAACAGCTAATAGTTTAGTCCTGCTTCACTGGCCTATCTCTGTTCATTTCTAAAATACGATGGATGATTTACAAAAGTAAGTAGGAAGCAGGCTCAGGAATTGCAAAGAGGATATAAAAATACTGCAAATGCAGAGGGGAAGCATTTTACAGCCACTTACACAAGTATAAATTACTACACAGAGAGCAAGGCAATGGAAAAGCAGAGCTGTGGTGGCCATAAGGCTCACCATGCAAGAGTCTGTTCATGAGCTAACACATCTGATATCTTTAAAAACAAATGTTTGCATAAAAAAAGGAGCATCCATTGAAACGTTTTCTTGCCTTATTGGTGGTAATCCTTGGGCTGTAAACAGGGGGAAAATACACCTTACCACAGTGCCCGCTATTAGCATGTTTTTGTGAAGTTTTCTAATTTTGTAGAGTGGAAATACAAGATAATTCTCCCTTGTTGCTTTGCTCAGAGCTCAATCTAAAGCCCATGAGAGTCAATGGAAAGTCTTGAATGACTTCAAATACGCTTTTGAACAGCCCACAAAGGGTAAACCACAGAGAGTGGTTTTTAAAAATTACTATATTTGCATTTCTGGCAGGTAGTCAGCCAGCTGTTTCAATTATTACAGCACTTTGCTTCAGTTTAGTATAGCAATCTGTACACTAGGAACCACTGTCTTCATTATACCCCTGGAATTATAGTGCCAATTTTTCATCCAGAAATGAACGGGAGGCCTTTATTACAAAGGTGCTACCTCTGTAATAAAGACACGTCTGGTAATGCTGGAAGCTTTGCAATGGATTCCATATTGCTGGAAGTAATTTTATCTCCAGCAATAGCTTCCTTTCCCTTTTCACAACAGAATTTTAAATGTATTCTACATGGAGTTGGATCAGACTGGCACATAAGGGACTCTCCTGAATGGAGCACGTCCTCTTCTCGTGGAGGTGATGTGGGCGCAGGATGTGGGCATGCACATGGGCCGTAGTCCTTAGGGCAGTGCCAGTGAAGGATCTAGAGGCTCTGTGAGACCTGAGGGTTAAGCAATCTCCTAGCTTTTCATGTTGATCTTTTGCTCCATCCAACAGCGAGGACCCTGGGGGATGAAAGCTGCCCTAATCTCTCTGTTGTTGGTAACTGCCTCTGCTTGCAGGTGTCCCATATCCTAAAGACAAGAGCGTTGTGAGAGGGTGGTTCACCATGAATTAGGCTCCGCGACTAGGGACTGGACATTGCTGATCCACCTGAGGACTGAGAGAAGGCTATAAGGCAACATCCCTCCTTTCTCTAGAATCTGCTCCTTCAATCCTGCCGATCTTTCCTGCATTCCCTGCCTTCCCTAATGTATACGCAGGCTGACTCCACTGGCAGCCAGCTCTCCAGCACCAACTAAGCCATCTCTCAAGAGCAATCACATCCCCTTGGCTGCTCCTGGGGCATCCCCGGCTCGGAGCACCAGTTGCTCATGGAAGCACACTTTACCCAACAGGGCAGAAGCCACTGCTGCCACGGCCTGCTGGGTGGTGTAGTTAAAGGTGTACCTGTGGACTGGGTCCCAGTGAGGGGCAGGCTCTCCATGTCATCGTATATGGCAACGATATTGATAGTGTACTCAGAACCTGGCCTGAGGCCATGCAGCTCAGCAGTGTCTTCTTCGCCACCTGGGGCCGGCAATAGCTCATGGATTCCATCCTCAGGGCTTGAGTAGGTCACCCTGTACCTGGTGACTTGCCCCTGCGGGCTTTCCCAAGCAATTTTGATGGAATCAACATCCACCTCAGTGAATGTTAGTCCTTTAGGGCGGTCAATGTCTGTTAGGCAAATTAACGGTAAGAGGTTATGTGATAAAAAGCAGGTTGTGGGTGAGGAAAATAAAAAGCATTTCTATGACATGCAAAGCAGTTTTCGGTTTTGCGCGGGAGAGATTCTCCTCTGTGCTGCACCTTGCACACATGCTTACACCCGTGCAGAGTAAGGCTGAGAGTTTGCGGGTGCCAGACAGCAGGAAGGTAATCTTGGCCTTGTTGAAACCAAAAGGACTTGCTTTACCACCTTGAAAGCAGCCAGGACACCCATCCTTACCTATATTTGAGTCCCCTTGTCACTGAAACCCCTTTTACACAATTCTAGCAGCATTAAGCTACCTTAAAGTGGTCAAGACAAAAAAAGAAAACGGGCATTTTAAGACCCGTTTCTACCATCAGAGCCAGTAACTGGTTCCTAGTGCTAAAGGCAGCCAGACAACCCACCCGACTCGGTGGGTTCGGACTCATGCTGCATTTGCTTTTCACAACTGTAAGCTCCTGTGCAAAGTGCCAGTCCAAGGAGAATCAGTCCCGCTATTTTCTTTCATAAATTAATACCCAATTAACACACTTATCAAGAAAGCAAATTACTCAGTATATTATATTTTAAAATCAGTTAGAAACGAAGTTTTCAGCTTTGTATTGAGTGCACAGGGAATGTCCACAGGTGCAACTGGGCGATATGCACACTTCCTAATGAGACCAATTCATCGGATTTTCCTAGCAAGGTGGGAGCTCAGAGCTAGACAGCAAGGTAAGTGAGCCTTGCTCCAGAGAAGTCTAGTGTGGCTACCACAGAGCTATATCCATTTGTTACACAAAATGGGAGGATCTGGCATATCATTTTTACATTGGATCCAAATTATGCTTTTCTAAAAGATTTCAACTTTATTTCCCATGTTATATTAGTCCTGAATTTTCTGTATTTTCTAGTTGGCAAAGGTGATTTTTGTCCAGGAATTTGTTGGCTTGAAATTGAGATGCACTCTTTTCCCACCTCAGCAAAGCTTCAGAGAAGCTCCTGTTGTCTTTAGGACAATTCTGTAAGTATCTGGGGCTGAGCTGTGGTTTTGAATACAAGCCTGAGCAAGGAAATAACGTGCATGCAAATCACTACCCCAGAGGTGTCCCCGAAAAAGGCACTTTACATCAGAGATATCCCTCTGAGTTACATGTTCCCTCTTGCCTCCTCTTTGTGTCAAGAGCAGTACTGCTGTTTTGTACAGGCAGACAGAGCAATTTGAGGGCTGAGCTGTCCTTTCTTTTGCAGTGCTTCATCCCAAATTCTTGGTAACTCATGTGGTTTTCTTTACTCCCTTGCAACAGGGCAAGTACTCCCAAGCCACATCCAGTCCCTTAACAGTAATCACCTTTGCCTCCTAGCTCCAGAAAGGAGATCTTTGCACATTTTTTCCACTGATTGGCTGAAGGCAAACAAAACCCAAAAAGATTTTGTGGCTTTAGTGAAAGAAAATCAGAAGCGCAGCATTTTGATGGGGTGGGGAATTGCATTTTGCCAGTGTTTGAGGGAGAGGGACTGCATTTTTGCCAGCATCTGCAATTTAGGTGCACGGTACTTATCACAGGGCAGACCACCTTGCATTCTCCTGGAGACTAGACACCTGCCACTTGCTTTCACTGGGGATGTGATACTTGCACAGTAGATTCAGACATCAACAGGTAACATTTGTTTTGTTACCGTGAAGTGAAATACGTACTGGTGACAGCTGTCTCAACCAAGGGGAGGCTCTCTCCATTCTGATTCTGAGCGTAGACACTGACCATATATTCAACTGTGGGCTGCAGACCTTCAATAGTGACTTGAGTTTGATCTGGCAGGAAAGAACACCATTAGTCCATCTGCAGCTGCACAAAGCTGCAGAGCATTGCCCTCTAAGCAGCCTTGAATGAAGGGCCTGTATTAGCCATATGTCATTAAAACGAGACAGGATTGACACATCAGGTTTGCCTTTTGCTTGCACTATGCCTCTCTGGCAGTGCAGGACAAGGCATCAGCTATTTGTACCTGCTCAAAAGCCCCACAGCTAAAAGGGCAGGTTAGCACAGTAAAAAAAATAAAGCAAGAGCAGACCAGCTTTCACCATTTTCTGGGATAGGATTGACCATTAACCCAACTGCATCGCAAGCATCCCTGAGTGCTAATCTCTGCAGATCCCACAAAACCCACTGTGTTCCCGAGAGCTGACTTGGCAGCCACGTTAACAAGGTCAAGCCTGGAGCATATGTGACTGAGTCCATGCTATGACCAAGGGTCACATTATGTGACCTTCAGAAGGACTTCAGAGGAAGTTTTGCTGTACGCTAGAAAATCCAATGGCATTTCTTTGAAATCCAGGTGCCTTTCACAGACACCGAGGTTGCCAAGAACAAACTTTTGCAGCACAGTGGTGTCAAAGAAATGTGAAGCTTTCGGGGCAAAAATTTGCCCTAGCTTCTCCCGGATGAGACCCAAATGAAGTCAGCAGGATAGCAAAAAAAGGCACAAGCACGAGAAAATTTGGCTTTGAGCATATGCCTAGTGCCTGATAGTGTTGATTCTAGTGGTCACATCTTGCATTCTTTACTGATCTGGTGAAGGATGTCATATACTCTTACCTGCAGGGACATTTTTTGTTTTTGTGGGCCCATGTCCTTTCTTGGGGACAGCTGTCACCCGATACCCTGTGACTGGGGATGTTGAAGGGAGCCATCTGATGCTGATACTGTTGTCCTGGACGTCGGTAACTTGCATCTGGGATGGTGTGTCTATTTCTGGGCAACAAAAATAGTTTTTTCTGAGTATGTTGGTACAGGAAACCCTCCCTCCACTGTTACCTCCTGGCTGAATTTTATTCTGCTCTTCCATCTAGGCTGTGCTGCTTAGAACAGGAAACACATGTTGCTATTTATTTGTCCCTCATGCCAGCCCAGAGCAAAAAAGCCTTAACCATGATGTGTGGGTGACTGACCTCGTATCAATGTTGGTTGAGGGGTTTTGTTGTTTTAAAGGCTACTAAATGCCTTTATCTGCAGCTACAGTAGGACTAGGATTAGGCTACATCCAGATCAGGAGTGAGACGACAGTCCTGGAGTTAGAAAGTCAGGTCTCATCAGGATCACATAATATGACAGTGCACCAGAAGCACTGGAGTTAAGCCAACAGTGACCCCACGATATAAGAGCCCAACAGGATTTCCACTCTGCAATAAGCAGTCAAATATTGCTTGTATCTCCATCTGGACTCCACAAGGTCTCCCTCCTCCAAAAGTTCAAGTCCACGATCCCCTTCTGTGTCATGTCATTATCATGCTGGGCCACCATGATACGCAGCTCCACTGAAAATGATGGGCTTACAACATAGCCCATGACTTCTAAAAGAAACCAGGGATCAATGATACAAATTCAAGGGGATAAGCCAATGCAAAACTGTAGGGTTTTTTGTGGTTTTGTTTTGTTTAAACAGGTCTCACCTGTTTTATAGGTGACAGTGACTGGCTTGCTACTGGCAGGGCTGTCTCCACGGCCAGTTACAGCATACACGGTGATGGTGTAGTCTACACCAGGTTTGAGACCAGTGATGGTAGCAGTAGACATGGTGCCAGGCACGGTAAACTCCTGCACAGGGCTGCTTCCACCTAAGGAGGGTAAAGTGGAAAAAGAAATGTAATGGATCTCTAAATTACACATTTTAAATCATGACAAACACCAAGACAATCCTAGATGCATCAAGTTGAAGACAGAACCCTGTTGATTTCAATGGTTCTTGGGTCAAAGTCTATTTCAGACTCAAGGAAAAGAATGAAATATGTACACAGAACCACCTCTAAAACAACTGGAGTGCTCCAGATGCTCTTTCTTTTTGGTAGACAAAAAATTATTTGCTCTCCTTTAAACAAAAAAGACACCTATATTTGACAATCTTTTCTAAATACGCTGCAAGAATCTCAGAGATACAAGAGTTTTTTGTCTGCTAGAGTCAAACTTGCCTTTGCTATTTGGTGTGGCTTTCTAACAGCCTCAGAATAGAGCTTCTGGTCTGTGACTGGCCATAGCAGCCTGCCCTCACCTGTTTCACCATAAGTGATCCGGTAGTATCTGACAGTAACTGCAGGAGCATCCCAGGAAATCACAAGGCTGGTCGGGCTGGTGGGGGTGACTTCCAGGTCTCTTGGAACATCAGATACTAGAAAAACAGAGAATTGTGAGAGAGTTTAAAAGCAGTTAATATACATCAGCTACATACTCCACCTACCATACTGTGCTCCTCTGCTACTCATCTGCCTTAGTTTTAGCCCAGTGCACACACCTCTGCAAGTGATGTGTCTGGTTAAAAACCATCCGGCATTGGACTAGATTTAATGAATAAAAGTTCTGCTGGCCCTAAAGTCATCTGGCTTCATCTGAAAGTAGCATGGGTCCTCCCACCTTTTTCTAAATCAGGCCCTACCTCAGTATCACAAGCACTTCCTCATGAGCAGAGTTTCACCAGCTGGTAGGGAAGATCTGGTTTAACAGCAACTACTCGGCTAGAGGACACCCAAAATCCTTGGCGTACCTTTTAGCCAGCATTCTTTCAAGGCTTACCTGTTGTTTGTTGGCCGACCAAGGGCACGCTCTCCTCCCTGCCATTGACGGCGATGATGCTGACCACGTACTCAGTCCCTGGAAGCAGGTTGGTAAGGGTGATGGAGTTCCGTGAGGGGGGCACGCGGTCCTCCTTGGGCCTGCCAGCACCATGCTCTGGGTGATGCCGGATTTTATAGCCTATAATGCTGGCACGAGGAGCAATCCAGTGGACGGTGAAAGAGTTAGCAGTTATATCCGAGAAGTCAAGGCCAGTGGGGGAATCAAGACCTGCGTATTTCAAAGAGACAAGAGACTGAGCTCAACTGAACTACAACATGGTTCATTAAGCTCAGTACCACAACACCGCCAGATCCTAAGCCAAATGCTATTCAGCCGTGGAACTAAACACGTATGTTCAGGATCAAAGCAAGATAAACAAGCATTGGAACGCGACTGCAGGAAAAGAGTGTACGGCACACACAGACAACACCGCATAAAACCATACACATGACCAGCAAACTCTGTTACAGTTATGAAACAAGAAAGACTCAGTGATAGATATGATAGGCTCTGTCTAGGCTTGTTCTCAGGCAGACACTGTCAGTGTATATATTCATATTCACACCAGGGTCTACAATGCTCTATTTAAAAACAACAGAAGTTCTGGCTCTCAGACATAATGAGATGTGAGATTTCCTAGCGTTTCCCAAGATGTGCATCTGCATTTTCTTTGATATCTAGCTGATGACCCATCAACGAGGTGACAATACACAAGAAAGAGCAACGAAGTCCCATTAATGAATCTTAACAGATGGCATTAATTGCACATGTGTCTTAGGCTGCATGTAAGTACCTGTTTTCTGGATTCCAGACAAAGGTGCACTCTCATGTTGCTCAGAAACACTGTAGACTCTCACCAGATATTCAGTACCAGGGAGCAGATCTGTGGAGTTTAAGTACAGGAATTTAGACATATTTCTTTACTAATAGCTGGAAGTCACTCAACCTACACAATTTTAACTGTGTTTCTTAAGGGAAGTAATCAGGTTTTGCTTGATGGAAGATCTGAGCCTCCGGACAGTCAAAAATTTCAAACAGTTCTTTTTGTGGCATTATGGTTCATTGCAGTGTTTTAGCCTGAAGGAGCATGGTATCCTGTATCATTGCTTCATTAGTTTGTGGAGACTGGCTAGAAGCAATTAATTTTCTATTCTCCTTCTAGTTATCTAGTAGTTTAGTTACGCACTGTGTCAAAGCTTTAACTGATATAAGCTGGAATAGGGCCAAGGATTTCCAACACAGCTGTTCTAACTCAGATGAGCTCCAGGTCTGGTCTCTTATTCTCAAAGTGGATATTGTCTCTCACTCAACCAACCTGATTCTAGGATGGGTAAAAAACTTCAAATATAACACAGCTTTCGCACCAGCAAAAATTAACGTCAGCTTTTTGAAAATGCCCGTGTTTTGTTGCCATGTCCTGTAAGGTTCCAAACAGTATTTATTTTCTGGTCCCAAGCATACAAAGCCAAAGGAGTAATGACCTTTTGCACATTCTGATCCTCTCCCTGAACCTCTGCACTGCAAGTCCTTGACATTTTTGGCAAACCAGGTGAGTAATATGTATTTACTCTTAATACCTAACCAGGCTGCAAATCAAAGCAATTGCCCCATAGTCTGATTCATCACTGTCCTCGGATTGATGGGAAGAACTTTCCTGTGGTTTGGCTTTAACTTGAGTAAAGCAAGTGGCCAAACCCCATTTAGTGTGAGTTTGTATGAGGCTACTTCGACATCAGCTTAGATCAGCTGAGAATTTGGTCAGTTACACTTACAGTAAGCAATTTTTCTTTTGCCTCATCTTACGTCATATATAAGGGGCCTCTTATATTTGTTTGACTTATGTAGGTAATCCACTTACTTGTTAAGATCACCATGTTGTCTGAGGGTGAAATTGTCAGCTCTGCAACATCTTCCTCCTTCTTCACAGGTGAGTAGCGCACCAAGAAACTGCTCAGCACAATGGAAGTTGGTGCGGTCCAAGTCACTCTCATAGTATCAGGCCCCACATTAGTGAAGCGGAGATCAGTGGGGGGAGGCACAGCTACATAGCAAAGAACAAATATGTTTTAGTTCTCTGATTCATAAAAGTTGATCAAGAGGTATGTTCAGGGAATCACCAGAGAAGGCAACTCATGCATAACAGACTACTGTGTCAGACCCATGCAAACAGACTTCTAAACTACATTCAGTTCTACTATAGTTCTACTACTATAGAGAAAAATACGTCTCTACTACTGTCAGGCTCCTTTAACCTCTTGGCAATTCCTGATACTTTAAATATACCCTGTGGGGCTAATTTGAAAACAAGGTAGCAAGTTTCAGTAACGTGCTTCTTGCAGCTGGATTTCATATTACGGATGCGGAGCCAAGAGAGGTTTAAAGTTGCCATACAGCAGTTTACAGATGGAAAAGTAATCTCATCTAGAATTCATACATGCACACACAGGAGAGGAGAGGGTATGTCACTAATTTCCTATGACTCTACTTCTACTCGTGTCGAAGGATTTACAGCCTCAGGATTTTCAAACACAATAGGATTTCATGCAAGAACCAGTTTTCAGCTCGCCTTCTGCTCATGCACTATAGAGACCCTTGACGGTGTGGCATGGCTGTCAATGGCATGTACTCAGGGAGTGGTGTTTCATCTGCATCCTTTGGGGCATTGCAGAAAGAGTGGGGCCACCACTGAAACAGACTGCTGGAAGCTCAAAGAGTTATCAAGGCTGGAGGGTGTCTGCTGAACTGCTCCACCCTTCTGCACTCTTATTTTGGGGAATCACAGCTTAAAAGTCTGGTGAACATACAGCTCATGTTTCAGGCTCTTGATTCCAGCTGGATCCCGGAAATCTGAATAGCAGAAGGTAAATAAGTCTGGCAAGTCTGCAGCCACAGTATTAAAATGCCTCAAATTAGAAAACTGAGCAGCGCGTATCCATCCCCAGCTGCCATTTAGAGAAAGGAGCGAGCTGCGTCTGTCTGGCTTTCCCCCAGTGAGCAGCTCGATTCCTCTTTGGACAAAGCCCCGTCATCCTGACAGCCAGTGACAGCATGAAACACCGTTCATGTCACAAAACACAGAAGTTTTCAAAATTCACCCGTTTGCTGTGTCAGAGTGGTAGGGGCGCTCTCTCCGCCATTAATGAGCGTGATTACACTGATGTCGTAATCAATGCCCGGCTCCAAGCCTGTGACTGTGTAGTATCCTACTGAGGAGTCCACAAAATCTTCAAAAATAGGGACACTTTCTCCTCCCGCAACTACTGTGATGCGGTAACCAATAATGGTGGAGGCATTTAACGGGGTCCACCTCAGGCCGATGCTTGAGTCAGTTATGTCAACAAAGCTTAGGTCAGTGAGTTGGGGCACCTCTAATGAGTTAAAGAGCAAACGGGAAAGGCAAAGACATACAGAGGCAAAAGAAAGACAAGGGAGAAAAAAGCAGTGTTCATCACTATTAACATCGACAGAACTTTAGAAGCAATTGCGGTGATATGCAGAATTTCTCTTGGGGTTTGGGGGAAAAGCAGTTTTTTTTGGTGGTTTGTTTTTCAGTTTGTTTTTTTTTTTTTTTTTTTTCTTTTTATATTGTACCCTTCAATGCAGTCTCCAGCTGCCTCCCCAGGTAGACAGAAGCCAAAACCCCGATCCCCTGAGACAATGCACTTCCACATCAGACATACAATTTTCAAGAAAGTCTACAAGAGGCACTTAACTTGCAACAAATTTACTTTGAGCAATGATGACCCATAAAGACCCATCATTTTCTGATGAAAACAGAAACAGAAAAAACATACCAATTTTTTTTTTTCCAGGTAGAAAACAAAAGATCAAAGTCTATTAACGTATAAATAAAACTACGCCTCTGAAATATTAGTTGACTGACCCTCTAGAATTTTTGTCTTGTTCCAATGGTAAGTCTAACTTTTATCATTGGGATCATAAAAATATCAATCCGTTTGAGGGGGCTAAATCAGCCTACACCCTCAGCTGGTGAGAACCATCACAAAGCTTCAGTGTAGATCATCCACTCTCTGAACTATTTACACTGGACTTGGAAAAAAGTCTCAAATCCCTGTAACGGCTTGAGGATCTGGCCCAGAATTCCTCAAGTTCTACTTACCACTAACTGCTGCAATATATGTGCTAAAAACAGATGATATGGAACAGTGAGTAATAAAACACTTCCTTGGAAAGATGGCAAACAGTTAAAAATGACCGTTAGATGATAAGCATTCTGTAAGAGCGACAATGTCCCCATATTCAGAGGTTATGCCCAGCACATGATGTGGCCAAGAAGCTGACTTGATTTATTGGCTAAATTGTTCAAAAATCTCAGAACTGAGCCACTGAATAAAGATAATCTTCCAGATATTGCCTAAGTTTCTGTATGGCAAACAAGCACAGCTGTGACTGTTTTCCCTATGGATATTATTCCTACAGCAAAGTTGTTCTTCTCCTATATGTTAGGAACAACAGAATTGGGCAAGGGTTGGGGAATGTTAGATGCATCTTTAATTGACAATGGCCAAACCCTCAGCTGCTCAAGTCAATAGGTTGGTATTGATTTAAGCCACAAGATTTGGCTATGTAACTTTAGCAGGCTGATCCTGAAATCAGTGGGAGCTAATGGATCTTCCTCCCTCAGGATCAGACACCAGCAGGTGAGTCAAAGATGCAGGACTCTGTATCCATTCTGTTGGATCATTACAAGTTAGCTTGAAAAGGAATTATGGGACAGTAATATTGCAAAAGACTGGCTTTAATAACTGGTTATGTTCTATTTTAATGTCTTTCTAGGAAAAGACTTATTTTACAGAATAGATGCAAAAAAATGCCAGTTTTCTGTAAAATCATTGTTTATCCACATGGAATGCATGTACCATATCACCTTTAAAGAGTGCAAAAAGCCAGAGACATACATTCTTAGCTTTCCCCCACCGGAAGATGGTAAAGGGCTAAAGCTATTACTGCTTTAATCACAGTATTAGTTCACTCTCAGGGAGCATACAGCACTTCAGTGAAGCATGGAAATTTTAAAGCAGTGTTATAAGAGCAAGCAAACACAGTAGCTGGCATCATTTCAGGGCTGAGCAGAAACAAAAACAAAACAAACAAAGCCCTCACAAAGGCAAATGAAATGAAACCATTTGGGGAGATGCATATTAATTTTGCTACTGTGGCTACAAAGGTAGTTTCTGCAGTCATCTCAGCATGTAATGTGAGGTGGCACACACCATTTTGTGTCCCAGAAGTGCTACAGTGATGTTCCTTTCAATCTTGGCTTTCCCCTCCATTGTGCTGAAGTGATCTTCTGCCACTATGGTTGCCAAAGTTTCTCCTGTGCTCGCTTCCCACTCATACCTCTCTTCACCTACTTCCCATTCCCACCAGCTGTGCTCCAGATGCCGGGCCAAGTTAAATCTCCATTGCTCTTCAGCTCAGTGTACTGATACAACAGATCTATCTCTTTACCACCACCCCGTTGACAGACAATGTAGGCTGCCCATGCAGAGAAGTACACAGGTATAAAAACTGCTCTGCCACACGCTGGCACACGGCTATTCTGCTTCTAAGTCTAAGCCCTCTGCCATCAGACTAACAGGAGTTTTGCAATGTAGAGCTCTCGGGCTCAGCAATTTGACTTTAAGTAGCTAACACTGCTGCTCATTCTTTCATTACCTTGTGTGATGGTTTCAGAGATGGGGATACTCTCCTGGTCGTCCTTGACTGAGTAAACGCTGACGTTGTACTCCACACCAGGGTTTAGGTTTTCAAAGGTGCAAGTGGTCTGATCTGCACCTACTACTTCCTCCAAGGTAGAGCCCTGCTGCCCATTGGTAGGAGCAGTGGTCACTCGGTACCCACTGATGCCTGAAATACAGATATACCAGTATGCAGTGATGTCATGCTGTATTGATTTACATCAGACCTCAGTATAAACAACTGAAGCAAGCACATTACATTTTACAAGTGATTTTGCCACTCTGAGCCCAGCAGAGAAGAGGTTGCTTTGTCAAGCATTCCAAAACGAGCTTCCCAGGAGGTAGCCCTGCCCCGCTCACAGCATAATTTCAGTTCCCTTTGAGACGTTACCAAACTGAAAATCTCATGACGTCAAGAAAAGATACATCTACTGACTGAGAGTGGGGTTTTCAAAACCTTTCAATCTTTGTTTTACAGAAGTCAATTGTACAGCTCCCATCAGCTATCGTTGAAGAGTTCATCTTGAACACCTTCCTATCTTCTATGCTTACTCTCAATGACATGAACTCATTCTTCACGGCCAGCAATCTTTTTGGTCCATTTTGCTTTCCTTCCCTTGAACTTTTTTTAAACCACTGGGGATATTTGAAGAAATCCTTCAAATACCTAAACCAGCTAAAATATTTAAACATATTCGTACTCCAAAATAGCATTTTACATGGAATGTAAATCATGAAGACTCCTATGGCAACCCATACTTAACTGTGAATTATATCCTTGAATATATTTCTATAGATATAGAATATTCTAGATATATATTCTATATCTAGAAATATGTACATTTTTCCTTAAATGACTCAACAGCAAGCTTCCTATCAAAGTCTCCTTAATGAACTGCAAGGCACCCCAGAACAAACGTTAGCATTCTGATACAACAGGAGCTTTGAGCATAGTATGAGTTCCCATAGTTACCTGGAGTTGTGCTTCTATCCCAAGAGACTACCAGGATTCCAGTATCAGGATTGGGCTCCAGGCGCAGGTTGGTCGGCGGAGACAACGCTGCAAGCGTTCAGACAAATGGGTCATTTATGGCACTAAGAACCATGCTAGCTCCCTCAGCATCCCTTCTCCCCACATTATATCCTCACCCTTCAGAATTAGCTAAAAATAGTCTCCTGAAGTTGTGACCCTGCATTGCATGAGCTAGTGCTACTGTTGCCTATGCATCAAAAAGAAAAACACCTTCCAGACACGACAGGAGGAAAAGACCAGAACTGACTCCCAGAAGACAGCCATCGATCTGGGGAGCACAGAGGAAGCAAGTGGAAGCAGGAATAATTGTGGAAAAGCAAATGTGTCGTACGTGTAGTCACTCTCCTGATGATCGGAGTCTCTCTCTCCTGGCCGTCCATCAGGACTGTGAGGCTGTAGGTGTACTCCACTCCAGGGGTCAGGCCAGATATCACGATGCTGCCAGAATCAGAGATGACCTCCCGAGGAGCCTCTCCACCTTGGCTTGGGCGCACACCCAGCTGCAGAGAAGCAGCAAAGTTTGATTTTCAGTCTCAAATACTCCTACCCCAGCTGACTACCAGCATCCTGACTTATCATCCAACATGAGTATCACGGGCCCTTATGCTGAATGCCACCATTAATCCTATAACTTGTGTTTTAGATGTCCCACTGATTAACTTCACCTGAAGCCCAGAGGACATGATTGCATTGATCTCTGTGACTTAGACCTGCCCGCTGTAAGCAGCACGTCTTTTGCACATCTTTCCTTTGTGCTACTATCTTCACTGCAGCCCATAGTAAACAGCTTTAATCTGTCCTCCCTTTCACAATGACACAAGAGGAAAAAGAAACATGGGACTTCAGATTCCCCTACCTTGAAACCAATCCTTGGGGCAGGTGTCCAGGTGATGACAATAGAAGTCTCAGTCACTTCTGTGTTAAAAGGAGGAACAGAGCCAACAGGCTGATCTGTGAAGTGAATTGACACAGTTGAAGTCTAGCTGCTGTGACGCCACCAAACAGTTAGAAAACCAGACCTATAGCGTCCAAATAGCAAGAGGTATGTAGTAAGACACTGAACTATATTACTTTCGAAAATCCAGTGATTTGGGAGGGATCTGACAGATGACTTCTGCCTGCTGCTGGGCTTGACAGACACACTATGCAAGTGGTCTAATCATAGCCAGTGTTTTTGTTGTTCCTGAGGAAAACGAAAATATTGAACTGGGCCTTGTAAGTCCTCCATGCATCCAACCCCAAGAATTTGGGGAATAATTTGGGGAATATTGTTTTTGGCATGATACCCAAAGGGCTCCTCAAAAAGCAGCTTTTTTTCCTTCACCCACCATATGCCATTCAATCAGCAGAACACTACACCCTTGCTGTCATCCAGCTGTCCCAGCTAGGACCATCTCATCCCTCACCAACATCTTCAACTCTTTTGAAGTCAGCAGAGTTAAAGGGAGCTCAAAGTCAATCTGAGGAATCTGTGGTCTCATTGATATCTGTCAGGAGCATCACACAGAAGCCAAAGCCTTTGTACCCCAGAATCAGTCCAAATAACTCCACTGAGTTTAATCTGAATTGACCTCGTTGTTAATGAAGAGACTTGGTTTATTAATCTATAGTCTTAAACTGGACTGGTTTCATTCAGATAAGCCAGAATTTGAAGGCAATATTCATCTAAGATATCCAGTCATATCCTAACTGAGAAATATTTATAGATAAGGCTGGCTGTCAGCAAAAAGCACCTTGCCAAGGTCAACAGTGTTACTGTGATTAAAAGTTTGAACCCTTATTTTAATTTCACATTGTACTAAAAGAAACCACACTCTCTTTTGAAAAGAGGATGTGGTTCTGGGCTCGGATGGCTTTGAGTTTTGCTAGTTTATATGACTGCTTCATCATTATTTAAACAGTGAATCTATTTGTTCTTTCTAGAAGTATGTGTGGGTTCTTACAGAACTCCCTTTCCTCCCAAAATTTGCTTAATATTTCTTCCAAGCCAGCAGCACAAGCACAGATGACTGAAATTAAAAAAAAAAAAACAAAAAACAAAACAAAACCAAGCATAGAATGCAATGTTTGTGTCAGTTTCAGCAGTTGAGCTGCCTTAGATGGTATGGTTGGGCTTGACAAATTACTGCCTTCAGCTTTATACAAATGACAGACTAATTATTTGTTTCCCATTTTAAGGAAGCTGTTTGCTTTCCTTGATTTGTCATGCCAAAACCAAACAACTGGAAAGATCAAGTAAAATTAAATTGCTTTTTCATTCAGTTAAACAAAAACTGAGGTACCAGTAGTAAGTTTTCCCTTTTGTTTTTAACCACCAAAAGCTGAAATATATTTTACTAAAAGCTTTTTGATGCAAATAACTCTCTTTTTCCTGCCAAATAGTTCAGAAAGAAGAACAAGGAATATTTCCCAAGCTGTTCTGCTGGAATGCTACTTCAAAAGGCTTCTTCTGTAAACCAATTCACAATAGCCACTTTCAGCACAAGTTTTGAAGAAAGGCCAGGGCGTTAGGGAAGAGGAACATGGGCCTATTATACTTACAAGTTGTGAAGACTCCAGTCTCTCTGGCACTTTGCAAGTCGTCTTTAACTGCCACAAGGTACACGGTGTACTCAGTGCCAGGCTGCAAGTTCCTGAGAAGGTACTTGGTGGCAGAAGGTCCTACATTGTAGGTCCTCGGTTGACCTCCCCTTGTGGGACCTGCAGTCAGCCGGTATCCTGTGATCACAGCACGGGGCCGCATCCACAACACTAACACTGAATGCTCCGTGGTATTGAGAAATCTCAGGTTGGTGGGAGCATCGAGCTCTGGGGAACAAAAAGCATAACATGCCTCAATATTCCAGCTGAATCTCTACTGCACCCCTACTTCCAAAGCGCGTCCATTACCATGCAAAACGCATGGATGTACAATGAGGTTGTTGAGCCTGTATTTCCCACTTAGGGCACAAGTGTAACAGTATAGAAAAGAGAAGGTGGGGACTATAAGAGAGCTGGAAATAGAAGTGAAATAACTATATCCATGCCTCAGTGCCATCCGATAATATGCTGGGCCAGGCAGACCTGCACATTCTGGGCTGCGCCGATTTGGGTCGCTGCCATATGTGCCATCCCATGGGGAAGTCAGGCTAATGGCTGAGGCAAGACAGATGAACCCAACCGCACACAGGAATTTCAATAGTTTCTCATGAATGCTGAGCATTTTTTAAAAATCAGCTCAGTTTAGACTTGTCAGCATAAGCACGGAAACCTAACTTTAGCCCTTTTTCGTTAAAAAGATTTATTCTTTTAAATCTTTGCCCAGCCCTACTCCTTGACCTCTCAAAATCCCTTCCCAAAACAAAACACCCCCACTTTATCATTTTAATGTAAAAATAAATAACAGTCAGCGACTTTCTGCAGAAAACCAGTTCCTAGATCTACTTAAAAATAATCACATCGTGGAACTGACTATACAACAATTCTAAGCATGCCCATCTCTCTCATGGGATTCATGCAACGGCTTTTATCAGACTTCCTCCCCTTTTTATCACCACCTCTGGGAAGCTGCTGAAACTGATAACCCTGAAAACTACATACATAAACAAGAGGCTGAAGCAACACAGCTTCTTCAGCACTGCAACGGAGTCCAGTGAATGGCAGAGATGTCACTACCTTTGGCTGAGGCAAGATGAGGCTCAAAAGGGGGAAAGACACTTAAGCAACTTGCCCCCACAGCAGGCAGGGTAGCACTGGCTGCAGCGAAGAGTTTAATAGTGTCTACATGGCAAGTTTCCCCACCTTTTCTAGGCCTCAGTTATATGTTGAATTTAAGAGCGGTGAGGAGAGGTTCCATCAATGCTCTTTTTTGATGGCAAATGCTTTTTTCTCCCCGAGTAAATAACATTTTTGTGATGGAAGTTAATGTTTTCTTCACTCTCCCAGTGATTCAGTGGGAAGCAGTTTTTTTCCTTTTTGTTTTCTCCCCAATTGTTTTCTCCTTTTTTGAGGAGGGAGGGAAAAGGAAGTAAAGACTTCCTTCTTCCACCACTTCCAAAGATGGGGGAGATCTAAATGAGAAAGGATGAGCGTGACCCTCCTTAGGCCCATCTCCAACCCACGGGCTGAGAGTCAGCTTTATCTCTTGTTGGTACTTAGATCTGTGCTAAGTCTCATCTGACAAGGATTGTATCTTCCTCCAATTTGTAGCCTACAGTCAGTTCCTTTCTGCACAATTTAATTTGCCAGCTCTATTAGGCTTTTATCACTTCCTCTCCCCATACTAAAGGAAAAAGGGGAAGATTAAAAAGCCACACACATACTCAGAGTTTATTTGTAGACTGCTTTTTAACGGAAGGCCAAAAAGAGACTTTTACATTTACACCGTGGGAAGAGACTTTTGCTGCAGGGTTTTCCTTGGGAACTCTGAATGATTTCTGTTTCCCAGGACTTTCGATTACAGGATGCAATTTATGTGAATACTTTCTGAAATGTGGTTTAGGCAAAGCAGTTAAGCGGATGATCATAGCCTATGGAAAATGATTCCAGACATTTGTAACTAGCCCTGTGCTGTCTGAATCAAATGTCTATGCGCCAATGTACACCTCTGTGTGTGGACTTTCAGAGGGGCTCTACACCTAGCCAAGGCTTCTGAAAATAACCACAAAAATTACAGATCTAACTAAGCCGTTGTTCTAAATGCTTCCAAGGGAGTTCAAACTCTTAAGTCGCATCCTTGCTTTAGAAAGCCTCACTTGAAAGAGGAGGGAGGGTGTTCACACCATGTACGTTACACTCAAATCAGATATCTATGTCAAAGGACAAAGACAAGGATCCCATTCTCCCTGCATAGTCAAGGGACATGGTAAGAGGGAGAGGCCCTATTTATGGCTTATAACTTTATGGATGTAAGTAAAAAGTATTTTCTCAAACAGCATGGCTATATTCACAGATTATCCCATTTCTTTTCCTTCCCTCTCATCTTTATAAGAGTTGGGCTGGATTCTCAAAAGTTGCTCTCATTTACTGAAAAGTATCGGAACAGCAGCAGATGCGCATAGCTGAATTTTGGTCCTTTGAATAACGTCACCCAGTCAAAGAACACCACAAACACCGACTAACCCTTCTATTGCCCAATAAACAGGATCTGTTCAAATGAACCGCATCCCAGGTTCTATCTGATCTGCTTCTCTCGGATCAAAAAATGGAGATAACCACTCGA
Organism: Calonectris borealis; assembly: GCF_964195595.1. Classification (NCBI taxonomy): domain Eukaryota; kingdom Metazoa; phylum Chordata; class Aves; order Procellariiformes; family Procellariidae; genus Calonectris; species Calonectris borealis. The sequence continues at coordinate 40,967,361 of NC_134317.1, forward strand.
ACCCATGCTAAACTCCTCCTCTTTCATCTGAAAGCCTACATCTTGCCCAGCCACTGCTCCTCTCTTCTCTGCACTTCTACAAAAAGCAATGCCTGACAGACTGTGTACTTTGCTTGTCATCTTGCCTTACGCTGGTGACGTGTTGCACTGCCACTAGATCATTAGCAATCGGGTACTGAGAGATCCTGCATGACCCTTCCTGAAAAATAAATGCTCCCCATGGCTCTTGTCAACAGTCCATTGAGGCCTGTGCTAACCAGTTCCCCAGGTTTCACTGAGGGGGTGAGACAGCCTGTGGAAAGCCAGGCCTGACCTGGCAAAGCTGAAATGCAGTCCTTTTAATGACAAGGCCTGTCCTTACATGTGCATGCAGAACTCCTACTGCTGAGAGTAGAGCCAAAGAGGTATGTAGCTGTCAGAAAGGAGATAGGGATTTTCAGAACAATCTCAGCAAGGCTCCTAAGTCATGCTGAAATCTGCCCTAAGGTATCCTCAAAAAAAAAAAAAAAACCACCATCACAGGCTGCAATCTGTGCTGTAAAAGAACTGCAGGGCCCATCAATTCTCAGTCAGTAATAAAAAAGTTGAATTCCAGCCATATGAAATTGCCATGAGAGTTAAACTCCCATTGGAAAGCCCTGGAGGAGGATAAATCTGCTGAAGAGATCATTGTTTGAGTGAATGAATTCCCAACCCTGTCATCTTAGTTATGGGATACCTCCTGGGCTGTAACTGTTGCACTTTAAGTGCTCTGTTTATATATTTCTCTAAGCGACAGAGAAATATGCACTTCAAAAGGTTGAAAAAAGCATGAAGGAAAGACACTTACTGGTGGTTTGCTCTCCAGTCAAAGGTTTGCTCTCCCTGCCATGGCTCACAGCAAAGATTTTAAAGAGATAGGTTGTTCCCGGGAGCAGGTCAACAACTTCAGCAAAAGAGCTCCTGGTGATAGGAAGTCTCTGGCCATGTTGGCCAGGGCGATTGACAGGGATCACTTCCACTCGATAGCCAGACACTTGGCTCTGCGGTGGGGTCCACATGATGGTGATCTTGATATCGGAAACCTCCACAAACTGCAGATCTTTGGGTGAAGGAACTTCATCTGAAAGCAAAGCGACAGAACAGTGTTAGAGGGAGTCCTTAGCAATTGGCAGGAGAAGCTATAGGTTTACATGGAAGAAAAAAAGTGAATTTTGATTGAACAACGGATAGCTCAAGAATATTTACAAAATTAAAAATGTCATGGTAACCTCACTGTGAACATGTATACACACATTCCCAGACAATATTCAAGCAGACTACAATTCAAAATGTCACTACATAGTTTTAAGTATTTTATGCCTTCAGTCACAGAAGGTATCTTGCTGTCACAGACAGAGAACTGAAAGACCAGATGTAATATGCCACAGAACTTCAAGTATATGCAGAACCAAAAGCCTGGGGGGAGGAAAAAAAATACTCCAGAGATTGGAAACAAGAAACTCCTTTTAAAATTAAAAGAGAGGGTTTTCAAAACCCATGGCGTGTTCTGAACGTCTGTAATTAACTTAAAATCCATCTTTTATAATTAAACAAGTACAGGGGCTGATCTGGCCTTACTGTAGTCAAAGACAAAATCCAGTTCCTCTGCGTTGGTCCACAGTGCTGCACCCTTGAATTCCTATGTTCAAATTAAGTTTCTTCAGATTAGGACTGATACTGCCCTAAGGTTAACCAATGCACATTTTTGGAAGATACAGATGCCAAACCATAAAATCATTGAGCTGAGTTCATTCCTGGTAAATTCTCATTTGCAAACATGTGCTTGCAACTTGCAGGACCATCACATTCCACCACTACCACATCAGATCCCAACTCTTTCACTATCCTTTCTTTTGGTTTGGCTATTCAGCCAAACTGGATACTTTAAGAACCCTGAAACCAGTGGTTTTTTAAATTCTGGATGCCTCAAGTTTAGATCGTATGGTGTTATTTTGGCACATCAGTCAATGCTGAGCAATCTCCCATCCCCACTGACTGCACTGGAAAATAATGGTTAGGACTGGAAGGGAGAGGGAGAAGTCAGGTGAACGATTTGGATTTGTGTTGTGGTGTCCGAGTACATAACCTTAAACATCTGCAGGCCAAGTACTGAGGCAAAATGATTTACCAGGCTCTTAAGAAGATCTATTAGCAGAATCCCCTTAAGACAACTTCGGAAACTCTGATCTCTCTTTTCCATAGACACAATGCAAGACCAACCTTTTGACCTGCCTGCAGTCTGATCCCTAGGAATTACAACCCTATTAATGCAGACTAGTGGCTTGACTGTGTCAATTTGTAAGTCAGTATGACTTTACTATAGAACTTCAATACCAGTGACATTTAGAATTAAAAACCACAACAACGATGACAAAAATCAGAATTGAGTCCATTTAAGGATTCATTTAGCTAGAGCAATGTGAGCCTGCATTGTCATTTGGCTCTATGTACTAACAGAAAACTCAGGACTGATATCCAGAACATGCGGACCCTTACCTGCGCGTGGGACGCCTGTGGTTTCCTGTTGGATGAAGATAGGAGTACTCTCCTGATTTTCTTCCACTGCGTAGATGCTGATGTTGTACTGAACACCCGGCATCAAGTCACTGAGTGTTACAGAGGTTGCAGTGTCAGGTAGGGTAAGCTCTGTGCTGCTGCCTTCCACAGAGGGTGTGTAGATAATTCTGTACCCTAATGCAAGAGGGATATATATAGTCCTTAGCCACAATCAGTAAGCCAGCACAAGGAATGCTAGAAATGAGAACTAAACTGATCTCCCTACTGAGGTTTCACAAAAATAGTCCTGAACTTCAGTAGAACCCGTGGCTTGCCTTTGCTCACGTCCCATCTACAGACTGCACACTCGTTATGTCTTACAAAGCATAATCTGACCTGGATTAGAATATTTCTGAGCTTTGACATGTGGATTTAGGGTCTGTACAGTTCTCATGCTTGTTATGGGATGGTCTGGGTGACAGATACAAAGAGAAGGTCATGAGGCTTGTTTTTATTTTACCAAATCCAGCTTTCCAGCTGGTCTTCAGACTGGCAGAATTATGCACTCACCCTCTGTCCCAGAGTTATACTTTATTTTCTTTTTTACCTAGATTTTAGATTCTACCAACAGTGCAAAATAGGTGCACTCCAATTAGACAAACCTGTGATTGGAGCCTGTGGTCTGCTCCAGCTAATCACAATTGATGTGTCATCTACACTTTCCACGGTGTGATCAGGAGGTGCATCAGGAGCTGTTTAAGGGAATGAACAGAGGACAGCAAGCGTGAGGATAAGAGGTAATACAAATTTATTGAGCAAACAATAAAAACAGCTTTCAAAGTGCAGCAACACCCCCCCACACACACCTGTAGTCTGCGAAGTAGACAGGATCAGATTCTGCTCTCCTTCTTCAGAGATCTGATAGACATTAACGATATACTTGCGACCAGGAAGCAAGTCAGGGATGTTGACAGAAGTGGCTGTGCTTGGAAGATCTAAGGAAGGCAGGAAAGAAAAAAATGCCTTAGCAATTCTATCTTCTTGCTTTCTCCAAACGAAATAATTGAGACCTCTGTTCTAATCTGGGCTGAATCACAGTCTTCCTGCAATAAAACAGCAATTGTTCTGCACTGTGTCTTTAGTGCACATCAGAAAAGCTGTGTGGAGAGTTGGGACAGGTCTCCACACTCAGCAAGCAGGCAACATCTAGGACAGCAAGGCTTGATGTGTGATATGGCAGGGCAACTTGAGCAGCAGCCCCCCGCACACCGCTGGCGTTTAGCCATCTCAGCTAACTGAGTATTCATTTCATACCCTGACTGTTGTATTTTCAATACAGAAATATATGGAAAAATTTTCACATGAATAGGTTATGTGGAAAGACTGACTCATGAGTGGAGAAGAATGACAGTATGAGGGCTGATATTTCTTTCCCTCATCCCTTCCCCCAGATGTCCACCTACATGCCAGATGTAGGAAATTCCCCATGAAGCAGCTCCTTACTGACAGACTGAAGACAAGCATCTTAAGGGAAACTGGGAATTGCCTTTCAATTTGCCTGTAAACCTCTGTCTGTAGACAAATGAGCTCAGGAGCTGCTTCACAACACAGCTCAGCTGTCTGGGCAGCCTGTGTGCAGACAAGAAAGGTGGTGACAGTGCTGGCAGTCCCGGTGTAAGCCACTTCTGCTCATATGTCCAAGCCCGTGAGTTCAGGGGAGCAACAGTCCAGGGAGAATTATTGGGTCAGAGGATTACTGTTCTTTTTCTCATGTTGTTCTTCTATCATACTCATATCCAAATAGCTACTATAACCTCAAATCCCTGTGAGATATTGCTATTACCATTGATAAGACAGGAAATTAGGAAAAAGAAGTTAAGATGAAATTATGTGTGGTGACACAGGCTCTACAGTAGATGTAGGAAAAGTGGATTCAATTCCTAGGTCTGAGCCCAGTGCCTTTAACCAGGCTTAGCTAAGTTGTCACATTATCAAAGACGAATAAGATTCAATCCAAACAAAACAACTGACAGAGCGGACTGGAACAGACATCCATGAGTTGACAAGTAGGCAAGAGAGGGCATTTAGGAAAGATTTCTCTCTGTCCTTTCTGACGGAAGGACAAAGGTATAGCAAAGGAAATTAGCCAGGCGGCAGGTTCGAAAATAGATTTGATTTTCTTCTCATTTGCACTGCTGCTTACTTCAGGATGCTGTGGAAGCTAGTAAATTTACATGATTTCAAAAGGAAAAAAAGACTGGACAAATTCATGGAACTGAAAAGAATAAAGAATAAATGTATCTACCCACAGTTATTACAAATCCACCACCCCTGGCTCAGGGAGTTTTCCTCTGCAGGACAGTATTCTGAGGGAGCATTGCTATATACGTGGCTTGTTCTCACACTCTACCTTGGACATGAACTTACAGCCATTGATGGAGAAAGGACAATGAACTAAGTGAGCTTTTAATCTGAGCTAGTCCTGCTATCCTAATTGAATCAATACTGAAAGACAGCGAGATCCTCACTATTTACACTAGCTATACTGATTGTCAAAGAAAACAGCGATGTACTTTTAGCAATGCTTTGGTCTAGTAGACTTAAATATTGTCTCACCAAGGTACTGTGGCTCATCGCCCTCCTCGCTCAGCTCATACTCAACACGGAATCCAGAAACTGTGTCAGAAGCAGAAACCCAGGAGACAACAAAGCTGTTGGCTGTGATTTCAGTGACTGACTCTGAAGTAGCAACCACAGGAGGAAGAAGAGTTGTCTCTCCTGAAACAGTGTTGCCTACAAGGGAGAAGAAAAAGCGGTTTAATTAACTATTGCTACTTTTGTGTTAACTGGGATGCATGAAACAAAGACTTAGGTGAAGGAGATTAGGTTTTTCTGGATGCCCCGCTGTTCAACTTACTTGTCACTGCTGTGGTGCTGGTTGTGGTAAAATCAAAGCGGGTGACTTCTTTGTGGCCATACCGCTGAACGCTGATGAGCTGTCCTTCATATATCACACCAGGCTTCAGACCTGAGATCGTATAGGAGTTCTGGTAGCCGGGGATGGTGGCTTCCTTCCACTGCCTTCCAGAGTTTTTCTGCAAGAAAAAGGACACCCAAATAGCGAGAGACTCCCTAGCCTGCAAGCAGAGGTATCTAGTGACCTAACCTGCTACATGGTTACCAAGCATGGTGATATTCAAACACAGGTGCGATTCGAATGGCTAATGCACAGAGGCAAGTCAAAGAAGATGAGAAAGGTATGCCAGGAAGCAGGGCTAACGACATTTTGGGTGATTAAGTTTTACTGGGGTAACTTGAAAAACAATCTAGCTTTGAACTTTTTCCTGTAAAAGGAGCGTTATTTGTAATACATACACTAAATTCATTCCTTTATCAAAAATGCATTAAAGCATGAAAGAATGGCTGGAAAATGCATATTTGAAGACTCTTCACAATAACACTCTAAGCCATCATCTGAAAACAATATACAGAAAAGTGCTTCCCTTCTACCCTGCGTTTGAACTCTATGGGAAGCTCTAAAATAATGCTCCATCCTCTGAGGTTTGTACTCCAGTGCTTTAAAGTCCATTTCATTCAGGCCTTGATCCAAGATACACTGAAGTCAGTAAAAAGACTTGAGTGCCTTTAATGGCTTTGGATCAGGGCCTTTATTGTTCTCTTAATAACAGGCAGCATCGAGGTACTAATGTTCTTAATCATTAAGTGGTCTTTTGTGAAGCTGTACTCAGGGGAACCGTAACACAACTCATCTACGTTGGTTAAAACGAATCATTCCTCAAATATGAAGGAGCCAACAAACAGTGGTTAACCAGCTTTGGTTTAGACTTTACAGAAGATGGGAAATGTCTGTTTATTTAATCCTATGCTAGCTGTTTATATCTTCATATCCTACTCATTTCTACCTCCTCATTAATAGGATAAAATCTATCTCAGTTGTCTCCGGATATGCACATGGTACTAAAACAATGTTTCTTAGGATGAGGGAGTGAAGAAGGATATGAACTTGTCTGCTTACTGTGCTAGTGCTTTGGTTAATAAGATACTTCATGAACACAGTGACCAGTAAAGTTTGGACAGGAAAACATCAAGTGTTTATACAGCACTGGTTGTCTTTGATCCTCAGAGTAACTGTTGACCTCGACAGGACAAGGACACCGAGTTAGCAACTAAAGTTTGCTGAAATCTTGTCAGCCACTTCTTTCGGACACAGAAAAAGCCAAATAAAGTATTTCTGATGAATGAATGATGATGAATGTGGCACTCACCGGTCTCCAGCGCAAGATGTACTTGGTGATGTGAGATCGTTCAGGAGCGTTCCACTGGATGGGGTGGGAGTTTGGCTGATTTGTACTCTCTGTGATGATCACCTGAACAGGCCCAGTCGACCCTGAAAAAAAGAATTGCCATTTTTTACATACTGGGGATGCTTTTCTTCTGCCTTTGTTGTGGAGTCAGCAAAAAGCAAGAAAGTTGTGTGGCTCAAATACTATTTCTATACATAGGAAATAAGTCATACTGTCTTTCTATCTGTAATGCTTCCTTGCTCCTTAGAAAACTGATGAATTAGAATGTATTCTGTGGGAGGACTTAACCTGTGCTGTTTGGGTTAATTTCCTGGGAGTTATCAATGAAATAGAAAACTGGAGCTGTCTAGTACAGAAAAAGTCTGCAAAGCAAAGTTACATTGTTCAAAGAGTGTGAGCTTCTCAGCAACAAACTGCTTTCATCAATTCATATCTTCTGCCCTGGGAGCAGGGAAACAAATAAGAAATATCTGCCCAATCTAGGTCTGATCTTATGGCATGGTGAGGGCAAATTCCTGATTTGACATTGAATACACCCTGCAAAAAGACACTAATCTTTTACTATTTTACTAAATTTCTTCATCAGTTGATCTGAAACACTGAATTTTCATGACTCTGTGGAGCACTCACAGGCAGTGAGGCATGTTTTCCACACACAAACTACACGAGAAGGGCTTGTGGAAGCCTTAAGACAAATCAGGCCCATAAACTCATGAAAATACAAGTTCAGCCGTGCTCTAATACTTAAGACTATCTATTTAACTAGATCAGGCTCAGGCGTATTTTCTCCACAAAGCCCTCTAATAGAGAAGGGAAAGTTTTATGATCCCATGGTTCTCCTTTCAGTCCCTCCCAGCCCTGCTGGGGAGGTTTCACTGAACACTCAGCAGCACTATGCTCGTGTTAGTTCTCAGAAAATCCCAGCAAAAGGCAGCCTGGAATCTGCAGAAAAGTGTCTTGTTTTAGCCATTAAATACCTTCACCCTCCCTCCACTCCCACCATTTCTAATTATAATTTATTTGGACAACTGTATAACATATATACCCAACTCCATATTTAACGGGACTTCCAGGCAAACAAACCTGTGCCCACAGGCAGAAAGTTTCAAAGCTCATCTAACCCCAAACCTACATTCAGAAACATTAGATTTGGTTTATTTACACGTTTTCAGTCACTCTTGTGTCTAAAGAAGCCCAAAGCCCTGGTCTCCAGTCTGGAGGCGTGCATATTTCACATAGCTAAGGGAGATGTTTGTTTAAGCAGTCTGACAGGAGTCAATGAAGCTCAGCAAGCCCCAATAAGAAACTCAGAGGAAAAACAAGTCCAAAGAAGGCCTGCTTCCTATTCTTGCCCTCCTTAGTTCGCTGCCCCAAAGAAAGGTAGTCCCTAGTTCTGTCTGCCAAGTGTCCTATTCCCTTGTCTCTGGCTCATAGCTGTATGGACATGGACAGAAATGCAGTCGGTTCATTGACAACGCTGCTGGGTATAGGTCAGGTTCAACAGGGTGCTGTCGCAAAGACCTTCTATACGATGTGCGTGAAGCAAATCTCAGAAGAGGTACTCGCCTTATTTATGTGAAGCATTTAGTTGCAACGGACTTCAAAGGGGTTAGTCCCCTTCTACAGCAAGGTCACCTATATTAAAACCCTCTTTCTGAATGAGCTTCACATTCCCTTTCTTACCTTGCAGGGCACTTAGGGGATAAATACATTGCAGCTACTAAGTGGACAGATGCTTCTTAACCTATCTTAATATAAAAGCAGAGAATCAACTCAGCATTGAAGCTGCTGCATCCGATCTTTACACAGTTCCTCCACATTTATGCTCAGAGATGGGTTGGGGAATCAATGACTTGAGCATAGTCTTCTCCCAACAGGGAAGCCACAACACAGCCTTAATATTTTATCTTATTCAGATTCAGACAATGATAGTTGCAACCTTAAATGGGAAAGTAGAATTGTTCCCCTTATCGTGTTCTGTTCAGGGAACTGAAACAGAACAAACCAACAAACAAGCATTGCCTGTCCCTATAAAGATTTCCTGGAACTGACTGAACAAATGAAAGTTCAAATATTTAATTTCTTCAGGGTACTGATCAGGAAAAATGCTTCATTCCATGGTGGATTTTGCTTCTGTAGTGAGCAGAAGAGGAAAGACTACACACGTAAGAGTTTTAAGCAATAGAAACTGAAGGTTGCAGGTGTGATATCGCTAAATACCAAGAGGCAACGTAAACCCCCAAGTTGTTGTGTGAACTGACAGTCATTCTCTAAACTAACCCTGGCCTCAGGAATAGCTGTTAACAGCCTGGCCCCTTCTTTATAATCATGACACCTGTTTGTGTCTGCCAAGGTAGGGGGGGAAATGGTTCTGTTTAAAAAGGAAACCAAAAGGAATAATGTACAGAAATCTGAACAGGTGAGGGGTGGAAAGATTGCTTTCCTCGTTGGTTATGAGTTGGTTATCTGTTGTGTTTCTTACCAGGATAGGTCTGCAGAGGCTGGCAATGCCATTCTCCAATACCACGACCATAGCAATAACATTGGTATCTGACACCATGGACGTACTTCTCCCACGAATCTCCGATTTGGTAAAAGGTACGGGTTTCTGAATCCTGGCACTGATCTAAAGGCACAAAAGAGAGGGTTAACCACTACATGTTACTGAAACCATAGTGAAAAATCTATGCAGAACACAGAAGTGTAAGTCACAAGAGACTTTTACACAAAGAAATGTTACACCAATGTTTATTTGCAAATATAGTTACATAAAGAGAAAACGCCACCAGAAACTGAATCTCAAATTAAGGTTCTTGATATATCACTGCATGTGTTAAGTTAGATACTAGGGGGCTAATTCAGCTGTGATGCATTTCTTAAGTTAACTGTTAAGTACAGGCTGTCCACCTAGCAAGCTTCACAGTGAAGTCAATGGGGTGTTCCTTCAAGAAAGGATTTATTTGGAGTTCATCTCTCATCCAAAGCTTAAACCATGCTGCTCTCAAGGAAACCAATGGCAAAATTCCTACTGGCTTCAGCAGAATTCAGTTATACTTTGTAAGTCCGAAGTGACCCCTTAATTCTCAGCAGAGTCTTTCCAGATTTACCATTGTATAAACCAAAGGAGGACAGGTCAAATCCTGAAATCAGCTTAGCTAATGTAAATACAACACAGTACCAGCGCTTCGGTACACTTTCTAGTCTGACCTATGCCTGTGTTTCTGGCTCAATGGAAATTTTCAGTGAGAACTAGCATTATGCTTGCTTGGACAAACAACAAGGAGCGTTGCTTAGAGAGCGCCAACAAAATTAAAACCGATTGCACCTTTACAGATAGCTGAAATCATCCCCCCTCCCCTTCTTTCAAAGTAGTAATTTTCAGGAGCTTTGCAATCCAAGTTCCTCCAGTAAACCTGTACAGATATTACTGTAAATAAAGCAGAACTTAACCACTAGTAATTTCTAATAGATTTTCTTGGCAATAGTTCGAAGTTCTCTTGGATTTAGTAATTGCAAACCAAACAGCCAGGTCTTATCTTCCAATCAAGGTTCACTAGGGAAGGGGGGAGAGGCAGAAGAGATGAAATCTCCTCATTCCTGCAGAGAACCATGATGGTTTTAGCTAACCTCCAGAGTGCTATTAACACATGTTCTCATCCTGAGCTTTCTCTCTTTGCCAGAACAAAGGGCAGCCAAAAAAATCACTTTAGTCCCAGGTAAGTTAATATACGTTGGTGCTGCTTTCTCAGTTCAGTGAGGAGACCTAAAGACTTTAGGATAAAGGAAAGAAAACTGATTCTACCATCAGTACCTAGCTGCGTATTATCAGCGTTCAGTCCAAGAGCCCTGCCTGCTAGGCTGACAGCTCAGGTACCAGAATTCAGCCAAATCACCCCAGCCTGGGGCTAATATGCCCTGTTACCACAACCTGCTACATTTTAAGACGTATTTTGCCACAATCCATTACTACTGCATCATCATCAACTTCTTCTGTGGCACGTCTGATAACCCAAGCTTATCTCCTTAAAACTAGGAATCCCCTTTCACTTACCCTCCAGCAAGGCCAGTGTTACTTCTGCTTTTGCAGTTGTGCAATTCAGGGCAGAAAATGGGCAAAGACTGAGTCCAAATTCACACACCAGTTTCACCATACCATAACCAGTTCCTACACAGCCACAGTCTGTGTTTAGCAAGCAGGAACAGCTGGTGACTTACCAACAGGATCGCATTTCCATCTCCCCCGGCCCTGGCCAAAGCATGTGCAGTTCAGCATGTGCCCCTCATCGTGACGCTTGTGGAAGGTCTGGTTCACATCATAGGTGATACCGTCCACAATGCACTGGTCTGTTTGAGAAAGAGCACAGGCACTTTTGTCAGCAATAGCTCTAAGCATTAAGACAAAATCCTTCTGCTTGGCACATCGTTCCCTCCTCTTGATCAGCTTACAGAGACTGACCATGACAAGCTCCATTCATGCAAAAAGGAGCCCTCCTGATATCTGTGATCATCACAGATTAGTGCTGCATACATACCACTGCTCCCGAGTTCATTTCTCAGCAGTGTGTAAATAATCAACACTTGCAGAAAAGAGGTCTGTAGGATGCAGCCCAAAGTACTACGCATTACTCAAACTACAGAACTGCCTGGTTCTTCCTTGTGACATATTCCACATGTGAAAGAAAATCTAAAATAGCACTACCTCCTTTTAGGAAGATCTAGACTGGAGTACCTCGGTGAGTACTGTCTGAAATCATTAAAACTTCACAAGGAGAAAAGGGCTAATCCAAATTCATAAAGATACCACTAAGAGGTACAAACATCCTCATGATGTTATTCTGCCGGGTATCTCTGCTACACTTTGCAGTAATCTGAAGACAGGAGCAAATCTATTACACATCCAAGATGCTACTGGTACTTCCTAATCTACTATTCCCTCAAAACACAGTAACCAGATCCCATGCTTAAGTACAATGCTATCAGTCTATTAGGTTCAATGGCGATGCGAGCAATCTGTGATCTGGCCCAGAATTCCTAACGCCAGTCTAATCACAGCGAAGAGCAGAAAGACAAAACAAACAGGAAAACCACCCCAGAAGCATGTTGTTTTGTTAACTGGGACCCAAGAGACTTGTTCAGTTCCGGAATCAATCACAGACCATTCGTCCTTGGGGAAGTGACTCAGTTAATCCCAGGCCTTCATTCCCCATCATACTTTCCCACACCACGGGCATGGCGTCAGGATAAACCAAGCAGTGCTCAGACCCTCCTATAGGCGCTAAGGACCTTCCTGGCTGCTGTGTTTAAACAGCTCTACTCAGATAACCTTTGCCTTTTGAAAAAGCAAAGTATCTCTATGCCCTCTCATCAAGAAAGACCACTAACTCCAGAAAAAATGCAGAGAAATAGCTGTGTATGTGGAAAAAGGAGTTTCACAGACCAGAACTTTTAGCAGTGCATTTCTCACTGTTCTGAAGTAAACGCATTAAAAAAAACGCTCCCAAAGCCCTTGAGTGAGCCTTTCCCTATAAATTATATCCCATTTCAGCAGTGGTGTTAAGAGTCCTTTCTTGGCTGCTTGACAGCAACCCCCCTGCCTTTTCCAGACATGAAGCCAATGCTGTGAGCTAGCTGTAGGATGATCGAATGTCTGTGCTTTTCAGTCTTCTTTTTTTGGTATTGCTTAAGCACTTCTCCACTTGGACCACTCATATAAATAAGTAAATAAATAAGAGTAATCTCAGTGCTGTCCTGCCAACTTTTCATATAGATTAGCCAGCAAAGGGCTAATCCAGCACACAGGAATTGAAAATTTCACTGCAGAACAATAAAACAGGACGGCTTTGCATTCAAACTTGAGACTAGTCTGGAGTTTTGTCTGTTCTTGAGAGGGGGAGGTGCCTGTGCTGAGCTCACTGTAAAGTCACAGTGGCACTGATCCAAAATGTAGACAAAAGGAGGTGGGGATACCTCCTGATTAAGCTTATCAAGTTTTGCCCCTGTTGCTAGCCTGCAAAAGCTGAAATAGTACTTTTCCAGCATGTTAACAAGACAGGAATTTCATGTAGTCCCTCTGATTCTCTTTCTACTCCAAAGAAAAGCTTGATAATATATAGTTCTTGAGCCTGGGCTCGAACTCACAATGATGGAAAAGAAAACCAACTTCTCCCACCCCTCAAACACTTAGACTGAAGTGGTGATACCAACATGAAAATCAGTACCTCTGAGCTGGGAATAGGCAATGCAAGTCCATTCTCCGCGGCCATTTCCTACACAAGTACATCTCATCATATGGCCCATGTCATGTTGTTTATCCCACTGGTCCCCAACACGGTACATGACACCATCGTTGGTTGTGCAGATTTCTTCATGGGCTGGTTGAGAAAAAAGCAAGAGAATACTTTATGCGGCCGGAATTAACAAGATCCTTGGGGCTTAGACCATTTGCAATGCTCTTCATACTGTGTTATGGTTTCTGCATCTGCAGCTTTAGGCACCCACTCAATTTCGAATAGCATTTTTGCTGAGTGATGACACTCTCTAAGTGCAGATCCCTTGTAGGGGTTCATTCATTTTAATTTTCTTTTAAAAGCTACTAGAAATAGCTTCTGTACAATGTCCAAGGGGTGCTGTGTGAAAGAATCAGTTCTTGTTACATACATGCCTTTATATGAACATAGCCATTTGAAGACCCGTGTGTTCCACAAGCTGTTTAAGGGCTCAGATGCTACATTGCCATTAGTTACAAAAAGCCTTTCATTAAAGAGTTGGTAGTCACATTCCCTCCCACATGTCCCCTCCTGACATCATGGAGACGTGCATGGGTTGTAGGAATGGACCACAATATTGATTTTGACATTACTGCCGTTTTTGGGGTAACACACTGATATTACAAGTACAGACTTATTCCTAACCACAGATCAGGCAAGAGGAAGTGATGAGCCATGAGGGAGAAGCTTTGGCAGATGCAAGATAAAAACCTCACTTGCTATAAAGCACTACAGTCCAATGCTCTCTAATGGATCTACACCAGTTTGCACCAGCTGAAAAGCGTGACCACCACTGGCTTGTAGCAAAGGAATAACAACAAAAATTGCCTTCTCCTGGTATTGCCTAAGTCTCTGCTAGACATGAGCAGTAGGGGAAAAAAAAGGACAAAACAAAACTTCAGAAATGCCTTAAAGGGTTTTGGGCTGGGATGCAGCTCATTGGAAGTCATCAATAACTGACAAACGACAGACATCTCTTTACTTTCCAGCTCAAAGAACCACTTATAGGTATTCCATCATCCCTTTATGGTTCTCAGCCTTACCAGCCATAGGGCAGAAACCAAATTTCTGGTCAGCATCATAGTTCTCAGTGGTTCCACACCACTTCATGTTGTCTCTCCGTCCCTCAGAAGTACAGTCAGTGTAGTTGCGGTTGTTGTACAGGAAAGGGAAGTGACACAGAGCACCATTGGAATTGCCACCACGTGTCTGGACCAAAACTACGAAAGTGAAAAGAAAACAGATGTACATCAGGCCTGCACTCTCTCTCAGCATACAGGGAAGAGCTTGAAAAACAAGCCACTAGCACTACTTTTTCCCACGTGTACCCTGTATATTATCCACAGGCCTCTTTTTTTGGCTTTAATTATTTCAGATCTGGAAACATAAGCCTTGCACAAGGTCAACTCAGTTCAACCACTGCTTTGGAAAGAGTTGTGGAGCCAGCCATGGGAATTCCTGAGGAACAGGGAAAACCAAAGCTTACTGTGTTTGGGAAGTGGCTTTGCAGACCCCTTGTACCAAGGCCTAGGGCATCAAATGAACTCACAGTTCTCAGCGTACCTGTATTATCTCACTCAGGCTATTACCCAATTGTGCCATTTGGCTTAAAGTAAAGCTTTAGTCCTCAGGAAAGGGTTACAATTCAGTTATGTACAACAGGACAAGTCAAAACCTCCCTGCAGGTTGGAAGCTTCATGTTTTGCAAGCAGCAGTGGAAAGAGGGCTGTAATCTACCTGAACTACTCAGCTCTTGAGCAACTCCGCTTTACAAATAATGGAGAACAAGGAGGCATTTGCTGAGGTTTTTCTATATTGATATTTCTCATTCCCCACAGTACATCACAAGAAGCCTCACTAAAACAAGAAGGTGTGTGTGGACAGGGACAGTGGGGTTTTCTGTTTTGGGTTTTGTTTGTTTTTTTTTTAAAAGAAGAAAGAATATTGTATGCGCTGCAGAGAAAGGCTTGACTTTTACCAGAAAAAACAACTGAAGTAGAACAGAGTTTAAAAAAAAAAAATCTATGCAGAGTAAGAAGTAGTATTTTTGTGTGGGAATTTGAAAAATTCTCTCCAAGGTCAGGTCCCAGAGAAGCTGCCTGGATACTGTTCCATGGACGTCTGATGGGCTTTCCAGGAAGTGCCACCACACAGGTAGATCTGTGCTGTGAAGCGAACACTGACCATCCACAGACAAGAGGAAGGCTGCCGCATTAGTCATGCCCAGCTCTTGATCAGTGATCACAAATCACATTAAGATTACTGCTATATATGGCAACCTGGCTAGATAGTCAGGACGGAGGGAGTGACAGAGGACTGCACAAACTGTACTCCATGGATATCCTCCTCTTCGCAGCCTAATATGGGCATTGCTCTAGCAATTCAGCCAAGCAAAGGCAAAGTCTAAGTATCCTTTGGGCCAAAGCTCTATCCTGACGAGGTACTCCTGCTCTAAGGTCAGCTCAGGGGAGAGAGAACAGGACTCAAAGGCTACACCTGTATCACCCTGAGCACCCTCCAAAGATGCCAAGATCACAAAAGTGCCCTCACCCCAGGCAGCCCTCCATTCACAGGACCGCCCTGCTGTTGAGGCATGCCTAGAGTCCCTCCAGACTACCGGAAGCATTCAGGCAGCCTGTCCCTTCTCTGCTCCTTCTTCCGTCTGTGCATGAGGGTCATGAGCATGTGAAGATCCTCTGAGAATAACTTACCATTCTGCTCGGTACAGAAGGAGTATCTCCTGTCCTGCTCAAAGTTGGAAGTGGTGCTGCACCAGAGGTGCCCATCCGTGCGGCCTTCAGTGGTGCAGGAATAGAAAGTCCTCCCGTCGTAGGTGAAAGGCAGAACACAAGCTTCTCCATCAGAATTGCCACCATATGTTTGGGTAACAGCTTTAAAACAAGCAAATCACAGCATTAGACTCTGGCTTAAAGCAATCCCCAAATCTTAGGGGTCTAAACCAGCAATAGAGCCTCTGGGCCAAGTCGCTGGCTGATGTGAACCCACACTGACTGCCACGGACCCAGGCCAACACATACCAACAGACAACTTAGCTGTGTCATTCTTTTACATTCTTTTCCTAACGTATATTATCGCAGCTCGGTTTGAATAAAGTTATTAATGCTGCCCCCCAAGGGCTCCGTTTTCGCTCAGCAGGTTATATATAACTCACTGGGAAATGTTTCTGCCCTACAGAACCAGGCTTCAAGTAACCAAAACAACTATTTCTTCACTCCTTGCACCCTCCTCCAAAATGTCTCCTTCAGAAGACATTTCTGACACACGTACAAAAGGATTCTACTTCGAAATTAAACTGCAGGGCATTGCCAAAGATTTAATTGGACTGAACAGGCACTAAACACAAACTCGTACCTATTTCCTGGCAGCTGACTCCATTGCCCAGGCAGGTACAAAGCATTTGCTGGTTGCCCTGTGTCTTGAGCCACTGCATACCCACAGAGTACACCACTCCGTTATCAGTTATGCACTGGCCATACGGCTGAGGCTGGGGCTGTTGAGGCTGGGGCTGGTACAACGCAGTCTGCACATTTGTGAAGCTAGGAGAGCCAGATCCTGCAGCAGAACATGGGAGAGAAGCGAGATGTTACATGCAAAGCTAAAAACCAGAATGCTTCAATTAAATGCTGAGACAATAAAGCCTTAAGCACTCCATCAGATCGAAGGCACAACTCTCTTCGCTTCCCTAGACATATTCTCATTATTCCACTTAGCAAACTTCAAAATTAAAAGAACAACTCCCAGTTCTGCTAATGATAGCCTCTGGTTTCTACCACTGTAGAGTGGCTTTAGAAAGCATTAAGAGCGTCAATTGCTTTTCAGAGGAATTGTTTAAAAACAATTTTTTTTAAAAATTTTTTTTAGTGGAAGGAAATCCAGAATAGAAAAATCAAGATCAGTGACAAGACAACAAAAAACTACCAAGGAAGTAGGGAGATAAGGCAAAAAGGATTCATTCTGAATTTTTCATTGAAAAAGAAAAATAAAACACAAATGTATTCATTTATTCTGGAATTTTTAAATTTTGAATCGAAGGTTTTGGTCCATTATCATTTGAATAATACTGAAAGACAAAGAGGCTTGTTGTATATATTGTGGAAATATTTGCTAACGATTCCCACAGGAATCTCCACACATTCAGTTCTGCTGAAATAGGGGAAATATTAATGAAAACAAAATACTGGCACCCTTGAAGCTTTGTGCATTTTGAAGTTTAGACCTTCTGTGAGTTTGAAGTTAACCTGCTGGTACCGAACAGTTAAAGGTCATTTACCAAGAAAAATTTAGTGTAGATACTGCAGGAAAATGGAGAAGTTTTACACTGCATTCACCAAAAGGAAACCTAGATCCTTGAAACGGCAAAAAAGAATTTAGAAGCTGAAGACTTTAACAAACCTTGGGCAAAAAATATATGCTACCTGTAAACTAGGTAATATTTCATACCAAAATTACAAACTATCTAATGGACATGTATTAAATAGCATTGTATACATTCCTTGACATTTCTGTTTTTTAAAGCTCAATCATTAGTAGGTGTATTTATCTTGTCAAAGAAACCAGATGGTCTCGGTGGAGTTTAAATTAAGGACATTTCAATAAAGTTACCCTGAGGCAAATACAAAAAGTTCAAATATTAACTTGAAGTGCCATGCTTCCAAGACAAAGCTAGTAGATAGTTCCTGTGGATGCATGGCTCCAGATGTGATTTACTGCACTGTGATTGTGCAGGCAATCACATCTGTATGTGCAAGCCTCGTTTCTGCACGGAAACAAGGTATAAATCAATCTTATCTACATATGCACAAACAAGGAGCACCTCCTGAACTCTAACCCCCTTTAATTGACGATCTTCCCCTGACAAGACTTCTGGATGCCTAAATTAGGATGGCACAATTCAGAACCAAATCCTAACCATTCAAAATGTGACATTCCTTGTCCCTCCCCCTACCTTACACACTATGATGCCCCACTTACCAGTGCTAGTCGTATGAAGGGATGTGTGTCTTTCGCACTTCCATTCACCTCTGCCATTACCGGTACAGATGCACTGAAGCAAGTTTCCACGGTTATCCTTCTTGCTCCAGGTGTCTCCAATTCTGTAGGAAGTCTTGGTGTCATGGTCATTGCACCTATCTGTATAAGGAACATGACTGTTAGCTTTTTCTGCATTGGATGGCTTCACCGTGCAGTTTATAATACTGAACCACCAACACTATCAAACAAGCTGATAGTTCAAAGCCTTTATTGAGAGCCCACCTCATTTTCTGCAGCCCACTATTACAAGTCCTATTACTATTACTCTTACAATGCAGTATAGCCTGCAGTCAACTGCATAGGCTGAGAGCATCTGAAAATCCTGATGCTTTAGTCTAAGGGAAAATTCCCATTTATTTCCAGAACTGTGATTTCACTTTGTAGCCATTGTCAAAATTAGCATCATAATATTCCCAGTGTGAACATGGTAAGCTATGTTCAAAACCAATGTGAAAAAGCACATTGTGGATTGAAAACATTCCTACTAGTTACTTTTAAAGCCATTTTAAGCCCGTTCTGTCTGGCATACACCTTTAAAGCTTAAACTTGCTTTAGTGTCCTTTTTTTTTAATTTTTTTTTGTTTTTTAAAAGTGGGAGTCTTTGTAGCTGTGTCATTTCATACTATACACAGGGCACAGTTCAAGGTCGGGGCTCTATTTCAGCTGGCAGAAACTAAAACCTGTTTGAGGGCAATATGTTAAATTCCATTTCTTCCAAAAGAAGTGTGCATGAAGCTCCAGTAAAGTTAATATAAGCTGCTCATGTCATACCAGGAATATTAGACTTTCTAAATCTCCCTGTTGTCTTTAATAACCCACAGCCCCTGATGAATTGGGTAAATGGGTTCAAAGGACAGCATAACAAACTACTTTTGTCTGGATGCCAGATCCACATGGATTAACTAGTTCTTCTTCCATTACAACATTTTACCGTCTCATTTAAGGGCAACTTGATACAGTGGCTCAAATATAATCATGGATCAATGAACATGGATTTATGAAGAACTGTGGAAGGACATATGCATCATGCCAGATTGCCACTGAAAGAGCACATGGAATAGAATATGAATATGGAAAACACATTACTGATTTACAGTAGTTAAAATGACCAGAAACTAAGTATTTGCCAAAAGAGTGGTAAATAAGTGAAGTATTCATAATATAATTTGGCAAATGTGAAAAAAATCTGTCTTATGGACACTCAGATTCTCAAGTTAGACAATGAAAAGCTGAAATGTCCCCCAAGAAATCAGCTCTGATTCTGGAAAGTGCTGGCCATAAAAGATATGTAGCAGCAGCACACACTGAAGCATAATGCCACTTTGTGGGCTACAGCTATCATTTTACATACATAAATTTGAATTTTTCTGTTTGATTACATTTGAAAAACAAAATGAAAAATGAACAGGTCATTTTATTGCAATTTCCCCTACGATACAACAATGCAGACCTGACTTATGGAAGGAAAGATACTGCCAAATCATTTTTATTAGTAATAATAACTCCTCCAAAATTCACAAACAACACATTCTGTTTTATTCATTCCTATTTGACAGTTAATGATTTTTCCCCATGTGTTTTTAACAGACTTAATATTGTCAAGGCTTGTTTGATTTTTACAGCTTATTTCTTGACCAAGTCTCTCCAGACCTTCAGTTTTAATCGCAACCCTCCTTGGTGTTTTAGTTCTTCACAGGTCTGCTGTTTATATCAGCAGAAAGCCATTATCTGTCTGCCCTGAGGCAACTGAACGCGAGAAAATTTAAAGGAGTTTCTCAAACCTTGCATAACAAAGGGGCAAGGTACAAAGTTAAATTTTCTTGAGGCAACAGGTGTAAACCGTGATAGCTCCACAACAGAGCTTGCTCCTAACAAAATTGGAACAGAAGGTAGATAAACAAGCGAGATTTTGGATTTTAAAATCCCTGTTTGCTTTGCAAATACAAATAAAATGGAGTATTTACGGTAATGTCCTTCAATGATGTAAAAACTAAAAAAGTCACCTGTGCTGGTGAAGCATGTTTACACTGAAGGCAAAATGGTGGGAAAAACTAACAAGCAAGATGGGACAGCAGACAAAAAAATCCCTGTTTTAGCTAAGATATATATTAAACAGTAATAAAGATCAAAAATAAGACGACATTTTAATCTGGCAGATCCTGCTGTTGGAGCAGGTAACTATTTCTCTTCAAAAACACCTAACTCTCCCTCAGGAGGCTACCTTGAAAAATAGAAACGGAGATATTAGGCCAAACTCTCCGCCATTTTGCAGACCAAGCAGTTCCCCTGACTTCCTGGGGGATGCACGACTGTGACTCAGCTGGCCTGTGAATTTCTTAAACCCCTCTCTCTAAAGCAGGTTAAAACCCCAAATAATCCAACCGTTCTGTCACCGGCACAGATCACCAGCTATCCCGTGAGTCCCCAGATTGCAAATGGCAACCGGGACGCGCAAACGCTCCCCTCTCACCTCAGAGAGGTCTGTTTCCCACCCCTTCTCAGGAGACAGCCATCCCTCTAAAACTACTGTTGCTCGCAACAGGGCAGAAAAAGGAATACCTTTTCTTTTTGAGGCAGGACAGATTTGAAAAATAAATAAGGTAAATAAAACGGAGCAGCCGGCGGGCGCCAGGCCAGCACTTACTTCTGGAGGTGCAGGTGATGCGGCCGCTGCCCTCCCCCAGGCAGGTGCAGTCCACCATCATCCAGCCCTGGTAGGGCTTCTCCCAGGTCTCGCCGACCACGTAGGACGTCCCAGCCGTGTTGTCGTAGCATCGCTCGGCTGTGAGAGGGAAGGGGATACGAGTCTGCTCAGGGCTATCCCACATGAGGACGCCTCAGGGACGACGAAGAGGAAGAGGCCATACGCCCTGACTGAGCTGGGGGAGAAGCAGGGAGCTGCCACCTACCCACGGGCTTGCAGGTCCACTCGCCCTTCCCGTTGCCCAGGCACACGCACTCCAGCATGTAGCCGCCAGTCTCGTGGGGCCGGCGCCATGTATCGCCGATCTTGTAGGACTGGCCACCCTCGTGGCAGCGATCTGCAGCGGGAGAGAAGGGAGCTGAGGTGAGGGACCACACCAAGGACAGCATCATCGGGACAAGGTAAGAGCCACCTGGCCAGGGGCAAAGGGGGTCAGCTGGGGCAGAGGTGGGGGGTGGCAAGGAGGAGGAGTGGGGCAGGCCTCGGCCACCACCTCATTCTCCAGCCTGCAAAATGGCGCCTGCCATGTTCCACTGCTACCCGCCATTTTCTGAGCCTCCCAGACCCTGTCCTCTCTCCTCAGCTAACCCCTCCAGGTTTCAAACCACAGCTGACACCCGGCCAGTGAAAGGGGAATACTAGGGCCTGAGGATGTGCTGTTTCTCCCTCAGGCCCCGCTGACAGCCTGAGGGCTGCTGACGGAGGGTTTGCCTCCATCTTGTTCTGAGGTGGTACCGCTTGGGCCTCTCTGTGGCCGTCCCTATACAGCGTGAGGGACATGGTGGCCAGGCCAGAATGTGGAGAATAAGGAGGTGCTTGGTGTGACACCCCGGTGGGACATTGGTCCTCTTGGGTTTGGAGACCCTGCCCTGGAAAGGCAGATTCCCAGCCCACCGGTACCCCACTGCCCTGAGGCAGTCCAGACCTGCCACTTGGCCCAGGTTCAGGGAGGGAAACATGGTGAAGGGCAGTTTGCAAACACAAAGTCTTCTTCCAAGGAAAAAGAGGAGAAACACATATCTGGTCTTTATTGGGAGCCACTAAAATGTTTCATTGGCGCATTTATGAAAGCAAGTAATCTAAGAATTATGAAGATTGATTCAAAGCCAGTTGCAGTCAATGAGACTCTCCAGTGAGCTCTAAACCAGGCTGATGATGACGAAATGAGACTGCTCTTATGTTTGCAATTTCCTTACTGACTCTTTCTTTTTTTACAACACTTATCATCCCTGCCCAATAAAATGCCATTAAATTCAGAAGGGCTTCAGCTCTACTTGTTAGATTCAATGCATTTTTTTGCCATGGTATAATGATGGCTGGCTTCTGAGTCCTCTGTGGCAATGCTACTAGGATCTGCATGTGTCTTAAACAAGAAACTGCATACTTTCAAGAACACGACTTTTCTCAGAAGGTGCCTCAGGGACTTTGAAATCTCAGTCTAAAAGTCCTGACACACGGTGATCTTCATCTGTGCTCACAGAAAGTCTAACTATGAACTGAAGGGAAATTGTGAACAATTCAGTGACTCAATAAGGAAAGGATTTCCAGAGATGTGAAATGGAGAGCTGGGGGGAAAGGACCAAGGGAGGAGAGGGAGGAACAAGAGGAAAGTATGGGTCAGGCTGGTGAAAGTGGAGTTGCAGAAACACATTGAGCTGGTGTCTGGGTATCAAATTCCAGCTCCCTCAGGGACAAGTGTTGGCATGACATTTTTGGAGGACAGGGGGACTGGCTCTCAGGTGGTATTTATTTATTATTATTTATTCAGAGTAGTCCCATTAATGCTGATGGTGTTATTCTGACTCACACCAGCTGCACAACAGACTCTCACTCTTTTTTCCAGTCAAAAAACTACTTTCATAAATGCGTCTATGAAGATGCAACACTCTTGCATATAGTAAACGTACTAACCTGCATGGCTGGACACTAGCAGTAATTTTTGGCCTATGTTTTTACACATAGCACTCTACCTCTTAAATAAAAGAGGAATTTGGTTATGCAAATGTATGTACATGGGGCAAGGACTTTCAATTCCAAGATTTTAATGGGCTTTGGATTAAACCCCCCCAACTCTAGCTAATGGGCATTGGCAATATTGTGTAAGTTGCTCTGGAAAATATGACACTAAGGAACAATAGCTCTAGTAATAGGCTCTTAGTTACATACTGGCAATGGTGCAGCTGATTCTCCCACGTCCAGCTCCAATGCAAGTACAGTCCCAGATCATGGAGTCCTTGGGGCGCTCGTAAGTCTCCCCTACCCGGTAAGTGGATCCAGTGTATTTGTCAAAGCAAGTCTCTTCAGCTATGAAGGGAGGAAAAAAAAAAAAATCAACTTCATGTAACCATGCCAGTAACATGTACAGTCAACAGAAACACACATTCCTCGCCTCCTCACACGGATGCTCTTTTTTTCTGGGGAAAAATGCATATCAGTGTCCTCTTCCTTCCTGGGATGGAACAGCAGAAAGGAAGTCGGGTGAAATTCACTCCCCTCAAGGTCCCCATGATGCTGAATAACCTCGGCTTCCCTCCCGCAGTGAGCCTGAAGTTGAGCATGGCACATGGACACGCGCGCCCTGAAAGGATCAATCCCAGCTGTTTGAAGTGCAAGAGTACAGAAGACAGGAGGGAGCAAACATCCCCTAGAAGCTGTGTGCTTTGTCATGCTAATCTTCCTCATTCTGACCTGGCAAAAACCTGAGTATATTAATCCTAAATTCTACAGCAGTCCCGAAGACAGCACTACTTGTGAATTGTTCACACTCGCGCACGAGTAAGTGGTTACAGAATGGTTATGTCAGTGCTGCCACCAGACTTGAAATCTGCAGCAGAACAACCTTCTTCACTACTGGACAGATAAAGTTAACTGTGCCATAAGGGAAACTTCCCATCGGACTTCGAAACTGGAAAACTTGGGAATCCCTGCAGGGCAAGGAAAGCTAGATTAAATCCCTTTTTATGGAGGAGTAAGGGGACTGAGCACTGCTTAAAATACTCTAGCCGTGAGGTAGGCAGCACACAAGCCTTGCAAAACAGATTGCTGGGACGCTCCCATCTGTCTTACATGAACACTGTCAGCCAGGAACCAGTTTTTCTCTCTTATATCTCCAGAGCAACATAAAGGAGTTATGGCAAGCCAGTGGCTTCAGACCAATAAATACAGATAGATCACATCTGATTATCTAAACTACATTGTATCCCAGAGAGAGGCATCTTCCAGCAGACGTTGCATTTAAAGTTCTTCCTGTTACCTAAACTTTTTCTGCAGAAGACTAAACAATCTCATTTTACACTCAATTATAGAAAGCTCACAGCACGGCTGGGGGGCTGTGGAAAGTTGTAAGTTGAAATATTTTTAAACAAGCTGACGACACTGTGCAGCTATGAAAAGTTGGGGTGAAGCAATCAAACAGCACAGAGCCAGAGCTGCAAACTGACTCCAGATTTGAACTTCCCCGTGCGAGTCCAGGAGTCAGTTCAGTTCATTATAAAGAAGAGGTTGGCTCCAAAATTTATGTTTAGATCCAATCCTCCAGAGAGATGAGTGATGTTTGGCTCAGGGTTCTGGTGGCAGGCCCATCGCTAATGAAAAGCATTTCTTAAAATCCCAAGCCAGATCTTCAATGTAATTGAGTGTAGATCCGTTACTGACCCTAAGTACCAAACTTCAGCCGAAAACCTGGTCTGCCAGTTCTAACTCGGTACAAGGCTTAGCTTACTCGGCATCAAAAGCCAGTCTGGGGTCTTGATGCAGACAAAAAGAGACCACCAACTTACGTTCAGGCTTGCTTTCGCAGTTAAACCCTCTGCTTCCACCATAGCAGGTACAGACCAGCGTGTTTCCCAGGTAAATGCGCTCCCACTGCTGGTTTATCTGATAGTATCTTCCATTGTCATAACAGGTCTCTGGGGGGAAGAGGAGGAGGAGGGAAGAAGCAGAGGGGGAAGAGAAAGAAAAGTTTGGAGTTACCGCGGGCAGAGGCAGAGAGGGAAGGGGCACGGCACAGGCAAAGCCGCCCCTGCAGCGGGCACCGGCTGCCGTGCCGCAGCCTCGCACGTGTGCGGGTCCCGCCGAGCCCGAGGGAGAGAAAAAGCCCCCCGGGGGTCACTCAGCGGGCCCGGGGCTCGGGCTCCTGCCGCGCTCCGGGGGCTCGGGGCAACGCTCGCGTCCCGTCCGCGCTGCGAAGGAACCGGGCCGAGCCCTCCGCCCTGCCCTGCCCGCGGGACCCCATCCCGGCGCGGTACTCACGCTTGCCCTGCGCGGGGGTGCCCTGAGGTACCGAGGTGGTCTGCGCCTGCCGCCGGCTCTTGCCACCGCCTCCGCGGCGCTGCCCGCCGCCACCCCCCGCCGCTGCAGCCCCCAGGCAGAGGGCAAGCAGCGCCAGCCGCCACACGGTGCGGCCCGGCATCCTGGCACGGCACGGCACGGCACGGCACGGCACGGCACGGCACGGCACGGCACGGCACGGCACGGCACGGCACGGCACGGCACGGCACGGCACGGCACGGCACGGCACGGCACGGCACGGACAGCGGCGCCGCTCGCAGGCAGCCCGACAGACGGGACAGCGGCGCCGCCCGGGCGCTATATAGGGCGGGCGGCGCGGGGAGGGGGCGGCCGCCGCCGCCCCGGCGCCCATTGGCCTTGGCGCCGCCGGGGGCCGGGCGGGGGCCGCCGACGCCCCGCCGAGCGCAGCCGGCCCGGCCCGGCCCGGCCGCCACAAAGGGCCGAGCCGGGCGGGGCGGGGGCTGCGAGCGGTGGGCAGCGCGGGGAGCCCGGCCGGGGTGAGAGGCCCGTCCCCGCAAGGAGAGCGGGCTGGAAGGCCGTCGTGCCATTTTGTGGAACGTTTGGCTTAACAAAATGGCTTTTTTGGAGAGGGACAAACTTTTCTTTTTCCTTTGAGCAACGCTGTCTGTAAGCTGATACTGCTTCATTCAGGAGAAATAATGTTCTGCTGGGGAGAAGGTGCGGCGTAACATACATGTACAGGTTGAAATACGAAACCCCAAGTGATGTTTTATCGACTGCTGGTGACTCAAAATCTTTCACACCTCACTTGGGAAAAAACGGTGTGGTTACATTCCATTAAAAATAAATTTAATAGCTTCTTTCTCTGACTTTATTTCTTGCTGTCCAAAATCAATTCTGAGAACAAAAGAAAAGTCAAAAAAGAAATGCTAGGCTTTGAACCCCTTTTAACTATATGGGATCTTCAGCGTGATGAAGATAACCCTGCTGTATAAAAATTTTGTCATCCTCTTTCCCCTGTCTTCTTCCCATAGTCATCTCTGCTGCTTTGGGGGAGTCTCTTTTCCCTAGTTTGAAGGAATACTGCAAAGCAAAGAGCGTGCACTGTAATTGTGGCTCTCAAGCAGGAAGCTGCTAGTGAGCAAAGCACAGTGTGCCCTGTTCTGGTACAGCGCCTAGACCAGCACTCAAGTTCAGATCATATAGGAAGGTCGTGTTGCTAACTATTTTCGTGCCTCTCATGCATACTCTGTCTTGCAAAGGGATGATTAATCTAAAAGATTGCTGTAGTTCCTGATCTATTAAAGCAACTCTTCAGACAAACATGAGTGTGATGTAGTCTACAGTGTTTCCAGACATCTTAAGCTGAACATCCACAGGTCTCGATTAGAGTTCTTCAGCAAGTTGAGCACCAAGCTCTAGTTCCACTTACTGCAAACCAACTGTATTATCTTTACTGAAATGCAAGCAGTAATATCTCACTTGGGGTTAAGACTTCTTCAGTAGGCAGTGTACAGATCCAGCACATGCTTTGTTCCAGGAAAGCACGTAGTTGTGATGTCAGGTATCTGTTTTCAAAGAAATTTCTATTCCTCTGTATGAGGAATGCCCGCAGATACATTAACACAAGCTGCCTTGCTGAAAACTTACTGGAAATTGAAACCTGACCTGGCAATTGAGGTGAGCTGTGGTGAGCTAATTCCCATCTTCCCTAATTTTTATTTTTAGATCTATGCTGCATTTTTTTTGAGTTACCGGACACACATTATCCCTCAAAATAATCACAGAACTAAGGTGGCCATAGCGAGGGAAAGCATTAGCTTTTGAAGCGGGACACATCATCATAAACTGGCAAATATCTGGTTTCTTAAAATGAGAACCTGCTTTCAGAAAGTGTTCCTGCTTTTCTGAGACCTAAGATATGAAGTGTCATCTTCAAATTCCAGCTTACAACATATCTGGAATTCTCTGATAAAAGCAAGGTGAAAAGCACGTTGTCAGAAAATGATGCTGTATGACCATTTATAACTGGGATGTACTTTACCTAGCCTTCTCCAAAGGAAGCGTTACTGAGTGGAAATCAGTGGAAACAAAGAGTTTTCCTTCTAGGAAATACATATGTGCAATGAGGAGGCAATTTTAGGTCATTTTTCCAGTTACTGTGGATAGGTCTTTCTCAAATTTTCAATTTCTTTTGCACAGTATGCAGTGTAGCGCTGCTCCTGCACAGTGAGTGCTGCTTCTGCATATCCTTCCAGTGAGTGTGTGAACAGGCCCTGCTGCTGCTGCGAGCTGCTAATTAAGCTCAATTGACACGGGAAAGGAAAGGGTAATGAGGAGTCTTCAAGTACAGGAGGATTACGATAAATAAAAATTGCTAGGGGAAACCTGCTTAAAATGTAAGAGCTAAGTACAGGTAATTCGTAAGGAACAGACTATGGTGGAATAAGCAAACATGAGGAAGCAACCAGCAGTCCTCACTGTGGAGCAAGAGCCTGTGGGTGCTGGATGTTGTGCAAACATAGCCGAAAAATGCTCCAGGGAGTTTATAACCTCTGTAGGTCGAGGTACATAGCTCTCTGCTCTACCAGGTCTCTGCAGGCATTAGAGGAGGAGAGTCCCTGCTCCCAAGAAATAAGACTTGGATGCATTTCCAAGACGCTGCTTTTAGTGACTCCCATTTCCAGCATGCTGCTTTTAGCAACTATTTTTAAATGGCATTTAAAAGTTTCACATGCTGGATATACTCCCCATGAAGGCTAAATGATTGACATTGACCTAATTTATGTCTGCTTTAAGTCCAGTTCAAATAGTTTTGCATTGCACTTCAGTCTTCAAGGACGGTGTAAGTGTTTACACAAAACTGAAGATGGAATTCAGTCTGAAAATTGAATGAGAAATAGTGTTAGCAAGTGTGTGACTGTGTCTAATGCTTTCCACAGCATTAGTTACACAAACACAGGGACAAATGTAAGATTCTTGTTTAAAAAAACATTACTGGAAGCACACAAAACAAAATGATAATTTTCAATGATGCTCAAATTAGTTTCTTGCACAGCCATCATTTATTAGCAGCCAGAAATAATCTTACGAGTCGTATTTCAACACAATTTGGAACAGCCTGGTTTCACTTCTAAAGGAACCTCTGACAGTAATTATGACACAAACATGTAGTAATTATTATATTGCATGCTGTTAAGACTTTCTGAGATGTCTTACTTATTTTGG
This sequence comes from Calonectris borealis, assembly GCF_964195595.1. Taxonomy (NCBI): domain Eukaryota; kingdom Metazoa; phylum Chordata; class Aves; order Procellariiformes; family Procellariidae; genus Calonectris; species Calonectris borealis. The sequence continues at coordinate 40,995,704 of NC_134317.1, forward strand.
GAAATGGATGTAACTCCTTTGTCTGTCCTGCTGTCAGTTTGTCCCTCGAGCTAACAGGAAATGAAAGGAAGATTCACCTGAAGTCTTTCTTAGGATGAGATCAGTCTGAATTTATAACCACCCTTCCGTGGTTTTTGCATCTGAATAAGGATTAAGAATGTCCTAAACCTCTACTTTAGCCATGAGTATTCTGATTCATGTTCTTGGTCGTTTTAAATTTTTTTTCTACTGAAATCCTAACTTTTCGACTCTTGGTTAGAAAAGGCACATGCCCTTATAAGGTTCTCCTGACTTTTGTTGCTCCATTGTATTGCTCTGCAGGTAAACCTCTCCACTAGGTTGACTTGATATCCTTTGCTGCACACGCTAGCGGGGGGCTACACATGTGACTTGAGCATGGTCTGTCCCTCTAACCGTTCTCCTGCAAATTACAATAGTAAAGAGGGAAGATGAATCAGTACAGAAAGGACCAGGCCAGGTCACTTGTTATTCTTTTAGCAACCTTAGAAGAAAGGCCACATGGGCTTAATCATCTCCTTCTAAAATTATCACTCATAGGAACAAGAACCATAAAGACAAGAGGTCAGGATTCCTCTCCTTGACATAGGGAGACCATTAAACGCTTCCTGCAGTTCCCAAATATTTTGCAAGAACTCCTGTTGCGAGCTGAAAATTTCTGAATCATCACAATTTCAAGTCTGTGGTTTTTGTTAGGTCACAGCAAAATTCATTTCAAGGCTGCTGAGGCTCCACTACACAGTGCTTCATTCACTCCTGAGTGTCTCGTCCAGGAATCTGGAACATCGCTCTTTAAATGGAATTCATTCCTTCTGCCGGTTAGCTGCAACTTCAGCGGTACGTAACTTTATGCCGGCTCTCAGTGTAGGAATGAATTTCATCGTGTATAAATGGTCCGTAACAGGGCATTAATTAGATCTTTGGCACTCTCAATGGAAATTCCCTTCTTTTCTCCCTCTCCCTAGTCTTTCCTAACGAAATGTTCAGTGTCATCAACGCAGAAAAACGCATTTCCTTTCTCTAGCTGTCCATGGATTATGTTATTTAGTTTGCTCTACCTGAAGTGTTGTAGTTTGCCAGTGATGAGAAGTTCATAGCCACAGCTCTTGTTTTGCAGCTGGGTCTCCAGTACTGTCAGCTCCAGACATTTAACACTCATGAGTCACACCCTGCAAAATCAGGGGAACAGCTTCGGAGGACAGGGGGGAAGAGATTTTCATTCTTTTCCAGGTAGAGAGTTTTTTGGGGGGGTTTCAGCTGTTTGTTTGTTTGTTGGTTTGTTTTCCTGATTCTTTAAGGAGGGGTTTACATCACATACAAAGTGATTTAAGAATGGAAACTGAGATTCTGACATGCTTCCTGATGCCAGAACTTCAAGAAAAATGAGAACTCTCATGAGACCCATGACAATGTGAATTGGCAGGCAAGGAGCATGTGACAGACCTTCATTCACAGGAGAAGCTTTTGGAAGGGCAATACCAGCTTGAAAGAGCTGAAAACATGTTCTTCATCACATTTTGAGATGTTTGGTGGAGATTTTCACAGGTGCCCAAATCCTATTCATGTTGCCTGAATCCTTTGGAAATCCCAGCCTGACACCCTGCCGGGGATGTTCTGCAGCACTTCTGGGAACTTGTCAGGGCAGCTAGGGAAATCTGAATTGGCATTTTGGGATGCCTCATGAGTGCCGTTGAACGGGGCTGTAGGACCTGGCTTGGGACACCAAGCAAGGTGTTGCCAGCTCTTGAAAGAGATGTTGTTTCAAGCAGAGTTGGAACTATTTTGTCTTAATGAGGGATGTTCCATCTCCTCAGTTGATGTCTGCCCTGCTCAAAGGAAATCCCGCTCTAACTGGCTGCTTGTGCCACTTATTTTCCTCCTTTCAGAGGTTAAGCAGCCCCCAAGGCCCACTGCAGGGAATGGGTGAGCCATCTCCTCCTCCAGCTCATGGCCCAGTACTCCTTGCATGGAAGGAAATGGAATCCTGCAGCTTCTCCTCAAAGCAAAGATGAGAGAGCTCCAAAAGGCCCTGAAGCGGGGCTGCTGGGACAAAATGCGCTAGAGAGGATTGCTGCGAGGAGCCTGGGCAGCACAGGGGTTTGCATTGCTGAGCATGGGGGTGACAGATCACCCATCAGGAGCCAGAGCCCCTCTCCACAATTAACAGGGGAGAATTAGCAATGCCTGTGATTGTGTGCAAACCTGTACATATTAAGCACGGACAAAGGAAGAAAAAAAGTTATGACAGCTGGAAAAGCGCAGTTTCTTATGACTGTTATTTTCTTTTTAATTTTTGCATTTTGGCCAAAATCCCACCCAGTGGTGGTGATGGGGGAAGGGTCCTAATTCCAGTGGCTGTTTCTATTTAGTCATTACGGGTTTCTAACAATAATTTGACTTTTGACTAATAGAGAGTTTTTTCTTTCAATGGAAGGACAACAGTTAGTTATGTCCGTGCTGTTAGCATAACTTGCGTCTCCCTCAAAGCCCAGAAACAGAATTGAAACCCTCCCTTTTTCCACAGCAGTCTTAAAAGTACTAAGGCAAGTTAAATAACGGTGATATCACCACCAGCAGCATGAGGTGAACTTGGCCACAAACCCTGGTGTTTGAGTGCAGTTGCTTTTATTCTCTCCCAGTGAATATGGCAAATCACACCGAGTCTTGTTTGGTTTTAGGCAGGCCTGGTCAAAATCCAGAAATAAATGCTAGTGCTGGGTTGAGCTTGGCTTGCTGTGAGGAAGTTGAATACACTGAGCAAGCAAACAGCTATTTATTATGATGATTATGGGGCAGTGCGTAACGGATTGAAATTGAGAGTCACAAAGGGCTGAACGGATCTAGGAGCATCCAGAAGGAAAATATTTTGGCTCCAAGCTGCAGTTTGTCCCCTGTTTCCTTCTTACCCCTTCCACCCAGCCTTACATGGAGCCAAGGAGTGTGGAGAGTTCCTTGCTGCCAATTTTGAAGGGTTTACTTTTTTTTTCCCCTTCTCTTACTGTTGGTAACCTGATTTTTTGGCTGCACTCTCAGAGATGAGAGAAGCTCTCACTTTCACTTGTTTTTCAGCCCTGCCCAGAAGTTCTCGTTGGCCGCCTTTTATACTTTCCAGCTTCTGGGCAAGAACTTGGGTCTTCTCCTTGTCTTCATTCTCATTTTCTTTTCCTTACTCTTCCACCCTCTCCCTTTTGGTACTCCAGGTCTCCTGACCAGTAAGATGTTCCTTGGTTTCTGACGTATTTATTTTAACCTGGTTGTTTCTGTGGCTCAGCAATAATGTCACTTCTCCTGTGGGACTTTCCCAACTATTTTTCTTCTGTGGGTGGGAATCCAGCCCAGAGAGAGGGCCAGAATAAGGCATAAAGGCTGTTTCTGACTTATTCAAACCTTTTGTGGAAGATGAGCTTCTAGCAAGAAATTTTAGTAAAGCTGGCTGGAGTTTCATTCTGTGTCAATCAGTCAACTCATCATTAGTCTGAAGTCAGGGCCTCTTACAGATATGATTCTTACCTAGGGAGCTTTGCTAGTGGGGAGTTTTGGTCCTATATAGGCATAGGTATTGATAAGATTTTTTTCTTCCCAAGTCACTTCCGTTGGAAACCTCTAACTGTAGACTCAGGCTGAGAAATGGAGCTGCATCAGTCCTACGTCTCATCGCTTAACTGTTTCTGGTGTGGTTTTATGTTAAAATTTAGATGTGCTTTGATTAATTTTTGGTTGAAAGCTGGACCTCATGGCAAAGGACTTTCTATACTGACTCAGAAAATTTTTGCTCTGTCATTACTCCTTTGAATTAATTCCTTACTTTCAAATGTTGTTTATAGTGGGCTAGACCTTTGTTTTTTTCCTGGCACTCAAAACTGATAATAGTCTGCATATGTTTTTTGATTATAGTCCTTGTTCTGGTTTTGGGGTTGCTTTGCAGCTTGGACTGGCTTGGAGTTCATATTTTCAGTCTATACTGAACTACCTATCCATGAAATCATATAGATTTGGAGCTGATGCTTTCCAACAGCCATCACTTACTTCTTTTACCTTTCTGACAGTATTTATGGAGTTTGCAGTGTTCGTCATTCTTGAGATGATGAACTATTGTGGTAACAATAAATATACACTGTTTTCATGGGCCATTTTACATAATTCTTTCTGCCATCCATATTGATACGTCATGCCAAAGGTGTTTCTATGTGCGAACAAAAGTTTTATCACTGATAGTATTTAGCCATTGACGTATGTATGATACACTGCAAGAGGTTTTCCGCTGGGACATCACAAGTGAAAACAAGTCAGTTTGCCCAGAACAAGGAGCCATGCCCATGTTCCAGCAATCCATTTCACGACTTCCAAGCGCTTACACACTGATTTAAAGCTTCAAAGTGTTTTGCAGGAAAGCTGGTGATTCAGACACATCTCTTCTCTTGCAGAATTCTCCTCTCAAGACCAGCAAGTGCCTTTGACTGGTGTGTGGGGAAGGGATGGCATCGTCATTTAACCTACACTTTCTTGTCTATACCTCTCCTGTAAAGGCGTAGGAGCAGTTGCCAGGCAGGCACTTAGGCATGTAATAGATGGAAAACTAAATCCCTTACTAGATTACAATGAGGTGATTGCAGTCCAGCCTGTTGAACTGAGCAATGAAATCAATGTTCTCCATAAAAGGAGCAGGATTTGGGCCTGTTAGCAGATTGACCTAAGGACCTTCCGAACTGGGTAGCTATCAGCATTTCCCTTTCATAGATATGGAAACAGAGAAAAAAAGGGGGTTTCAAAGGAAAGAAAACCCTAAATAGTTTGACACAGTCTGGGGAGGAAAGCTTCTCATTATGTTGTCCAGGAGAGCTTCTGGCAACACCAAAAAAGCTGAGCATAATTCTTAAGTGAAGTAGGAAGTTTTGCAAAGATGCATCATATCTTGTGGTCATATGCTAAAAACAAATATCCCAAAGCTCTTGATGATGCATCTGGTATTTGTACTCATTGAATATGTCCCAAGCCAGCTATATTTATTGGAGGCACATTTTTGCTTAGCCGGGTCATGCAGAAATTAAAGCAAACATTACTTAAGTACGTATCATCAAATCGGGATATTAACCTGGCTAGATTAGTATAAACCCACTTGCTGTCCATTCCATAGCTGAAAGATTTATAGGGGCAGGTAGAAGCTTCAGAGACCAGAGATACACGTTGCTTCTGCATTTGATTATACTCTCCAGATTTATATACAATGTGGAAAAAGGTCATAGCTTACTTTCCAGGAAGAGCATTCATATTTTCCATAAAGTGCATTGGTATAAAATGCAGATTATGTGCACATTAAACAAAGGGAAAGTTTTTGACAGTATGTCTCTTCAATTAATTTATAATCAGAAATGTCGTGTGTAATATTGAAAATAAGTGCTACACATGGCATTATCTCCTGACTGACACTTCCTTCTCACTGTTTTCAGGTTCTGTTTCAGAGGTGTGGGGATGTGGAAACGGGAGGCTGTAAAGGGCCTTTTTAAGTCTCCTGTCTTTAGAGAATATTTTGTGCAGTCTCTTCTGAAACATATCTTCTCAAAATCACTGTTTTTTCCTCTGGCAAATAAAAACATTTCTTGTATGGAAGGTCTTGAAAGAGAAAACAAAAAGGGCAAGAGAGAAACGTGTCGTTAACAGGAATTTTTTACAGAAGATAGAGCATCTGTGCATGGGAAAGAAATATTTAAGACAACGAAATTTTAAGGATCACAGGAAAATCAGTAGTATTTTACCAATGTTGTTGTAAGACGACTACATGGTAGAGCTATGGGTTCTGGAGCACTGGTGTTCAAGCACCTCTGAAATGCCTGGGGCTCAGGTCGACATATGGACATCTACCTCCCATGTGTTTGAGACCTAAGATTGTTTGACAGGCCAGGTCCAAGAGACTTGTGAGCCTAAGTCTCATTGAAAGACAGTACGATTTAGGTTTCTTAATACCTGAGTCTATAGACATGTCATTTAGGCCCCTGGCTCCTGTAAGCACATAGTGTCTGGTAGAAACATTGCCAAGGGGAAGGTTGGTCAGCTGGGGGAAGCTGACGTTAGGCTAGAGGCAACCCAGTGCACTGAATTCGTTGCTGTTGTTGGCTCACAGCTTGGAGATCTGTGAGGGACTTTTTGTATCTGAAAGGCTGAGATCCTGACCCTGCAAAGATTAATTAAAGCGTCTAGCTTTACCTGTTGCAGTAATTCCACTATTTGATTAACCTTGCCTGTCACCTGAATAAAGCTAGGCATGTGCTTTGTCTCTTTGGAGCCCACTCCCTGCACTCCTGTGAGCAGCATTTAAATACATCGGTATTCTCAGCCTCGCCACTGGAAAAGTGTGTATGAATAAGCTGCATGACAGGGTCATAAATTACATGGAGAGTAGAACAAATCTTGGCAGCAGATCATAGCTGCTGGAGAGATGAGAGCTATGGCAGACACATGAGCAGAAAAGGAAAGGAAGACTAATATTTAAGAGGAAGGCAGAAATTTTACTACTAGACTCTGTTCCATTGAAATGAGACCATTTCTGACCTTGGTTTCTTTGGGAGCAGGCTTGGTCTCCTAATTTCTGTTTAATGTTTTTCTTTTTGTCTAACCTCTCAGGGAAGGATTGATGCTTTAAGACCATCAGAAATTCTGCTTTCTTTATAGAAAAGCCAAAATCAAAACCATAAAGTGCAACTGATTTTTAAGCAGGCTGAAGCAATCCCACAAAAGCATATATAATGTGCATGCCTATCTCTAAATCCATGGACTGCTATATCCTTAAATTTGTGTGTCAGCCTTCATGGGATAGAGGCCTAAATATTCTTTCTAGTGTCCATCATAAAGTCTAAACACCATTACTGTGTAAAATTCTTTTTTTTTTTGAAGTTTCATAACATTATAACATTCTTATAAATGTGTTTGAAAACTGTAGTGTGACTTTAAGACATGTTTGGAAAAACTTCAATTACAAATATGCATACAAAAAAATCTGTGCCTAGATGAGGTAATCCACAAGAGGGTTTCCAGTTGGCCTTTTGAAAACCAACTATTTTATATATAAATGTCAACGTTAATTAAAAATCAACACAAAACAGGAAGTAAAAAACCATAATGCTGTATTGGTTATGATCTGAATATACTGATTAAGTCCTATCCCATTACTAAGAGTTTATTGCTGTTCTTGGAGGCAGTGAAGTTTTTTAAAAGAAAGAAACAGATATGCACCCACTGGAGGATGCAGCCCATCGGATGATTTCATATTGCAACAAACACGTGTAGAGTAATTTTTCAAAGACGTTGTGGGTCCTTGCGTGATTCCTAATTAATAATGAAAATGGAGCGTCTTAATCCTTTTGGCATCTGTAAAAATCACTCCCATGATTTAAGCACATTGGCCAAAGTCCCCTCCCTGGAGAGCTGCTGTTGTCTGCGTAGGCTTATACCATGAATCAGTGAGACCTCATGAGTTAATATTTGTGTGCTTGTGCTCTTAGCTGGCTTTTATGAGTGGTACTAAATGGCTTTTTAGATCCGGTCCTCCAATACACAAAATGTGCCTTCCAACACTGCTGCTTATATCTGAGCTGCTGGAGGGAATAGGAAATGGCCTGAGCTTAATCCATCCTCAAGACAATCTTAAAATGATTAATTTGCGATTGTCCTCGAGTGCCACACAGCAGGTTTCACTACTACTGAGTTTTTCCAGAAATCTACTTATTTGTTACTGCTACATACATTACTGCATTTTTTTAGGGATGGAAGAATATGCCAGTGCATTCAGGGTACACTTTACTGCCTCACTAGTGCTGTACGCACTTGAAAAAGTTCCCAAATCATAGCGCTTTAAATCAGAAATCATATGCAGACAAAATTAAGTTCAAAAACATGCCCCATAGTGTGTCCAGTGCTATGCGCACCGTTTCTTTTTATGAATGCACAGGGACACTGCAAACATGCCTTAGCTAAGGGTGACTACTTACATCTTTAAGTCCCGTTAGGTCAAATTCTCTCCTAAATGGTAGACAGAACATAAATAAAATGGTGAACTATGCTCACCTCCTTCCCCAGATAAATTATCCGCACTGGGGACAGGATGGGGTCAGAATGGTGTGTTCACAGGTGGAAGTGGTGGGGGTGTGTTAGGTGAATGGGAGCCCCAGGGTCGAGAGCCGGCTGGCAGAACGAGGTCCCCCAGGACCAGAGGGGTGCTCGGGGTTTCCCTCATGGGTGCTGCAATACATGTTACTGAAGTTTGCATGGCGAGGTTGAGAAAGTGGAAAAGAGACTGGTACATCTCAAACGAGCTAGTTGCCATGATGCTCATAATTGATTAGTGTCCTTTTATCCTTTCTTCTAGTGGAGGGTTTAAGGCAAGGAGGAGCTTTGTAAACTGTCAATCCACACACCTTCCTGATAAGAAAAGTTTCCAAGTATAAGAAGGAGAGATTTAGACCTGCTGTAGGCTGCTGTAATGAATGTGACTTTCTTGCCCATGTTGCTTTCTTGCCCATTTGATCTGACATGCTGCCTGGACTAGTGACCACAGGCAGATAGAGTACGGCTGAGAAAGCAGCCCTGCGCACTTCTTGCCCCATAAAAATTATCCACTAGATCTCTGAGGGTCCTTTTTAGCACCTGCATGTGAATGTAGCCAGCCATACCAACTGATCAGCATCTAACCCTCCTGCTCTGTGGCTGATGTCATTGCCAGTGCAAGTTATGTCATGGTGTATGTGACTGTGGGCTGTGACTATGTAGTTCTTAGACAAGCATCTTCTTGTTTGCGTATATAATTCCAGTGAGTTAGGTGTTTAAAGAGGATATTCATCTCCAGGGAAGATAACACTTTCTGACATTCAAATGCCACACTAGATACCAGTCACTGGTTTGTTTTGCCTCATTGAAAGAAGAGACTTCATTTATAGAACTGAAGTTTTGATGTTGATTTTAAATCCAGGCATAGCTTCAGGGTGTTTTGATCTGGGACTTTTAAATTTAGATTCATACTCAAATTTACATTCATATGTCTGCTAGATATTCATGTTGTATAAATTCTGTATAAATGAACAAATTATAGAATGTTCATTGAGTGAGATCTAGAAGACATGACCTTGTTAAACTGGTGCTGGAAGAGCCAACAGCAGGGACAACATCACAAGCATCACCTGTGAGTGATTACTTCCCAAAAATAAAGGTTTTTTGTAGGAAAAAGGCTCAGCAAATGCCCATAACTGCCTGGAAATGACTAGAAATCAGTCTTCAGTCTTTCCTACTGCAAAGGAATCTGAGTGAGGTTGCAAGCAACTGCCGAATCCCACAAAGAAGAAAGGAAACTTTTCACCTGTCACCATTTGCAAGTTGCCAGAGGCAATGAAAGCATAAATACAATAACTCACTGCAGTAGCAATAGCTTTGCAGTGAACTGCACAGTCACCCTAAACCCTCGTGTTATATTATAAGGTTATGCTGAGCATGATGAATGCTTCTGGTTTAAAATATTCCAGGAAGAACATTTTTTATCTCTCTCCTCTTCCAGACTTCTACCAACTGTGTTTGCATGTAATAAAATCCAGATGCTTCTCAAAATGAAATTGCTGCTATATTGGATTGCAAAACTTTTAAAATTAAGGTTGTGACATTTTTAGCAAATGTTCCTTTTCGCTGCAGTGGACTCAGAGCAGGAAGAGTAGATTTTATGACAGTGAAACACAGGCAGAAGATGTTTATTCTTATCTCTACCAGCAGCATTATTGTTCTGTGGTACCCTGGTGGACACTTTCTAACACGGCTTGTATCTAATATTTGTAGACAGCTAGATCTTGGAAAAACCTATTTCCTGAGAACAAGTCTGATTTCTCCTAACATAGGTATACTTACCTATATGCAGCTACATGACATCTGAAAAATGCTACAGGGTGTCAAGATGACCCGAGGAATTAAAATAACAGTATACACATGCAAATTTGGAGGCATATTTCCAAAGGAAGACGTTTTTGGATGCTATGTCAAAGAAGGCTATGAGGCATCGTTATGATGGTTTGTGACACACTATGGCAGAGGACCAAGCTAGACAAAACGTGAATTTATAGAGGGCCTATTATGACTACAGTAATAACCATCTTTTATGCCGGTATCACAGCCTGTTTTCATTTTGTTTAAAAGACCGAAGGCCTTTATGTGCAAACCTTGGCTTGCACATATCTGTCTTAAATCATCTCCACTACCACTACAGTAAAATACCTTGACTCCTTGTGTATTTTGTATTGTCAGTCATCCCTGGGCACAAATACCTCTTTCAGGAATCCTCCCTTAACCACATCTCTGGTACACACAGATTGTCCTCAACCCAACTACAATACTAAGAAATATGTTTCATTTTTCTTCAAAGAACTGAAATATTCTGATTGCAAGAACTGGTCCCCCTGTGTTCAAAAGGAATTCACATGTGAATCTGAATTTCAGATGCTTCTGAAAGCCTGTTTTCCTTTCTGGAACAAATGCATCTCAAATAATCACTGACTGCTTTTCCCTAGAGTTTCCTCAGGTCAGGTGCTCCATGGAATAGCATGATGCTAACTAACTATGCTCCTTTTTATTCTCAAATTCTTTTCAAGTCAGAAAACTTTGGGAGCCCCCCCCTTTGAAAAACTGAAAGTTTACAGGAAGAAAATAAGTTTTCAAGTTCATCTTTGTAGGGGAAAAAAGTCTTTATTTTGAACAAACTAAATGTGTCGTTTATGTAAAGAAAAAAGCCAGAGAAATGCTTCAACTTAAATGTCATGGCAAATTCTAATAATAAATGAAAAAATAAACCAGTTTGATGTCCATGAAGGTTTCTAGTTATCCTGATACTGACTTGAAAAACAATACTGTGGGAATTCAGGAGGGAAAGATGTTAATGCAAGGATTGTTTCCCGCAAAGTGTATTAAAGGGCCATAAAACCAGCTGTCTATTTTGGATGTCATAAGTGGAAGTGACATAAGGTACAATAAACGAAAGAAAAGATGGAGATCTCCGCTCTGCAGATCTTAATGTTAACCACTTAGTCTGCTAATGTGTCTGTGTGTATGCAAATGCATGCTAGTTTGTTTTGAAGGTATTACTGTACAGAAGATAAAGAACATTCAGTGTCTCTAGTGTATTTAGATTTATAAAAAACTTACCCTGAGAACAAACACAGAAGATGAATTGAGTCTTCAAAATAACTCACTGCATTTCCAAAAAAAATATACTATTTTTCAAGAACTGTCATTTCCATCTCCGGTTAAACAGGAGCTTCACTGGTGAAACACAGGAGTGTATAAGTGGACAAGAGTCACAGCATGTATTTCATACCAGCCATGTATATTGGCAAACTGTATCTGAGAAGTACAACCGACCTGCAGTGTGATGGACCTAAGTACTTTGCGAGGCTGTAGCAGAGAAAACTTAGGTCCATGAATTTCACTGGTTATTGTCCTTCAACTTCACACTGGAGATGTTAGCATTCAAAGCTTGAGATCTGGGCTACTTTCAAGTCCATGGCAGAACTCCATCAGTTCTGAGAAGTTCAAGACTTCAGATATTAACCAACTTGACTGCAGAGAGGAATTGGATGTACACTTGTTTACTGCGGGCACTTGTAATCATTGGAAAGTAAGGTTACAGGACTCAAAAGATCGCATGCTCCAATTTTGGGCGTGAATATGCCAGAGCTGTAGAGTATTCCAGCAGACATTGGCCTGACCTTGACTCTAGCCCCTCCTGTGAAGGAAATTGCTTCAATAACCCTTCTCAGGGCTGTACTTTCCTAGCTCAGAAAGGTTTTCTTAAACCACCGCAGCTGAAAACTATACTAAAGTCTTCTCTTTGTTGATGTTCCCCAGCAGCCTTTTCTTAAACATGTCTGTGTACATGCTTTAGGGCACTGGTTTGGTGATTCCTCTCCTCTCCTCTTCTCTCCTCCCTTCCCTTCCCTTCCCTTCCCTTCCCTTCCCTTCCCTTCCCTTCCCTTCCCTTCCCTTCCCTTCCCTTCCCTTCCCTTCCCTTCCCTTCCCTTCCCTTCCCTTCCCTTCCCTTCCCTTCCCTTCCCTTCCCTTCCCTTCCCTTCCCTTCCCTTCCCTTCCCTTCCCTTCCCTTCCCTTCCCTTCCCTTCCCTTCCCTTCCCTTCCCTTCCCTTCCCTTCCCTTCCCTTCCCTTCCTTCTTACTTTTTTTTTCTCCAGGTAAAACCCAGTTCATAGTTCGTGTCTGATCACCTTTCATAGCTTTCCTACTGCTCCCTTCTAGACTCTTTCCAATTTGTCCCTAGCCAACTTGTTGAAAGGTTGGGGCACCAGAACAACATGAGCGGCATCACAGCTGATCAGGCGGAGCATAGGAATCATCCTCTCAGTATTGCCTACACTATTCTACTGCTTTTCTCCATTCCTACAATTCAAATAAGAATTGTGATTTTTGGCAACAGCATCTCACTGATTTTTTATAATCTGAAGTTTTCTTTATCCCTTAATTCTTTGCTAGAATTCTGCACATAAGCTCCCTTTATCGCTGGGCAATCTCCACTTGTCGCTATCAGATTTCATATTATTGATTTCAGAGGTGATGTCAAGGTCACTTTGTATTCTGACACTGTCCTTGAAATTCTTGGAAGTTTTGGTGACTTCTGGCTGCACAGAAATGTCCTAGTTACATTCTATTTATTCTTGACAGCTGTACTAGGGAACCATGTTTTAAGTGGAATAATTTAAATTTTTAGCTTAAAGTCAGTCCCTGAAAAAAGAGCATTCAGGACTGAAGAAATTTTAAACACAATTGTATTTAATGCAATCCCTATCCTACCTTATCTCTTCTTTCTTTATATTTTTGAAAGAGATCAAAGAAGTGATTTATTCATGGTCTTTATAAGTGAGCGCTAGCAGTTATGTTCAATGTGCTAATAACATGCAACAGCAAAAAAGAAATGGAAACTGGATTATGTGGCAAATGTTTCTTTTTTCCATGCATTCTGATTACTTGCTGTGGATGTAGCATCCCAAGAAATATTTAAAGTTTACATACAGAGTAACAGATGGAAAAACTTTCGACAAAAATTCCTTTCTTTCTGGCTGAGCTGTATAAAAACTGCTATTCTGCTCCTAACGCAAACTGCAGTTTACGTGCCTCACGTACATGTGTTTGTGTATATGTGTGTGTTTTGAAAACAAACTGGGGTTAATCATGTTGGAAGAGCTTCACAGACTCATGTTGTTGGCAGAGCCTAGAATAGCAGTCTCGCAGAAAAATCCGTTGCCGGCAGGCAGGTAGGGAAGGCAATTGTTTTCTCATTTTCATGAATCAAAAGGAGTTTTTTTCCTCCTTTGCTTTATATTCCTAACTAGTTGTGTCTGTTTCTGCATTCCCATAAGTATACTGCAGACTGATGTTCTTCCATCAACAGGCTTTTAAACATAGACCCAGCCACGCTGCTGGTTTAACCGCACTCTCTATATTGCAGCCCATGAAAAATGAGAGATTATTTGGTAGGTATTCTGAGGGATAACTACATTCACTTGCGAGAGCTTTTACGAGTCTTCTCCATTATGGAAACCAGACTTCCCCAGTACCTGCAGCCACCAATAGCACCGAGTATGTGATTTCTTCTAATGACTTTGCAGGGAGTTAATGTCAGCAAAAATCAAGATATTGCCAAGACTGTTGCACTCACTGGGTAGGAAACTGCTGCAAGAGAAACACTCAGGCCTGCCTTTGAGGGAAAAGCTGGCTTAGGGGGTTGGCATGGGGTGAAGCTGCTGCCTCATTTGCTCAGTTTTTTGCTACCCTGGTGCGATGGAAATTGCAGGTTTTGTAGTGGTTTGGAAATTGCAGGTTTTTCTGATGAGCATGCTCAGCCTCTAGGAACCCCATGGGTTTTTCTCATGCACCCAGGCTGCCTCCAGGGGTACATCCTCTGTCCTCTCTGACCCACCCCATCCGCCTTTGAGCATGAGATCCTGCTTGTTCCCGTTCCCTTCTCTGGAGCCACACTTATCCTGCCTATCACACCGTCCCGCACTCTCTCCTAATTTTGTATCCTGACTTCAACTTTGGAGGTTGTGCCAGAGGTTATACTGAGCTCTGAGAAACACTCCTACAGTCGGCTGAAGGATTTGCGAAAGCTTAAGGTGACTGACAGCATTTTGAGCTGCACAAAGGTGTTGGTGGAGGAATTACAGCATGTAAAATGATGCATAATTAAACACTCAGGGTATTTATTGGATCTAAGCTTATAGCAGCTGATTGTCCTCTACATTTTCTTTTTTTTCCTAAGCCATTACTTTCTGGCCTAAACCCAGTCTCTGGAGGAGCGGATTAACAAGACTATTATGCCATCTTGCCTAATACCCCTCAAGATTTATTCCCGCTGGGGGCTATAAAAAAATATTGTGTAATCTCCTCCAGGTTACAGAATATGTTGGACACATTGGCAGTCACACCTCCCTGATATCAGGATCTTCATTGGCTTCAGGGCTGATGGATGGATACTATAGGAACATAGATAAACTTGGCCCTTAGTGTATCATGAGTCTGATTTCAAAAGCAGCAATTTTTTCATAGAGATTAAATGTATAAGCTTGCAAGTTTAGAAGACATTTATTCAGGGAATCCATGCTTTGGTTGTCCTGAGAATGTGAAACCCCTCAAGAGAGGCTCTACAGCCAGGCTGCTGTTGCCCTAATTAATTCTCTTGCGCATTGGCATTTACAAGCAAATAATTTACCCTCTCTGTTTTATTAAAACACATATTGTAAAGTGCTCAGCTAAAGAGGAAATTAAAATTTCCTTTCACACCCAAGACTTTTCCTGGTAATTCAAATACCTCGATATTAAAACAGCCAGCATGTTGTGTAGACAAAGCAGGGCAAAACAGTCAAAGAGACGTGCTTTGCGGAGAGTGCGATGAAGGACATTTGTGGAGGCACGAACACCTCTTGCTGCAGAGCTGGGGTGAGACCGAGGAATGAGAATAACCCGAGTAGATCTTCAGCTGGTGCATTTTGGTGTAATTTAATTGATTCCAGAGGAGCCACTCTCCCTGACACGGTGTGGGTGGAAATCCTCAGAAAGGCTTGTGCCGAGGACCTAGCTATTCATAAGCTGTCTGTTACAGAGCTTTATTTTTACCATACGCAACTCTGAAACAGACTCAAAATGAAGGGTTCAGGAGAGAGGCCAAGGGTACAGCTATTGCAGCTGCTCCACAGTTGGGATGGGAGATGTGCTCCACAATATATTTTAATCAGAGACAACTCCGTCCTATAAGATCCTGAAGTGCTTTTAATTATTCACTAGAATAATTATTCAGTGGAAATACTTATTCAAGGGAAATAATTACTCAGAAGAAAGTAGCCGTGATCCGGAGGAATGAAGCAGCATATCCACGCACCGTCTGTGCATAACAGCATTTACGAGAACAAGAGAGAAACAGCAGCTTTCCTGGTTGAAACCACAAGTGAAATTATAAGCAGGAGAAATCCCATTTGAAACTAAGCCAGGGCTGTGGGCTATCACTCCTACTCTTGTGGCAAGCGTGATGGGGTTTTTAATGATGAGATACAGTCAATGCTGTAGAGTGATGCCTTCTGTGAGAACCAGGAGGGTCCCCTTCCATTGAGACTTTCTACCTCCTCAGTGGATTTTATCCTATGTCCCTGTCACTAGGTGACGGTCATCCATGCTGTGTAATGGCTTGTATATCTCTTAGGAATCTGTTTCTTTATTCTTCTTTAACTTTATAGCTATTACTTTTAATTCTTTCACAATCCAAGTGCACTTGGGTGTTGAGTGCACTTCTGGGTGAGAATCTGTAGGACTCAAATGCCTTGATGGAACATGTTTCTGTTGGAAGGTATTGTATCCTCAAAGTTAAAACTTTGGAAGTGTAAACAAAATATCCACAAAATTGATAGACAATCAGATCCAGCATTTATGATAATATCAAATATCCCCAAAATTGCAGAAAATTTGATTTTAAAGAATATTTTCTTTCAAAAGCTGGTATAAAAGTGAAACATGGGTCAGATTACTTCTGTTTTGTTCAGAATCTTGAAAAGTAATATTCCTGTTTAATTTGGAATGAAAATAAATGCTGAAATTGCAGGACTTTTGAAATACCTTGGATGCAAGTCTGCTCTGATCGGAAAGTCAGATTGCTGGTTTATTAGCTCAAACACAGGTCTGTACTAAACCTCACTGATATTCAAGAAATTCTGATGAGTTAGGGCTAACTTCGCCTTTCTGCACAGGTATGTCCCTGATGTCTGTTAAATGCTTCTTCTGCATTACAGTCTTGGGGAGGCCACTAAATAAAAGCAACTGCCTCTTTCCTGTATTTTTTTGGGATCTTTGGAGCGGCACAAACACGAGATCCTCTGAGATTTTTTGCCCTGCTCTATTAAATAGGAGTTGTAACATGTAGGATGGGGCTGCTTCCCTTCCCCTATTTTATCGTAAATATCTGTATGGGGTTTATCAGCTCCTGATGTATTTCATGCATGGCTGGACTTCTGTCCCACTCGCTTGCAAAACCTGCTATATTCCCCACTTAGGGAAGCAGCTGGCAGTTCAGGAGTGGGCTGATTTGAAAAATAAGGATGGAATGTGCTCTGAGCTGGGGCAGTGGTAGTGGTGGTTTGGATTGAAGGGAGAGTAACTTTACCTTCTTAATCATCCCGTGTTTGCTTAATTACCCCAAAATACGTCTTTCATTCCCCTGCCCCCTCTGAGAATGTGAGGCGGGCTTGTTATAAGTATTAGGAAGTATGAAAGGTGAATTTCCCCTTAATTTAACATATTTCCGAGTTGCGCACTCTGCCTTCAGAACACAGCTGCTTTGACTGCTGTTTTTTGTTTGCTTTTCTTCCAGCAGTCTTGCCTTTCTTTGGCCTGTTTTTCCATCTTCTCCTCCTCCTCTTCTGAGTCATATGTTGACACAACTCAGTCTTGGTCCTGGTTGTTAGAGGGGGCATTGTTGCTGTGTATAGGTACAAAGAGGGGTTATTTTCATGCTTGGCATGTGAATACCAAAATTCCCTTCACTTCTATTTCTTCGAAGTCAGTTTTTTAGCGTCAAGATGTTCAACTGTTGCCAGTTCACTTTCACAGATCTATTCTGGTGGGCACCAGTTGGAGTTGATGGAGACAACTGACACTGTATGAATTAATTTTTCCTGTTTTCAGCAGGGTCCTGCCTTCTCTGAAGTGATCTTTGTTCACCCCCTAGACTGACCCCAGTGAAAGCTGGCATCATAACTTTGAAAGGTTCCTTTTACACGGGTGTCTGACTGCCCAACACCTATCACAACAACGTGATGCAGTGCTGCGACAGCTGATTATTTATATCCTTTAGTTGGGATAGGGAAGAGGACCATTTGTGTATCCTATGTTGAGGCATATGTCATGTCCTGGAGTGGCTTGAAACTTGATTTATTTTTTCCAAAATGTCCTCACTCTCCTCCATAGCCCTATTTGAGTGCTGCATGAACACAAAGTGTTTCCAGTAACATGCAGGTATGGAAAGCCCTGCCCTGATGTCAGGTTGTAAATGGTGATGAAAGATAGCTGAGAACCGCAACTGTGTTGTGGCATGACCGAGGTCATTTCATTGTGGCACTGATTCCCAGCTATCTCAGGATAGCTCAGCTGGCAATCTTGTGTTGATCCGTGGACCTGATCATTTTGGAAGACCTTAGTCCCTGTGACCACAGGAATGCAGCTTTATCAGGCCACTCCTGTGCACTGGGATAGCCTCTCCTTACTTCTTTCCTGCTACCTTTCTTACTGTCCTTATTGATATGAAGACATCACTGGTGAGAGACTGGGCTGATGGCTTTACAAAATAGCACTTCAGACTTTGTAGTAAAAATAGTTTTAAATTATGAACATTTCTTAAATGACAGAGATCTATTCTTCCCTCGGGAAAATAACAGAATAGGAAGTTGTTGCACTGAACATTTAACTGACGTCAGGGGAATCAGTGTGCTGTTCCCATTCCCTCTGCTACAACTCTTTGGTGCCTTGATTTTCTTTTCCTCTGCCTCTTGCCTTCTATGCTGAAGCAGTAAATACTTCAAGGCAAGGACTCTCTTATAGTTTGTTTTACAAAACACCATGCATTAGAGTTCTTGATCATCATTTTAGGCCTCATGGTGCTAGCATAAGGTAAAAGTGAACATTGCTGTCTCAGATATTAGAGAATGTATGTTTAACGGAACTTTTTTTCTCCTTTAAAGATGTGCTTTGTTTTTAGAAGGATTTCTGGCCTTTCTATTCTAGTGTTATTCTTTTCTCTGTACTCCTCCTTCTCTGGGTGATGGCTCAGTGTTGCATGGTTATTATTTCTGTCTTCACTCTCCTTGGAAGACAGTGTACAATGAACATGGGTTGTAACTCACTGATAAAGATGGATGAATCTGTGTTTATTTTTTAAGAGAAACCGTGAGCCATTTCTCCAGCTCAAAACAGGGCTGATTTTGGTTTGATGGGTTTTGTGACCCCTTTTCTTTGTTTTCTGCAAACATCTGTCCAACTATTTTTATTTACAACAGTATATTCATGGAAAAGAGCATGTCTCAAATATGGAAAGGAAAAAGTGTGACACCCTCTGAAAGCATTTGCTCAGCTGTTTTGGAAGTTCTTTGTGGGTGTTGGAGTGTTTTAATCATTCAGTAAAAACAATGCCATGTAATTTAGCAGTTCAGAGGCCATTTACACAGCCTACTCACTATTCTAAGGCTGGAATACATTCAGCTGGTCTTGACCACCAAAAATCTACTTAATTCCTCAAAAACTGGCTTTATGAAGTTGGGTGGTTTCATTAACATGATTTCTAAATGGAGCCCTTGCTGAATAGCTCACAAGCAACTCACATTCAGAAATACTGTCATACAACATTTTTTTCCCTTGTCGGTCTTTTTAAGAGCATGTTGTAAAATGCTTTACCATCAGTTCTTACATAGCCTAATTTAAAAAAAGAGTTTGTTGTAGAGGAAGTGATTCAATAACAGGAGAAAGAATCCCGAAGAGATGGACCCACACAAATGAAATAACAATCCTCCACTGGGGCATATTAAGCAGAGCAGAAGTACAAATGAAAGTAATAAGATGAGTCTCTGGGGGACCAAGTTAACATGAGATCAGAGCAGTAGGATGAGATGAGTACATTAGAGATCTTTAAAATCCAGGGTGTGACTCTTAATTGGATTAAACGCTGAATGAATGGTTAGACATATAAAACCAGTCAATGTGTCTGAAAATGGGGGAGATTTATTCCCATTTCTTGCAGCAAGAGATTGTTCTGTTCATGGATTTAGGATCCTTACAAGTGTCTGAGAGCAAGGATTTGGGAATTTGTCTTTTACAAGGCAGAAATAATTTCAAAAGGCAGGGTCAAGATAAGGACAAATGCTAAACACTTTCCATAGGTGAAGATGGGCAAAATTGCTGGAAGGGAAAAAAACCCAGGCAATAATATCTTGCTTTCCAATCACAGGACATTAAACAGAGTTCTTAATTAGGTAGCTGGTGATTAATAGAAGCAAGTAGGGTTTTATTAGAAAAAAAGTAAGGTGATCAGAGAAAAGACTGGGTTTATCATTCTTTGTAGAGAAACATTATTCAGACACGAAGGACAGAATTGGTAGCAGACAGAAAAAAGGGGGAAGATTTGTAGGGAATTTGGTTGAGACAAATGGGTTGTGAGCCCAATGCTCTGAAAAAAGTATTGTTTTAAAACATGACACACCAGCTAGAATTAGATAGCTGCTTGTGAAACGCTGCTTCCTTGGAAAGCTAGTCACAAGTGTCTATTCAGCAACAGGAAACTAGTATATAAATCATTGCAATATTTATTTTTTAATTCAGTAATACATGGGGTGATCTGCTTTTATGGTATGCCTGTACTTAGTGTATTAAATAAGTGGTCATGCCCTCAGCAGCTGTTTTCCATGTCTCCCACTTCCTAGGATAAAACATGATATTATCTGTCTATATACCCATAGCATAATATTAAAACATAACATGTTTCACGTTTGAGCCTCCTTGTGATAAATTCCGCCCTCAGATTTAGCCTTGCTTTTAGTCTTTTTACCTTGCAAGGACAGGCATTTAAAGAGGGAGTCATATCCCTGAGAAAGACGAGGTTGGTTTACAAATTGTGAGATTGTTTTAGCTGTGTTGCCTACGCTTTGTTTCCTTACATGATCATACGCCTCAGCCCTCAACTTCTGAACCCACTGACTAATGTCAACCAACTTCACCAGAAGGGTGGAAATGTCAAAGATAATTTTGTTTCTGTAAGTGTCGGCAATAAATTGTTGAGAAGGAGAGAGAGAGATCTTGTGACTGAAAGGAAAGATTGAAGTGTGAGTTCAGGCGTGAGTAGGTCTGAATGTGCCCAGGAGAGATGTTATGAAAGCTCTGCTAATGGGGAAATGATTGAGAATCCACACATCCGATGTGGCTCGGTAGCAAACCAGCTTTCATGGCGTGTTGAACTAGTAAAATTAATTGGGGGTGCTTTTGACTTGTGGCCTTTGAATCTGTAAGGTTCTCTGTTCTGCTTTCCTCTACAATCTACCAGAGTTTTTTTTACCATGAAAGTCGACATTGTTCTACAGCTCTATGTCTTTAGAAGCTGAGCTGTTAAGAAAAATGCCAAATAAATTGAGATTAATGGTAAAATTAAACGTGTTGACGGCACAGAAGAGGTCTTTGGAGAATCCTGGATTATAATGGTGTGGAGGCCCAGAGGTGATGTGCCACAGGAACTCCATGAATCCATGAACCCTCAGGAAACAATTTCATGGCCATTATGCTGGGTAGGATTGATAGAAAAAAATATGCTTACGTATATACACTTTACTCCATTTCCCTATACCTTCCCATCAAATGACTTATTCAGCTGCCTCCCTGGATTAACTCTGAGTTCTCTTTGTGCTTCCTGAAATAGCTCAAGTGGCTTTAGAGATATTAAAAACTTGCCTAGACAAGGCCTTGAACAGCCTGATCAAAGCTGTCCCTCCTCTGAAGAGGAGGCAAGTTGCACCAGATGACCTCCAAAAGTCCCTTTCAACCTATATTGGCCTGTGAGTCTGATGCTATGCCTTGTGACATTGCTGGCTCATTGTGGAACACCCTTTGAAGATGTTTGCAAGCTATCCAGTCATCAAAGGGAAAGTCAACTATTACTGGCAAAGCAGTCCAGTATTGAGGATCCTCTTTTTTTCCGCTCTGTGTCAATCTGTTGAAAGACAG
This sequence comes from Calonectris borealis, assembly GCF_964195595.1. Taxonomy (NCBI): domain Eukaryota; kingdom Metazoa; phylum Chordata; class Aves; order Procellariiformes; family Procellariidae; genus Calonectris; species Calonectris borealis. Next base: position 41,016,994 of record NC_134317.1, read on the forward strand.
GCAGAAATAAGGCTGAAGAATTGAGGTGACGTATGCAGTCTGACTTGCAGGCACCTGATGCCCTGTAACTAGAAGACTTGGACAGCTTGAAGGAAATTGAGGCCAACAAGTTCCTCCAGATCTAGGTCTGGGTGCAAGCAAAGTTGCCGAGGGCAGAAGCCTGCTGGAGGTGCCAAAAAAGATCATGGTCCTGCCACCCACTTCCTTATGCCAGAGCCCTGAAAAACGAATAGCTGAGTCTGTTATTTCTGCTGAAAAGGAGACGGAGATGCATAGGGTTTGAGTTTCGCAGGAGGCAAGAATCTGTAGTAAGAGCAGGCCTTTTTCTCTCCGTCCATGATTTGTTCCCTTGTTCCACGTGGGTATGAAACCAAGCTTTTCAAGTTTCAGAGAGAAAAAAGAGACCTGGAAGCTTCCCACAAGTGTTTCCTACGCAAATATCTCTTTTTTATCCTGAAAATTTAAACAAGGCCCATAAAGAGAAAACTAGAAATGAGATAGGCCCTAGAAGAACTCAGAGAGTTCAAAGACTTGTGCCTCTCATGAATCGAGCACCCTCAAACCATGAAGATGTTACATGAGACTCAAGTTTTATTATGTATCTTAACAATAGGAACAGGAATTTAACAACAGGACCGGTATTTTACCAACAGGAGCAGGAACTTCCTAAGTATTGTGAGTCTGGAAATGTTATGCAGAAGCTGGGGCATTAAGGAAAATAACCAAATGTTGAAAGACCCATTAAAAATGGTAACATGTTTTTTTTTGTAGGCTTTTGATTCTCTGTTTTGCTGGCGAGGACTGTCTGTGAGAAATGTGACAAATGGGGCTCCAGAGTGTCTCTTTGTCTGACCAGGGCCTCTGATGTTTTAGTTATAACTGAGAGTAAATGCCTATTTCCAAGATAAACTTCAGCTCTATTCCATAGGGTGGTGGGGGGTGTCACTAAAATAATATACCCTCTAACCAAAACAAGGGGGGACAGGGTGGAGAGGACACATGCAAGCTCTTGGTGACTGCGAGGAAAAATGCTGACTGAGAAAACTTGTCTGTGCAACTTCATTAGACACAAAGCATCAGCTTCTGTAAATCAGCATAATTTAATTGATGCTGAAGTAGTCATTTTGCCTTGTACCAAATGAGTCACTGGCCTCAGACCTCCCTCTGGTGAGGATTTCCTACTTTCTTCTGGAAACAATCATTACTGCAGATCTGTGGATGCATTTTTCTTTCAAGCCCTTCTGTATGTGCAGGCATGGGGTGGGCGCTGTGTGGAACCTTTGTTTGGCCATTCTTACAGCACGTTCTGGTAGAGCATTATTTTTGTCTGTAGATTAAAAACAAAAAAAAACCCTCTGCAGCTTCCATGATCCATTGTCCCTGGAAAATCTACAGATACTTAGGCTTTACCTCCTCTCTGCCTCACCATCTGACCTTTTCCTTATGGCAATGGGATACTTTGGGAGTTACACAAGAAAGAGGTGAGGTGTCGATACCTTCACTGCCACCGAGGCCACAGTCATGAATCGTGTGGGTTCTCTTGAGCTATTGCTCTTCAAAGGTAGCTGTTGCATTGGTCAAAATGTTAACACTTCCCTCTGAGGCTGTGCAAAAAAAGATCATGATATAGCTGCTAATGGAGGAGAGAGTGGTCCTTGTTTGGTCCTTGGTTCCCAAGCTCAGGAGCTAGGGTCTGCAGCCATACCCTGCCCTGCCTGGGAGCTGTCTTCATGTAAGATGTGATTGCCCTCAAACAGAAGGCTGCCACCCCCACATCTGGACACATCTGTGTATGATGATGTGGGATGCTCCTGGACCAGTAACCTGGACATATTGTCCGCAGTTCCCTTCCAGCCTTGTAATCACCCTCCGCTCCACTGAACCAGGGAGAATTTTGCCATTCACCTCCCTGGGAGCAGGACACACTGCTTAAAGAGTCATGGTTAGAAGTATGCAGGAGAACTAATAAAGATGTTTGTTGTACATTTTCCTGGCGGATTTCTCTTTTCCAGCTTTCCTTAGTGGGGGGATAGTGAAAAAGCTGGCTGTATGGCTGTTTTCTTTTGTAATTGAGGGATGTCAGTTCACAAATTACAATTTAATTGGGCCACACCCTTCCTGTAACTGAGTAATAATTAAAAACAGATTAAAAATGGGTGGTAATAAAAATAAGAGAAACACTGATGTTTCTAAAGGGTTGGATTAGAAATAAATAAGTAGGATTAAAAATAAATAGGATGGTTTGGTAAACATAATTGTTGAACTGGATGAGGAGTGTGATTTGAAACTGAAATCCCCTTCCTGTTATGATTGTTTGCCTCTAATATATTCAGGGTAAAGGAAAACTGGATGGACATTCCAGTCACAGCAGAGTTTTGATGGAAAATGCCAATTTTTCTCAAGCCCACATTTTACAATTTAGGTGGACAAACCCCTGTGCAGCAGTGAGGCAGGGCTCTGTGCACAGCAGGGGGCTTGGAGAGCAGAGCCAAAGGGAGGGCAGTGCAAGAGGAGTGCAAGACTCCTTTCCTGAGGAATTTTAGCATGTACTGAGCAAAATTTGAACCAAATTAAGCTTTGAATTTACAGGATCTTTTTAGTTGTTTGAGAAGGAAGGGGAAAAACAAAGGAACCTCAGAACCATCCCATCAGCCAGGAGCCCAGCATTTGTGACCAGCTGTAGCAGAAAGCTGATGCTCGTTAGCAGAGCAGGCTCATTACTGGGATAGTAACTGGAGGGGAGGGAGGGGGAGGACTGCAGGGGGTTCTGTGGTATGCACCAACAGATTGCTGCTTGTACCCCTTTAAATGGAGCTAGAAGCTCTTTGGGTGGTGCTTTATAAGCAAGAGTCTTGACTAGGTATCCTGAAGGGGCAAAGCTTGTAGTGGGTATTGGCTCTTTGGAAAAGGTATTCCTGGGTTATGCTATGTTGTCCCTTCTACTTGGTTTTCTGTTCCTTGACCCAACTTTGCATGAAGCTTCCTCCAAGCTCAAAAGGGTGAAAATTTGTTATATTGGACTGTCCTCTTCTGAAGAAACTTTCTGTTAGAAGGGTGCTGTGTTTGTGTGTGAGGAGGCGTTTCTAGATGCTGACAACTTTGTTCCATTCTAATTGTGTCCCACTGCCCATATAAGTTAAGAAGCCTTAAGGATGGTTGAGCTATCTTAAATCTCCCCTTTGCACAGGAAGATGTTTAAAATGAGGAATAGTCAGTGTCTTGCTGCATTCAATGCTACTTGTGCTTTCTGCTCCTAGTAACCGGTGGTGACTGGAATAAACCCTTGTATTCCTTTTGCATCTGTGTGCTTTGAGTAGCTCTACAGTGTGAGACCAAACATGAAGATGACTTAAGATGGGGTTTTTTTGTGTGCTCTCTTTCAGCTTTGTGCTTTCCTGTGCATGAACTTACATTTAATGCCAGCAAGTGGTCTGCTGCAGCTCAGTGACTGAGTGGAGAGAACAGCCTCAATGTGTACAGTAGGTAATGCCTTTCATTTACCAAGTTGTGGGTATTCTTTTTGTTTGGCTTTCATTTTTTTTTTTCCAGTCTGGTTCACTAAGTTTTACAGGTAAGACAACTATTCTTGGTGCTGATGTGCAAGTGAGTGAAAAAGAAGATGTAGCAGTAGAAATACAGGTATTCTGAAATAGCTCTCCATATTGTCATGTGGAGAAATTGAGGCCACTCATATTACAGAAGCTTAAAGACAGTATCTCTTCATGTGTGTGGGAAATGAGCAAATGGACAGTGAATGATTGACCATGATGAAGAGATATTGATTCACCTGGGACATTGCACATGATGTTCTTGAGAAATAGCTTCACAAATACTGGTTTTTTTCTTGCTTTTTCCCTGGCCAAGGTAATGGAGTAGTCTTCTCTGCACACTTCAGACAGTATTTGAAAACTTCCTATTAGCAAACATAATAAAGAAAAATAAAATCTACTTTTTGTCCTAAAAAAGAATTTTTGCTTCAGTTTTGTGACCTTTGTGACAGAAACAAATTTCTTTTAAGAAGAAAACGTGTAGGGTGTAAATAGGAGTTTACTGTATTTTGTCAATTATCCCAATTTTAGTGTTTTTTTCATTTTAAAACCACTTCTTTGTTCTCATATGAAAATAGTAAAAGTCTTGTTTTCTTTTTTGGGGAAGTGTTAATATTTCTGCAGAAAACATTGAGAGTGCTTTTGTAAGGAGGTCTAGACAGAGTGATATTTCCCTCTTTGAGCAATGCACAGAAACACAGCCTGAGACAAAGCCTGGCTTGTTTATGGAGTATGGCACAGATAACAGCTGCAAGCAGTTAAAAGTTAGAGGAATCCTTTCATAGCTGCTGTCTTCCCCACACAGACCCACCCATTTCTTACTTCTAGTCCCTGCAGAACAGGCAGAGTAAGTTATTAATGTAAAACACTATTTCTTCGTATTCTTGTTGTTAATGATCTGTTTTGGGAACAGTATATGTTAAACTTAGATAATGGTCTGGGAAGGCAATACTTATGAATACTCTTTTAAAAATGTGGATAATGCTGGTGCTACTAATTCCCCAAAAGCCTTGGGGGCTCTCCTTGTTTGGATAGTTTTACAACCAAGGAAAGTAGGAACATTTTCTGGTGTTCTTGGTGTTCCTTACAAAATGTATTTTATTCTGCGTGCCAGTTTCTAAAAGCCAGGTACTACTTTGGTCTTGAGGGCGCTTGGATTTCTGTCAGCCAACTTCTTTCAGCTTTTGTTAGAAACAGATGTTCATTTGAGGCAAGCCTGTTCCTTAGCCTTTTGCTGATGCCTTTGAAACAAATGGTGGTTGGCCAATTGTCAGAAACAGCCATTCTCCTTTAAGTGTGAGAGAAGAGTGCAGAGGCAATGTATCCTTTCCCCATGCATCTGGTGCTCCCACCCCTTGTCCATCTGATTTTTTCCAGTGAAAAAGCAGCCTTGCTCTTCTAAGGTATGTTGTCAGCCTACAAGGCATGTTTTGAATGCGGGATGAACTGGATAATCTCCATCTGGAGTATCTGTGAACAAGGAGCTGTGGTGCAAAGTCTTGTCCAAGTTAATGACTGTTTTCTGGTGCTATATTTGCCTATGGTTGTGGTCATATAAGCTGATGGGAAGTTTACCCCAGAATTAACAGATTTTGGGGAAGTGCTATAGTCCAACCTAAAACACCTACTCTGATACCTCCTGTCTAACACAAAGGTGTAGGATCCCTCCTGGAGACTTCTGGCCTCCCCCTGCCTTGCTCCTGGCTTCTACAACTCTGGCAAGGCTGGCTGTTGAGGGCTCAAGAAGTGGAGCGTGAACCACTGTCATGTTGAGTTTCATCTATTTAAACTGAAATATCATATTGGTACTTTTATTACAGCACGCGCAAATCCAAATTCTTGCACGTTAGTCAGCTGCAACCATCAATGCCTTTGGGCTTTACCCTGCAGTTCTCTCCTGTGGTAAAATGAATCCTTTGACCTGCTGCTAGGATGGTGGTGGTGGGTTACCAGCTTTATGCTATCTAAAGCAGCAGTCAGCTCACAGTTTGGGGAGGTTACAAGCTTGATATAACTTGATGTAAGTACTATCCTTTTTTTGACTAGCTGAGAGCCCAGTCTGTGTGAGAGTCAGTTTAGAGTATCTTGAGTGCAGATAGTAGTTGGCTAGAATAACAGACAGAATTAGAGCTTGTACTATTTCTGCAGTGATGGCAAACTGTCAAATCTTCCTACCAGTAGGTAATTGGGAGATTGGGCCATCGTGATCCACCATATTATCCCCTCTCCCTACTGCTGCCTCTGGTTTTACACCCATGCAGTGGATATCCCATTTTCCAAACAGTGGCTGAAATCAATCATGCTTGCACCACATCAACAGAACAGGCAGAAAAGACTAGACGCTGTGGCTCAACATTCCTCATTTTCCTTCCACTTTTTGGATTATCCCAATCTTAACATTACTGTCACTAAATCTGTGTATTTCTTTTCTCCTGGCTAGCCCTTTGTTTTTTTGCTTTGACATTCTTTCCGGCTGATTTGCTGATTATGCAAGTAAAATATCAAGGCTACATTTTCTCCACTGGATTGCTACTTTTGAACAAACATAACAAATTCCACTCATTGGAAAGTTACCAGTGCAATTAATTTATTCGGTGCATGTGTCTGAAATCTACCTCTTGGAAGCATTTCATTCTCTATAAATACAGGAGAGTAGAATATTGGTATCTGCCATAACTTCTTTGAACATAGTTATTTTAAGGACTTGTCCCAGGGTATGGCTTTTGTGCCTGCTCTCATGCAAATACATTTTACCACCAATTCCCTGGTTCCATGTGGAAGAGCATTGGTTACAGGAGCTGTTTTTATTCATGTGCATAGTGCCAGTGGTTTACTAAGTGGGAAGTGCTTATATGAGCGAACCTTTTGCTGGTTCTAGTCCCAAGTTACAAAAAGTCAACCATTTATTAAATGTTAATCTCTCTCAAAAGGCTGGGTGGAAATATGATTCATGGATACATAGAGTACTCCTCACCTGGCTGAAACCCCCAGGGCAGCAAATTGGTGGCTTCAGTGGACGTGTTGCCCAGATAATTACCACCCTGAAGTATGGCTAGTAGAAAATGAGAATTGGAAGGTTTATAAATGATGTATTTACAGTCTTAAGTTTTTTCCTTCATTTGTCAATCTAAAATCATTATGAGGTAGGGAAACCATGCAAAAATGGGACTGAAGCAATAGGCAAGGAAGAGAAGCTGGGGTCAGTTTTAAGAAATATAAGGCATGTATTGCTGAACATTTGTTGACATGTGAACAACGCTCTCTTAACAGTACGAAGATGCTGATCACTAGTAGTCATGTCTATAATCTACTGACTCTTCTGCACAGGGTGCATTGCTCAACAGAGGCTTGTGATAACAGCTAGGGAGGCAGGCAGGCTTTTGAGAGCGGATGTGGTAGGAAGCCTTCTGACAGAAAGTTTCCACACAAAGAAAATTTGTTTTAACAAATTCAAAACCTTTATGGTAAAATCCTGGCATCGGTGTAGCTCTGTCATATAAGCAAATGAAGATGAAGGATTTCCTTTCAGAATAATGCTTTCACTGAAAATATGTTGAGTTGTAATATTATCAAACTTCAAAACACCATTGTTTGAACAAGTCTTCTCAATTTTATTGAAATAGAATTATTTTTTTACACCAACAGACATTTTCCTGAGATAGTAATTTAATTGTTGAAACATGAAACTTCTCTAATTTGGGATGAAAACTGGCTTGGAGGTTTTCAGTAAAACTGAAATGTCAGTTCGTATGTCTCTAATTGGGAGTTCTGAGTATGTGCAACATATGGAAGGAAGCTTTGAATGGCAGGGTGGGGGAAATGGCAAACCCTGTGGTAAATGCATACCTCCAAGAATGTGACTTTCATGAATTAATTCCTGTGTAATCAGTGACTATGTACCGTGATGCTGTGGGTAGTTCACAGAACCTCATTAGAAGTTGGTGGTGGAAGAGAAACTGTAGTCTGCTCCCTTGGAGATCCTCAGGTCCATACCTGAAAAGGTGACATATTGATTTGAATCTTTCCAAACTGCAGTGGAGAATTAAGTGGCTGTGAAAATTACAGGGGGCAAGTGGAGTACAGAGAAAGTGGTTTGCTTACTGCAGGAGTGGGCTGGGGACTCACTGTGCTAGGGAAGGCAGTGTGGAGACTAGCTCAAGCACCCCTCAAAATACTGAATGTCAATGCTGTGGACATGAGTTAGCCTTTCAGTTGAGCTCCTCTGTGGCTGAAGCTGGGGGTGTATTTAAGTGTTGAATGGAGACTGTGAAGAAAAGATCTACAGAAAGAAACAATGTAAGATACTGCTGGCATGGGGTTATGAAGGTAGGAAGCCCCATGGGAATGACCTTTTTTAGCCAAGTCTGCCTCTGTGGAAGCTATAAGGGAGGCCACAAAGGAAGAAAAAAAAGGGCAGACACCTAAAGTGAGAAACCTCCAGGCTGAAAACCTCTGTTGTCAAGGATTGCTGAGCACTGCTCCCTATGGCCCTCTCCGCATCCACACTTGTGTCCATAGCCTGTTGCCCAGGAGCTGTGCTATCAAACCAGTCCTCTGAGGCATGGCCAAACCTGCCTGTTAGGGATGCCACTAATTGATGCTCTGTGACTTCATCCTTCTCTAGCTGTAGGATGAAGGTGCTGGCTGTTGCCTCATCCCAGAGCAGTTGACTGTGTTCCAGAGCATCATGGGGGGCAGCAAAGAAGAAATACTTCAGCTGTGTTGACTAAAAATCAGACTGCTGACTCATTACCAAAGCATGGAAGGAGAGATGGGAGCCTGGTATTGCAGACTAGCCTCCTGCTGCCCTCTAAGTATTGTGAGTCAGTGCTAAGGAGATAATTCCTGTACTTAAAACGTTCTGTAGTATATATCTGTCTCCTTGGCCAGCTGTCTGCCCTGGTCTCTGCTTGTCTTGAGTGCAAAGACTTCTTCCCCTTTGGACAGCTTTCTCCAAGCTGTCAGCTGTAGAGTTTGATAGGGGAGCAAGGGCCTTTACTGGTTCCCAAATAATGACTATTTGCTTTGAGGGAATAAAGCCTATTTAGGCAGGATGCTTTTGCAGCAGACTGGATCTTTCAACTACCCCCAGACAAGAAACAGTTGCTTAGTAGTAGTGACAGAAAAAAGTGAACAGATTGAAAAAGTAAAGGCAGAAGAGATTTTCTGTGTTTATTGAATAAAAGGGTCTCTGCCCTTTGAGTTATGATGTCCTTATGTCAGACTTATCACAGAAGAGGCAGTAGTAGATGAGGTAGTTTGGTGGCTAGCACAAATTAGATGAGTTCTGGGAATGTTCTTGCTCTTCACTGTAGTCCCCAGGAAGCCAAGTTAGTATCGGAGCTCTGTGATGCACAGGGAATGGCACATGTTGAGAGGAGTATTTGTTACCTGGGAAGTTTATCACCTAAAGCAGGAGATGAGTATTGCTTTCTTGCTGATGTCGGGCTTTTCAGACGTAATGGGAAAGCAACAGTAATATATCTTACTGGTGTTTTGTCAGTCACAATGCGGCAGGAATCTTGTACCTCTGGGTCACATAAACCATGAGCTGTATCCTCCCTTCCCAGTCCTTGGTTTCTCCAAAGGAGCTTGAAATAGATAAGAAACCTTTTGAGGCAGAGGGGAACATGATAATTTGTCGTAGATCACAAGGTAGGTGACAGACCAGGAATAGACCTCAGAAATCTTGCTTTACAAGTCAGCGTCCTCTCTATCTGCCATAGAGCTTTGTGTTGGTTTTGGGCTAAGAAAAATAAGATCTGGGTGCCCTCCGATACTCCTAGTGATACTCGCCTAGAAACAGCATTTTCTACCTCATTTTGCCCTGGCTATGCCCTGTAGTCTTGAGTGCTGGGAAGAGGGTGGAGTAGGTACTGATGCCAGTCCTGCAATAAAATGTTTCCCCACATCCAAAGTATTGGCACTTGGCTGGCTCTGGGTGAAGGTTAGGTCACCAAAACAAATCAGTCCTACTGGGACCAGGGCTGATGGGACCACTCTTGCAGGAGTAGATGTAAATGTCTGAGTGTACTGAATGGAGTCAGTAAATGGCAAAAGTTTGTAAGCCTTTGGATCAAGCCTTAAATGGTCACATCAGCCACAATTCACTCTATGCCAGGATCATAAAACCACGTTAATTCTTCATTTGCCAGCTCTTGATAAAAGAGCAAAACTGTCATGCAAATTCCTTGCAGATAAAGCTGTGTGTTTAAGCACTTCCACTCTATAATTTAGTGCCTTTTTTAAACTGCTCAAAATTGATGACTTTGTTGCAGCAGACAGAACTTCAGTAGATAAATATTATTTCTAAGTGGTGTAATGGTGGGGTTTTTTTTTATCCTAACATTCAGGCAACTCATACTGGTCTACTAGCTAAAATAGTGGAAAGTCTCTTCTTCCTACCTTCTTTTAAGTTTCTGAAACTTTCAGGATTGTATTTTCAAGCATGTGTGGATCTGGTTACTGAAAGTGTAGAATAACTTATTGGGCTAATTGCACTAATGATTGAGGATTGACTTATTTCAGAAAATGCAGGGTTTGATTCTGCTTGTAGGAGAGCTAATGCTCCTCCAGTTTTTCGCAGCCCCTACAAACTATTGCTGTAATGTTCTGGAAACAGATATTTTTGAGTGAAGGTGCTTTTGCTTCTATTCTTTTTTGGAAAAGTTTCGAGAAGGAACTTTCTCACACTCTACAAGCCAAAAGTAGTCTTGCCTATTCTAAATGGCCAAATGGAAAAAACCATTCAAAACTCAGTGCTTTTGAACCTCTAAATGGTTTGGCTCATGTTCTGCTCTAGACATGGCTAATATTTGAGGTGAGGAAGCTATCTGATGACTGTTACAAGTGTGTGTTGTCCTCACCGCAGTATTCATCCTAAAGTGATTTCTCTTGACCACTTCTGGGGGCAAAAAAAATCTATCGCTATCGTACTTGTAAATGGGCCCTCACCTCTTACTTTAGTGTAGCTAATTCTGTGTTTGAACATGCAGTGAGCCACGAGACCTGGTGCAAGCCTGACAGTGAAAGTAAATGGTAGGTACAATGCTAGGCAGAAATGTGCAAAAGGGGTTAAACAGCACTGGAAAATGTTCAATGGGATGAATGCAAAAAGCTTCAGTGGCATTTCACCAGGAGCTCAGGGAAGAGAAATATGTCGCACCAAGCATAAGTTTCTTTTAATATAAAAGAGTAATCCAAAGGGACTGGAATAAGTTGATGGGACTTTGTCAATTAGAATTGATGCGTTTTGCATCAGACACTAAAAGCAGCTGATCATGTACGGTATTGGCTTGAGCTTGTCACAAAACCCAAAGGATTAAAATCACTTGAAGTCTGATGCTGACTGTTGAAGCTTTGTTTTCAGTTTGGAGTTCTTAATGGCTTTTAAGTTGCTGTTTATAATTAGCTTAAGAGTCTGAATTTTCCTGTGTACCTTACACCAAGATATGTCGCACAGGAAATCCAACAAACCCAGAGTACTGATTTTTTTTTTGTGAGGACACTGCCTGGAATAAGGTGCCTCACTGCATGATACTGGGGTTTTGTCCAATAGCCATCAGACTGGGACTTCTGAGGCTCGATTTGAAATTCAGGCTTGAAAACATAACAAAATGTCTGATCTGAAGAGGGGAGAGAGACTTCCTATTAGGGTGGAGTGTTTACTTTGCTCTGTGAAGTGTTTTTACAGTGTTCTTTATTTCTTCAAAGCTCTCTGTGCAGTCATTTAAGAAACCAAAATGCTGTCAGCCTTGTTAACGGCAAGTCCTGGAAGCATTTTTCAAACCACCTCTCTGATTCATTCTGCCAGTTTTCTTTCAGATATCTAAAATATATATGTAAACAGTTTATTTTTAAGGTTTCATGCTAGAAAGGGTGTTCCTGCACGTACTTACAACTTACATTTTTGTAATGAAGAGGTTTAATCGTCGCCAGTATAGTTATATTTGTGCTCTGTCAGTCTGTCCAAACATAATACTTTCTGCTCAGAACTTTTCCTTAAACTGCTTTTGGCTTTACTGTGTAAGGACCTCAGATTATTTAGCTAATTTAAGGACTAATTTAGCTATATTCCTGTTGACACAAAGGTTTGTACATACAGTCCTAGTCCTACTGCAGGCAAAGCTTGGAATGGTAGGAGCCCCAGCACCCATGAGGCTATCTTGTATCACTTTCCATTATATCAAGTGATGATGTTTTCATAGGGCATTCGGGATTTCCATTACATTCCCCCTCTTCTGTAGGTCCCAAAACTGACCACAAAGAGATTGTGGCTGTGGCTGAAGCCTACAGACCCTGTTCTCGTGCAGCTACCTCTTTTCCTCCCTGTCTTGAATTCTTCCTTGATGGGATCATTTCCAGGATGCATTAGAGGGGATGAGGTAGAGCTGGTTTCTAAATGGACTGTACCCAGCTGCTCTGTGGGAGTGTACCATGGGCAGCAGTACATTAACAAGGATCTAGTCTTTATTTTGTATAAACAAAAGATGCAGTCAGGTTGTTGTTCAAAACCCCTCCAGTAAGTGTAAACTCCAGTATTCTGGATCAGCTGATCCTGTCTGCTGATGTCCCCCTTGATCTTCGCAAGTCCCATTGACAGTTTTGGTCTTGCCCAAACACAGTGGGAGCATACTTTAGGTCATAGGAACTGGTGAGACTTGGTTTCAATCTCCCCTGGATGTAGCAGGACTGCAGTGAGTGTAATTATTTCACAAGCTTGGAGGCATGCCAGTCATTCGGAGCCCGCCACTTCCAATAAGCGTGTACAGCTCAAATCTACATACAGTTTAATTGTGTGCTTGAGTTAAAATGACAATCCAGGATGAAAGCAACTAATTCCACTTTGAAATTGGGCAAGAGTCATTGAGCTTGCTAAAAGGAAACACATTTCTACAGTAATGTCTCTCCACCGAGACTGCTAGTATAGTTCAGTCTGCAGAACTGCTTAGATAAAGATGGCATATGTTGTGGGAGGAAGTTATTGTTCCACAATTCCTACCAAAAAGGTGCCTTTTTGATGAGGCATCACCCAGAAGCAATGTTTGTGTGCCACCAGATCATTTGTGTGGCAGCTCAGGTGGGAATGCAATGTGATGAGCCACAACTGTGCCTTCAGAGGGTGTGCTGTGGGTTTGCAGGGAGTGCTGGGGAAAATCTGCAGTATATCAGATGCAGTTTTAACTTGCTGAGTGGATCAAAAGCTGCAGGGTTATTAGCTTGAGTGTAGCAACTAACTTGAGCTTAGCACTAAGCTCCCAAAGTCTCTGGGTCAGCCCAGAGCAAGCAGTTGTCAGTGTGAATAACACTTGGTGGACACAGCCAGTGTGTTACATGGTGCACAAATAGTTACACATCTGACTACCAAGCCTGGGACAGTACAGATGCACCTGCTTGTCTGAGCCTTTCTGCCTCTACAAGTAACTTCTGCAGGTACACCTTTAAATGCTGGAGGACTTGCCTTGTGCAGTATAATGCTAAGTATAAGAATATATGTAAGTATATAAGAACTAGTTTGCAGCCTTAGGTCTTGATAATGTAGGTACTTAAGAGCAACACAAGTACTGGTGATACTGCAATGTTCAAAGAGCCTGCTGAAGTTTGACACTGCCCACTATACCTGGTATTGTACAGAAAAAGAGGGAGGGATGACACCATCCCTGCTGTCAGCTAAATCACTTAGCATATGACTAGTCCTGCTAGACCCTCAAAAGCATTGCAGCAAATAACACCTGCTTCCCCATCTTGTTTGAAGATCATAATCTCTTGCCTTTTTGTTCTCCTAACCGCAGGGAGGCTTGGCTTTTACCTGTGGGCAATATTCAGGCTGAGATTAACATGATGATGGAGGAAAGAAAACCTGAGGGAGGCTTAAGCAGTGCCCAGCTCTTGTTCTGACCCTTGATTTCCCCCACCTGATAAGAGTGGGCTTCCTCCTCCCACAGAAAACTTGCAAACAGCAGGTAGTTATACAGTAATGGAGATTAAGAAAAAGGAATTTGCTGAAGACCTCAACACTCTGGGAAGTCTCTTGTTTAAACCCTGTTTTGCACTTTGCTATGGTAGTTTACTTGAGTTATTCCAAACCCAAGGAAGGAGAAGGTGTGCTGCCAACTCATGGGTCTTTAATTTCCAATCCATGCTGAAAGGTGCAAAGTTGAGCATGTTTTTCTTAGTGTTTTACTTAAAACAAATATTTGTGTTTGGAATATTTTTGTGGAAAGCAGAGAGCAGAGCTGCTCATCACACCAATCTGCGGTGAGGTATTTGGGAGACCTTAAGGCTGTGTGGGACATGCCTAACAGGCCATGGCAATCATTCTCAGCCTAAGATTTACAGGATGATAACAGACTGAGCTTTTTGTCAGCTGTATGCTAATACTTTTCCTTAGTAAAACTTATCCCCTCCAGTTACTCAATAGAAATTCTACAGCCTCCAGGCTGTGAAATTTTGGAGTATGTTCCCCTCCAGCTCTCTCTGAGCTTTGCTGTGCAATATCTCATCTCTTGCGGGTGATGTTAATGGTGTTCAAACCTGTGGCACTCCTTTCTGGGGTTTGCTAAATTAGGACAAACCATCTCTGGCAGAGGCTAGATTTTTCATGAGATGCAGAGGCAAGTTTTGACTTGTGAACATATTGCTAAATACCTTGTGGTATGCTTTTTGTGTAGAGAAATGATGTAAAGTCCAGTCCTGGTCAAGTTTTAACTTAGTCTGTTACATTCTGCCTTTCTGCCTCTTCCTTGAACCCTTATTCAAATGTGATAGCTTTATTTCTTGGTGCCTTCTGTGGTATAGATCTGCTGAACAATTTTATCTTGCTTTAGAGGTGTCTGTATTTCAGTGGTATATAAGAAATCTTTCATGCAGACTCACTTCTGCAAATACATAAATTGGTGACTAATTTTAAATAAATGAATAATCTCACTGAGTTGGGAATATTCCTATGAACAAAAGTCCTCAGGGGTTTCCTAGGATTTGAATCGGTTCCACATGTAAAGCTCTTTGGGAAGAAAGTTTCTGTATAAAATACAATTCTAAATGTTTGTTTGTATTTACACAAAACTACATTCCTTCAAAGTTAAGGAATACTTTCAATTTGTAGCTTAAACAGTGTGAATAATTTGTTATAGGTAGTTTCAAATATCCTATTTTCTATGCCAATTTTTATGATTTTACAGTTATGGTTTCCTATAGTTAAAGACTGTTTTTCTCCTTGTTGCTAAGAGAAAAACACACAAACAGCAAAGCAAACTAAATACAGTCCATTTAACTATTCAGAAGAAAGCTACATTAAATGTAAAACCAAATAAAAGCCTTTCTTTTAATTTTTTTCATTTGCAGTACACCTATATTTCACAAAGCAATAGTAAGAAAGATTTTTGGACAGGAGTATAATTAAGACTATGCACTTTAAAGCAATCATAAATTGGGTTTGTAGAGCTGCCCACTTAATACATGCCTCAGAAAATGGTGTGACTGCAGAGCTGTGCAGTTTTAAATCAACTCTGTACGTTCAAAACCATATCCCAGGTTTTATTATTTGATCTTGGATACTATTTCAGCTATGTCAGTGTTGTATTTATATGGATCCACAATGCTGTTCTTATGAATGTCATTATAAATAAACATAAGCAAAAGTTATTTTAAGCCTGAAATGCACAATAAAAAAAAGTCACCCGCCCCAATGTCTTTAGTTACATTGCAGGCTGTAGTTTTTCAAGTAATACAGTCCTAAGGGCGTGTTATCTGTAATGTGGCTTTTATCTGGGTTTTGTGTGCTTCGGTGTTAGATCTTGGTGGTCAACAGTGAGGGCTGTTCATGTGGAAATACTTGGCGTTTTGAAATTCCTATGCGTTTTTCAAATAAAAGCATTAAAAACATGAAACCTTGAAAACTTGGGGGGTGGAAGAGGAGCCCTCAAAAAATGATGTAAAAACTGAAGATAAAAGGAAAAATGTTAGTTTAATGAAGTGAGCATAGATGAGAGCGATGTACGTGCTGCATGCACATGTGCATGTACTTCTGTGGGCAAACAACACTAGGTGTGCTTACGAATGGGAGTGGCTGTGCATTTCTGTGTGCACATTTGATCTGGTTAAGTCTGGAAGCAGTGTGTGAGCATTAAGCTGCGCAATGTACAGATGTCCTCAGGAGGAAGAGGGAGGCTCCCCTGGGATGCAGCGAGCCTGTATGCTGAATTTTATTAACAGGGCGCTTGCAGTTAGTGAGTGAGAATGGTCCCCTCTGTCTCAGCCCATCTACAAGTGCAAGTGAGAACTGGTATGTGGCCTGTGAAAGGACATGGAGTTAATGCTGGGTGTTTCTGGATCCAAAATATACGCAGTATTTTAAGGTATGTTATCTGTGTAACTTGATTTACAAGTGCGATAAAGGGTCTGTAAACCTCTGATCTCCAAAAGCCAGGAGAGTATAGTATGAGGTATTTCTGTGGCCTCACTCTTCTCCCTAGCCCTCCCCTGTGTCCCCAAATCTGCTGTTAGCTGTGGATAACTGTGGGTGGATACTGTGTTAGATCTAATATGATTGCCGTTTGGACATGTTGAGGTTATAAGAACAACAATTGTGAGTTATCTTAGTGACTTATCGAAGAGGTATAGAAATAGGTAAAATTGCTGATAGCATAGGAACATTACTATATACAGGTGTGAATAGGGAGTTGTCAGAACAGCTGTTAACAATGCATGTAAGGAAATGAAGAGGGGACCATCTATGCAGGGATATTTCTCTAGCATGGAGAACTACATGCTTTTTATTGGAGGTTACGTTTAATTTGGAGACTACGGTATACAGTGCAAGGGGTTAGCCTCTAGAAGAGAGCACTGGCGGAGCCTGGCCCTGCAGCATCATTGAGGAGATTGTAATTGTACAGTGACTCAAATGTGTGGATAATATGATGGAGAACATGTGGAATGTCTTCTGAATGTAACTAACAAATACGCACATGCAAAAATCATGTATAACAGCAGTATATTCTTCCCCCAAATATGCCACAATGGACACTACAGATTTATATCGATATGCATTTCCAAATTAGGAATTTTCCTTCACCTGTTTAGATCAGGTATAATACAGTTTTATAACTAAAAGAATTAGCAGAACTTTTCTTCAGCTTCTTAGGAAAACACTTCTCAAACTCCAGCGGAAAATCATGAATTTCCTGCCAGAAAAGAACACTTTGGAAGTATTATTCAAAAGTAGTGAACAAAACATAACTGTACTGAGTTGCAGACACAATGCACTCTAAGACACAGCAAACATAACCGTACAGTTCACAGCCATTCTTGCTACTTCTGTTGTGTTTCAGATATCCATGATTTCCTACTTTTAAGTAATGGTTTAAAATAGAGAAAAGGGGGTATCTGGATTTGTATGACTGGGAGGATCTGTGATTTCTTGGATGAGATGATTTGCACTTTGCACCGAATTCTGTGTTTGCTCCTGGGTGCATCATTGCAGAGACTAATTGTTTCAGTAGGATAATCTGTATTATTGGGAGGAAGCCTGCCAACAAAAAAATTCCCTGTAAAAATACCCATTTTGATGAAAACTTTATCCTAAACCACCTCAATTAAGGTTCTGCTTTAGAAGTTTATAGCAAGATCTATATCAGAATCAACAATCTTGTAGTTGAGACTGGCATTTAGGGCACAGCGAAGTAGAGCAGAGATGTGAATAAAGATTTCAAGTATCCCTGAATGCCTTATCCACTAAACTAAAGCAAACGGGAATGCTTACTATTGTCTTTTTGGTATAAACCTTCCTTAAGTCCTTGCTGCTGCTTTCTGCCAAAACTTCTTATCTGGGTTTAGTCATAACTTATGACTCTAAGACTAAAACTTTTATCTAGACATTTCTGTATAAAGGCTTTTACTATTGTTTTGGTGTAAAGAAAAGTACACAAATTCTGATTGTCTTTTTCTAACAAAACATATGGTCCTCATAAAAGGACCAGTTAGAGACACTTTAAAATAAATTCTGGATTTCTCCTATTTCCCCCGCAGCAGTGAGAAACTTGCTGGTGTAAGGCAAGCCCACACCACTTCTAGCCTCTCCTAGCCCTGTCTTTTCAAATACAGCCAGCTCCTGTCTCCCCCTGTGCTTCCAGAGTTACACCTTGACCTGTGCATCTGTCATGAGATCTTCACTTTTGTTCTGTTTTATAAGCCTTCGAGTGACCTTGCCTGAGACCTTGCGCTGTTGCTGCATGTCACATGGATGCTGCTCTCCTCTTTATTTTATGTATCAGGGTGTTCATTCCCTAATTTGTCATTAAATATGATTCCAGCTGGTGTTTCAAGCATTTCTATGGCTCCAAATGCTTACAGAATAATCTGTTTTCAATAAGTAGTCCAGAGACACAGTGGGCCCAGTCTTTCTAATGTTGTTATTATGTAAGGAGCAAAATAGAAAAATATCAAGAACTAAGTTGTCTTGCTTTTTAGAACGTGTTCCCGAGGATTTTGATTTCCATCCAGCTATGGTCAAATAATCCCTTGTTCTTGCAGATGAGCAGTGAATTTCCAGTAGAGATGGTCTTAAGAGACTGGTAAATCCACATGTAGTTTCACCTCTTCCAGGCATTTCTCCTTGCTTTCTGCCAGCCAGTGTTTCTCTTGAACACTCATTTTCTGTAGAAAGCCCTCCTTGTCTTATTTCTAAGCTTCTTGTTTTTCTTCCCCAATCTCCAAATGTTTTTTCTCTTTAACCTAAATATTAAGTACACTGTCTCTTTTATTGGGTGCTTAAATCATTAAAGAAATCTCAGTTCTAAAACTGTGTATAATTATCAAATAATTAAGTCTCTGATATCTGATTGTTCTTACTTCAAATTTGAGTTTTGAATATTACTTAACATATGTGGAGCAACTGAGCTATGAACTGTAACCTCATATTCAGAGGATATTTGGGAGTTGCCCCCAGGGAGAGCTTTTTGTAAATGGTCCAAGCTGAGGAAAAGCTACAGCTGAAGCTGAAGCTTGCACTTTTGATTTTTAGATTCTAAAGCTCATCAGGTGTGAGGATGCTCCTGAATGCACCTGGGGACAGTTAGTGAAGTCAGATATGCTTGTAGTATGAACAACTTCACTATTTTTTTTGAATGCTCTTAGAAACACTTGGTTTGTTCTTCTAAATATTAAGAAGGTCAGTTCCATACTGTGGTCACTAGTATGGGTAAGTCCAAACAGCATCAGTCTAGCTAATATATAAATAATCAGGGAAGCATAGATCATACTTCAAGAAGAATGATGCCAAATCCCTGGGCCACCTAGGGGGTTATATCCCTGGGCTGAAGTCCATGCTTCTGCACTCTTACTGCTACTGGTAGCTGTGCTGGCTCCTTGAGTCCACCTTTTCTGCACTATGCTTTTTGTTTTAATATTTGTGTTGTATTTAACGAATATGTTACAGGCAGGCCTCTTTTTTTTTTGTAGCACTCATGATAGACAAATTGTGCCATATTCCAAGCATGTAGTCTTTATTTACAGCAGCTCTGTACCAATAAATCCTTGGTTGATGCTTAACTCTTAATTAAGAAGGAAAATAGCATTCTTTTTCAGTAAATGCTGTCAGAGTGGCTGCCTAGATATACTTCATGCAAAGAAAGCTTTGACGGTGGGTGGGCAGACTAAATAGCTCTGTTTTGCTCTTCTAGCCTTCAAGTTGCTCTGCTGCCTGGGACACAAGGAAAAGACCAGTGCTGTTTTGTACCCCTGCAGGGTAGTTTTCTACACTATCATGGCACAGGCAGTTTAACATTTGAAAGCAAGTTCCATCACATCTTGATGATACAGGGATGAGGATGGCAGAGACTTCTGTACCATCCCGACAGCTCTGCCTTGGGGGTTTCTAAATGCACTGGCAATCATGACTCTTTTTTTCTGGCTTTGGTGGATTAAGCTGTCTACCACAGTTCCTAAATGTTTGGATTCGCAGGGATACCATCCAGCTGTTACACCCCTTCCTCTCGCAGAGCAGCGTGTCTCTCTTCACATGTCCTTTTTCAACAAGATATCAACAGTCTGAGTGCAAGAAAAGAGTAAATGCTCTAGATTCCCACATTTCTGAGAAGAACTGTTGTGATAGTACACTTGCATAACATAGGTACATTCAAAGTCTATAGGGTATTATGAGGTAGCTGCCTTCTAAACGGTCTGAATCTGGGAGGGTGAGAGCTCATACATGATATAGGATGACCTTGTCTGGCTATCAGGAACCTGTTTCTCTCTAGCTCATCTGCTTGCAAAACTCTTAGGTAAGAATTATTAAAAAATACCAAACTGCAGAGTGCCCCAGGATGTGATCTGGCTTCATATATCAGAAACAAAGCAATCAATAGGAAATGAAATAATTTGAAAAGCCAGTGCTAGAGTCTCTGAAACCACATCAACTTTACTGGGAGAAATTTCCAGACTGGCATCAAATCTCAGCAGCTTTGATTTCAGTTGTGATAAGAGGTGGCCAAGAGGTCAGGATTTAGCTTGACAGTTCTTAGTCATGTCAAATGCCATACCTACTGAGTGCAGTACCAGATTAAAGATGAGGCTTGGGATTTTAACTTTCCTTATTTTTCAGGTTTTGAGCTGAATTCCACTTCTGTGGAGAAAAGAGAACAACGGCTAAAACCTAAAACCTTGCATTGCTAGATAGGATGGGCTTGAAATAAAATTTTATTTGGGAAATCTTGGTGTCTCCAGGTCGCATGACATAACAGAAGACTTCAGCAGGGTGAAACTTTATGAAACACCCTCCAGGGAAGCTTCACTTTGTATAAAAACAAAGCAAAGATTAAAAAAAAAAAAAAGAAATCCCAGCTGGCCGGGAGAAGAGTGAGTAAATCGATTTTAGTGCTCAGTTCTGCTTTTATTTTACACAGAAGGTTGCTCCTCACAAGTAAAATGCTGTAGCAGATGAAAGTGATTTGCCCATCTGATAGAGGATACAGGGACTATTTTGAAACATGATAGTTTCGTCAGAAGAGCTTAACTCTGAATCAAGGAATTAGTCTCATCCTGCTTAGCTTCTGTCCAAATACAAGTGGAGAAGAAAGCTTGAAATGGAGAAGAAAGCTATTGGATTGTATTGGATACATTGCAGAGGTAAGTATTGTGGGGTGAGAGACTTGCTCAAGAAATCTGGACAGATGCGGAGTGAAAACAGCTTTGGGGAGTGATGGCTTAGCTTGAGTTCATCTACTTCTTTGGCTTCTATTGCTGGAAATTCACTGCTTGCCAGAAGAGGCAAATTGTTGTTTCCCACAACTGAGATGTGAACAAACATTCTTAGCAGTAAAAATCTTAACCCATAAGAACATTTGGTTTATTTTAATACCTCTTCCCTTCCTCATCTTAGGTACAAATAAAACTCTTTTTGCTTCATAATTCCAGCAGAATAGATTGCCCTACTTGCTCTTCACAAGTATCTCTTGATGGAAAAACATATGAGCTTAGGAACAATTTTCAAAAGAGAGTGAGTGAATTACTTATGTGGATCATATTTGGCAAATTAATCAAATCTCTAATTCTAATTACCTCCAAGGCGTATAATGAAACCCTGCATAACACTTGACAAATGCAAGGACTGACAAGTGGATGTTTTTCGATGTCAAACTTCTTTCTCGCCTCAAAAGAGCTGTTGAATAAATTGAGAAACAGTGCATGTGTCTTAGTGCGAGCTGATTGAGTCCTTACAAATACTCATTAAGTCAGAAAATGGAGGATAACACAATGAGTAGTGGGTGTTAGGAACTGTTTCAGTTCATCATCTCTTTATATAAAAACTTGATAACCACCATGAGACAGTTCTGATTATTTTCTTTGGCAGGAATTCTGTGCAAAAAAAAAAGAGAAGGAAAGGGAAATCTTTCCCATCAAATATGGAGGGGGAGGCAAAAGTTGCTCTGTGGTATGGGTGTCAGGTGCTTGTCTGGAGCCACAGAAAGGTAAGTGCCACTATCTCTTGCAGTGCTGAGCTACCGTTAAAACTGAGACCTACATTTTTTAGATGTCTGCAGGTTTTTCGAGTAACCAATTTGCAGCATCTTGAAGGAAGAGGGATTTTCTGAGGTGTAATATCCTAACTGGAACTGAATTTGGGCACTAAACAAACTGGTAGTAAAAAAAACCCCATCAGTACCAAAAACTTAGGTCAGTATTGCAAAAGCTTTGAAAGGCACCAAAGGATTCAGAACTAATTTAGATTGAAATTAGCTCAAATATTTTGGCTTGGATATTCTCAGTCTACATTTCTTCCCTGTGATGACATTCTGTTTCCAGTTGCATTTGTGTCTGGAGCCTTTTCCTTTGAAAGATATCACTGCTTTGAAGAACGAGGTGTCATAATCAATGGGTCTTCCAGCAAAACCTTGAGCCTACAGCATTGCAGATGGCTACAGCCAGAAACCATTGTGCAGCTTGAAACTGAGATACCTCAGGACACCTAAAGCCTTGGATATGTTCTCTGCTCTGTTAAATATCTCACGAAGTGTGGGTGTGATGCTGTTTAAGTGGGAGCAATGCACAGTTTGAGCACATCTGGTGGATTGCACTAGGGGAGAGAATATTCTGGTTACTGGTGAGACAGCAAACATAAGAATTAACCAAACTTCAATACATCTTTTAGCCCTCTTAAACATACTAAAACATCCTAATTCTTCTGGATGCTACTAGAATCTCTTAGCAGTGTACTAATGGTAAGGTATTAACTTTCTTTAATGTAAAGAATGTTTTCAGAGGGTACTGGATGTTTTGCGGACACTGGGTCAGGAGTGGACAAGCCCTGTGTGGACAGAGGAGGGAGGTGGTGCTGGAATATTTTCTATTTCTCATCCCTACATTTTTATTAGGGAAATGGCAGGTTGGCTTCTACTAGATGCTGTGAACATCTACTCTAGTGGACTTGAAAGGGATATGAGTAGTTTACAGGTCTTGGGGGAATTTTACCTGGTTGAATATTATGCGCTTTCTTCTCTAGGAGGTATATCATGATTTAATTACTGAAGAGTAGATTAGCTGCGATATTGTGGTATCAGTCATTTGAGGTATGAGCCAACCATTGGAAATGCTTATGGTAGTGCTGGGAATATCCTGCTTCCCTGTCTGGAAATGACACCATTTTCTCTGCTGGAGCAGGGAAGATGAATTCATGCCCCCCTTTTTGATTTGTATCAAAAGAGACTAGTGGGACTGACATGGTCATTTGTTGTACTTTGACTAAGAGGGTGTTGTGTCCTAATTGGCAGCACTAATTTTAAAGCATTTTTTTTTTCTTGCAATTATCTAGTCATGCCAATTTGAGTGTGTTAAACAATTTCTTAATGGAACTTTACTTACTGTTAAAAATCCTTTGTTTAGATCTGGTGCTTTGTTTGCTTAAGCTGAATGAAGCAATGATCACATTGGTCTCCTAAAAAGAAACATTAGCATTGAGGAAAACAATAAACTACTTTCCCCTTAACAGCACCTCCCATTTCTGTTTGTTTCTCTTTCCTATTCCTCTGAAGTTCAGAGGTTTCATAGACTGAAGTGATGGTCATTTGGGAAACTCTTTATATAGAGAGGCAGGAGTTGAATGTTTCTATCTGATTAAATAAATTTCTCTAATTTCTTGTTAATGAGAATATTTCTTTGTGTTTTATTCCCCTCTGGGAGAGATTTTTGAGCAGTAATGCTCTAAGAATGTATGGCTGAATTATCTGCTGCTGCTCTGATTTCAGTGGAGTTGGGCCAGCAGAGACTTTGGCCCACTGTTTGTCTATGGTTCTCAGAAATGCTTTTCTGAGCAGATTTGCATTGTTTCCCAGAGGAAGGCTAACTCCACTTAATGTATTAATCCAGGCAAGTTTGTAAATGCAGGAACCACATGGCAAAATGTATATATGGGAGTGAAGGCTACCTCATGTTCAATTCCTTTAACAGGTTTTATAGTGTATGAAACAGTCAATAGTAACTCTTCCATCTTCATCTAGTTATAAGGATCTGTTAGTCATTTGTCTGTCACCTGAATGTGTGTCTCTTCCCCTGCAACTTTTGAGTACATAAAACAACTTCTTACATATCACAGGACCAAACAAAATCCAGTAGTGAGAGGGTTTCTCACTTGGATGTAGTGAGGCTGAATCTGGCCCTTAACGAATGAGCTGAAGAAACGAGCAGGTGCTCGTACAGTAGCTTACTTCAGCTCAGCTATGATATAAATCTATTATAAAGATCATGTCATGTAATAAGTAGGGTGAACTACAAGGTCCACTGGCTTCTGTGTTTTTTGTGGCTGGTATTTGTTACTGGTATAAGTGATTTCAGGACACTGATGCCTCTTGTTGGAAAAGTATGAATTTGTTGTGGACAATTTGGAGGCATCTTTGTGTCTAAATCTGACTAAAAAGGTCAGCTGGGAGGGGCTTGCATGATGTATTGCTGTTGTTGGACACTTGCAAAGCAGAGAAATCTTGCCATGCTTGCAACTTTAAACCACAAGTGCTGGGATACCTGCATGATATAAACATTTGTGGTTCTTCATTGTAAAGTCATGCAAGTTCTGAGCACTCAGCCATGTGTGATCAGCCAAACCATGAAGCCAGACCCATGTTATTGCACTTTTCTTGAGCCAGTATTCCTCTTTGGGACTTCTGTGGCTTATTACAAGACGGGGTGCTTGTCACTGAATAAGGTGACCCACTTGGACTGAGTCACAGTGAACACACTTCTGTCCTTGGAGTGACACACTTCTGTCCTTGGAGTAACAAAGGGAATTGCAGGAGGTTAAACCTGCATCCCCATTCCAAAATAAATGGGTCACAAGCAGCACGTGCGCTCCATGCATACAAACTTCTATAGGCATCTGATTTCCTTGGAGCCCCTACTTTGTAGGGGATTACAGTGCAGGAGTCTTGTCTCCAATCCTAAAGCACACCTCAAAATTCATGTGTTTGGATCAACAAAAAAAAATTGCATTGGGGTTGGGGAGGGATTCCTTCCATTTCTGCAGCTTTCAGACCTTGTTGCAAATATCGGGCTTTATTCTCAGGAAGATACGCAATCAGTCTGAGTCGCTGGCCAGTTCAAATGTCCCTTTTTGCACAACTGGCAGCGTGTCTCTGCTTGCTTATTAGATGTGGAACAGTTGCTGTGGCATCTCTCCCTGCTTTGGACAGAGGCACAACATGGAGTTGTGGCTCTGTACAAAAGGCCACAGCCTTACTGACAATACGCCATCATATGAGTCACTGAAGAATAATAATATTTCAAGCTGTCTGAGCAACCGTGAGAAAGATCCCGGTATGAACAGTTTTCTGAGCACTAGCCTGACTGGATCCATCCTTTCATGCTGTTTCCCACTGTCTGCTGTTGCAGACAGACTTAAGAGCAGCTGATTACAGAGCTAGAGGGAAATTTCCAAAGTGCTCCTAAAAGAGAGACCACCCAAAATTCCTGCCCAAAGATGGGAATAGTAATTAGGGATGAACCCTTCAGCAGATGAGAAGAAAGGTTATGTCCTACTACTGCTTAGAACAACCTTATTCTCATCCTTTTTTCTTGGTCATGCTGGTAAGAGGTACTTCGGTTGGGGACTAGAATATGTAACCAAAAGGCTGGAGGCAGATGTGTCTGCAGGATCTTCTGCAAATTGTTCTTCCAAAAGGCAGGGGCTGAATACTTCTGTCACTGAGCAGCCCAGAAAGCCTGGAGGGTGTGGGGGTGAACCCACCGCTTCCCAATCTGTCCATCTTTTTGGCAAGCTTCACTAAGAGATGGAGAAGGAAGAGGCATGATGATGGGGACAACGTTATGCTCCCATGGAACTGTGCACTAAAGGGCTAGTCTAAAGCAGACTGGAGGGAAAAATCCCTTCTCCTTCAGCAGAGTCTGCGTAGACAAGGTACAAGCTATTTCTCTTGCACCTGTGCTAGTTCAAGAACAGGAATAAGTCTGGCCCACCAGGTCTGTTTGTCCCCAGAACACAGTAATCATTTACCATAAAACACCAGCCAATGGAGCTTCCATGAAACACACTCTGAATAAATATTTTTTTCTCCTTCGTCTATTTCTGTAAAAAGGGTCTTTTGATGAAAGTATCATTAGTATGTTTGAAAAAAAACCATCCCCTGAGTAGTTATTTACTGAGTCTTTAAATACACAGGCTGAATAATTGACTCCTGTGAAAGCGCTGCCACTGTAGACCAGGCAGAAATGCCCCATGTCTCAGCCCGGAGGCTCCAGTCATTTCCTCCCTGTGCTGCAGACGGTAATGTGGCTACGTTTGCGTGGATGCCCAAGGGGAGAACCTCTGCCACCACTCCCTGTCTGACCGACCGGCGTAGGACACAGCCAGTGTCTTGGACCTTGCCCTTTCCTGTGCACCACGTACCTGGCTGTGCTCAGATGGGAAATGGAGTCTTGAAAGACAAGTGACAGTGCGAAACTTGCAGAAGATATCAAGGGGAATTGGGAGCTTTTAACACCTTGTCCCTCTGGTAGTGTATAGGGCTGGAGTAGGTCTTGTCCATCAATGTTGAGGCTGGTCTTTTTGTCAGACAATAGCTTTAATGGAATTTAAGGAGTTTCAGTGTGGCCTCTGTTGTATCCCCTGGTGTCTCTGCCCAGGGAGGGCTGGTGGTGTGGTGGTGCTCCTCTCCCATCTAGCTGAGCACTCTTTCTAGAAGCCTCAGGTAGTGAGCACCATCTACAATCAACAGGATTGTCTCCTTGCTGAGATCCTATTCGAAGTGAACAGTAGTATGGGAACTATATCTTGGGTGGAAATCTATGCAACGGCTGAATTGGCAAAAAGTATTTCAGAACATGCATTTTACTGAACGTGACCTATTTTGCTGCAAGCCAAATATATATGTACATATGTATTATATATAAAAATAGCTGTGAAGTTGAGAGGCTGATGAAAGCTTACCATATAAGCAGTTGATAAATCCTTGACCCATTTCCCATCTCACTGAGCTTTTTACGAATTAAGGAGCTGTAAAATATCTGTGAATCTTGATGACCAGCAACATGAGATGAATAGCCCACTCATACTGGAGAGTGAAGCAGGAGCCAGTAAATGGAAATGGTCTTGGTTTCTTTTGCTGTAGGTGTTACAGATGTTATTTCCACTCATGTTCTGCATTTGCTGTAATGCACGTGGGGTGCTGCAAGATACCGGTTGTGAGCAGCTGAAAGGTTTCGTTAGCCAAGAATTGATCAGGTTTTGTTATTTTGTGTTTGTCCTTACGTAGGAAAGGATGCAGCTGGGTGTGTGGAAGTATACAGCTCTATCTGTATTGTCGGTGGGGAAGAATACAAGCTGCAGACTCTCCAGCTCCCACCGCTGTAGCATCATGCCCTGTCTCTGTGTGTAGCCAGTGCTGTGCCTGTAGGGCTTGTTCTTTCTCCTGTCTTCTGTCTGGAGGTGTTTTTGGGTATTGGTATGCTAAATTCTGATAGGGATTGAGTTTGTAAGCAGAGCTGTTAAGTTTTACAAGCTGTACACCATATTTAGAATAAGTTTTTAGCTACAATTTTATGCCTATCATTCCCTGAAGTTTAAACTAGATCAGATGGGGAATTCAAAAGTAATCATGTTCTTTTGATGAAAACCACAAAATGCTGATGAGCTGAATGAACTGTCTTTATGCATGCAATACACAAACTAAAATACATTGGATGTACTAAGAATCACTTAGTTCTCCAAGTCGCTGAGATCCTTTAAAAATTACATGTACTTTCAGTAAGATAGTGTTTAAAAAAAAAAAAGGTTGCCTTTTTTAATGTTGCCTTTTTTAATCAGTGTCAGCCTGCATCTTTAAGTGCCTAGAGTAGCTCTTAACTTGGTCTTGTGCCCCAGAATCTTTAAGGTGTTTAGGTGTCTGCCCCTGCCTTCAGGTGCCTCATGCAATCTAGTTAAATGAGACGTAGGGTCCTAAATCAAATGGTGCTTACTGAAATATAACTTTTTAGCGGGGTGCTGTAATAGAAATCATAGTTGCCCAACTGCTAACCTCCAGAAGTTTATTCTATTGTTATTTTTTGTATTGTGGATAAATAATTACTAGAACCAGAACAGTTCTGTAGTTGATTCAATTGCCTGTCTAATCATTCATTCTTGATGGCTTTTTCTATTAATCATGAATATTTTTTCGTTATTAGCGATGTTTTGTGCTTTTAATATAACCTTATCAAGGAGTTTACTAGTGTATTTTGGCTGTTTTCTTTTCTCCATTAATGAAGAGATGCTATAACCATGCTTTTAACAGTCCTGCAGTGCCAGAGCAGCACAAAGTCACCAAAATCTGCTAGGGAGCTTTGCTGTGTGATTTCAAACATAGTATGGATAAAAATGTTGGTTACGACTCTGTTGTTGAAAAGGTGGTGGGAACATTTTGTAATGTATAATCACTTTCATGGTGTATTTTTGGGGAAAATTTAAATACTTGGGAAAAGTCTTAATTTATCAATATGTTACTATCATGCACATGTTGAAACCAGGAACCTTTTGAGGTTTAATGTTATATTAAGTCTTTGCATGATTCTGGGAAAGATTATTGAACAGATCCCTTTTATGCTACCAGTGCCATGCAAAGAGCTGTTAGTCTAAGCTGGCATTCAGTTCTTCACATTTAAACTTGGGAAGGGAGTGTTTGAACGAAACCTCTTTGTATAAATAGTATCTTGCTTTCTCAATAGCCTCTAAATCCACTTAGATACATACCCTAAGTTATAGTGGACTGAACTGAAAACCTCCAACTTCCCCTGTGTCTCAAACTCATCTAACTCTGGAGCTAGATTTGTGTGGGTAAGAACTGCCTATTTTAAACACGTATTTTGAAATGTGTGGTTTAAGGGATGGAAATTGTGCCTCTGTCTAGGCATTTTTCATTTCCCATAGTTCCCAGGCTATCTCTTATTAAAATAATATTGATGGTGCGTATATTCAGAGTGCTAAGGGGAGGATGGCTTTGTATTCTCCTCTCTCCAGCTCATCTTCAGGCCACAGTGGTGGTCCAGCAGTGGCAGCACAGCAATATTGCTCTCTAATGCTGTGTTTGAATATTTGGTGCCCTTTTTAAATATCATTTCACATTCATCCATGCTGTCATGCAGACAGCACTTATTCATTTACTTATTCATGTAACTACCTATTCTGTTGCTGTTTCCACAGGAAAAGCAGATGTGCTTTTTCTGCTACTTAAAAAAGCTTGATGTGCTCAACAGAGCCCAGAAGAGCCACATGTCCCATTCCCAATGTGGGCCCTTTTAGTTCTTTTAAGTTACCTTGAAAATTTCTCTTTTGTATTACTATAGATTTTATCTTAAATTAACAAAGCTCATGGTTGCAGGAGACGATGGATAAGATGTTCAAAGCAGCAAAGGGGACAACCTCTATCTATTTCTTATAGTAGGCAGGGTATCAGTCATCCCTTAATGTCAGTGTTACATGGATACATTGCATGAAGCAGCTTCTGCTTGAGAAACCACTGGAACTGCCAAAAAAAAATCAAACCAGAGGCTAGTTGGTATAATGTTTATTGAGTAAGACCCCTGCTCTGACCAGGTAAGGAATAAGCTGCTTCTCATATTGCCAACTGTTTTTTTGAAGGGGATCTCCTTAAAGGCTGCATGAGGATGTATATATGGGGGAAAAATGAGCAGAAACAGTATTAGATGTAGTAGTGGTTCTTAAGAAAATGCAACAATTTGAGCAATCAGGCTCAATGAGCAAAATGACTTAATTTATCTGGGAAGACAGAGGTGGAGAGGTCTATAGGCTAATGTATGTCATAACTTTGTTAACTTTGGGAGCTGCTGACTCAGGAATGCCAGCTGTGTGTTGGTGCTAGTATAGCTCATTAGCATAGGATGACATAGGATCCTTTACATCTAACACAGATGTCCTTGCCAAAGTTGGTGTATAAACATATATTTTGAGCTGTCATTTATCACTGTAGACAATACTAAGCTGAGCTAGATGCTATATTTAAAGCACAGATGATAATAGTACTTGCTATAGTTATATGCTTCCCACAGTACTAAGGAAACATATGACAAATCCAAGCCAACTATTTTTCCAGATTTTGTGCCAGAGTTCAGTTTGCATAGGTGGCAGTATTGGAAACTCTCCAGTGAAAGCTTTTTATCTGACCATTCATTTCTACTAGCTGTTCTCATCTTGAATCCCACTCAAGTCGAGGCTAAACCTGCCATAGCTGAAAAAGGCAACCACTCTGCTATCCAAAACAACTCACCAGTTTCAAACCTACCGCAGATTAAGACAAGCGAGTCTCAGATAAAGGCAGAGCTGCGCTTTTTCCATTTCCTCTGCTTATCAGAGCCAAAAGCCATTTTCTAACAAGTTGAATTCATCCAAAGGAACTAAAAGGAGAATATGTATTATTGGCTGGTTGCTTTCTGCACAAACATGTAGGCTTTCACCATTGGCAGGGGCAAGTAAAATATTACATAGTGTGCTGAAGCCCACCCACTGGGCAGATAGATGGGCAAATGTGAGTTTGCTTGTGGGCTGTTCTTGCTTCACTTCAGACAGTTCAGAGGTGAGAGAACTGTAATTAGTTACCTCTGCCATTGGGAATTGTGTCTCCACCTCAGCTGAATGACTGACACCTCTGAGTAAGAGCACT
The DNA here is from genome assembly GCF_964195595.1 of Calonectris borealis. Lineage (NCBI taxonomy): Eukaryota > Metazoa > Chordata > Aves > Procellariiformes > Procellariidae > Calonectris > Calonectris borealis. The sequence goes on from NC_134317.1 coordinate 41,047,193, forward strand.
GAGCAATTAATAATAAACATTGTAATGAGTTCTCAGACAAAGGGTCTGTTGTAGTGAAACTTTGGGGAATTGGGCTGTTGTCCAATATCTGAAGATACTGAATACTCTGGTTCCACAAATAACACAAGAAAAAAATCCAGAACCCTTCTATAATATAGGTACTCCTCTAGAATATACATATGTACACTTACTTATATGGAAAAAAATCACTATGGTTTTACTTTTTGAGCAGTTCTACCAAGTGGCCACCCACTCTGAGCCAGTCTCTTTCTGGGAACCAAAGCTCTTGGAAGCTGAGTCTTTTGATCTGAGGAGCAATTTTAGCAGGCTTGGAAACATGGCCTACTTCTTTCAGACCAAGGTCTTCTGTCTGTATCTGGGGGGAGCCAACAAAGATGGCCACAAATGGGGTCATCTCTGAAATTCAGCGTTGTGAATGGGGATGATAGAGATGGGTGAATCCATAAGCAGCTGAAGAGGAAACAGTGCCCAGCATATTGAAACCTCTTGTGCATTGTATGCCTTGAGAGCATAGTTAGTACTAAGCTCTCTTAAAATTCCTGAAGCCACCAATTATCTAAAATCTTGAACAATCTCTGAAAACCTTTGACTGATGTTCTGTTACATTGGAAAGCAAAGGAAGGATCAAAATCTCATGACTATGAGAATATCCTGAGTTTGTTTAAGCATTTTGAAGGCTGAGGTTCCCCTCTCCTCCAGAGAATATTATTACTTTTTGCTGAGTTTTGAAAAATCAGACCACACCACATTCAAAATAGAAGAGCAGCTAATAATGCTAGGTGAACTGGCTGATCTCAGATGTGGAGTCCTATGTGCAGAATTGGCACATTCGAGGTAGTTTGAGGCATTCAGTAACTAAAATTCTCGTTTTCATTACAAAGTAAGAGCCATTGCATCTTCTATATTCATTTGGCTCCCTGTATTTGCTCAGACTGTTTCTCTGTTATATTCTAACGGTTGTAGTATTCAAACTGAAAGCCCTAAGGAATTTGAACTAGTGGAGAAGGAAGAGCACAGCTGTGTTGTACAATCCTAATATAATGTGGCTACCTCTGTGAAAAGTCACTTTTTTGCCTTGTCTGTTTAGAGTATGGCTTTTAGGTTATAACATAGTGAAGATACTAACTAGTGTTCAACAGAAGTCAACTGACTCTTTTAAATTGGGAAGACCTTGATAATGAGCTGATGTTAGCTGACAACACATTGCCATTCAGTCAGCAGGCTGGGACCTTTGATCACCATTTATTCAAAACAGCTGAATTTGCCATTTAGACCAGCCTCATCAATTTACTAATCTTGTGAACTCACTAGTGACGACTTCCACCACCACAGCTCCCTGCCACTGATCTTTTCACTTGTAGATCACAGTTAAAGATCATTATTGTTTTAAGTGTTCTTCATAGTTATATCTTAGACTTGCAGTTAAAGTATTTAAATACATACCTAGGTTTATGCATGTGACTGCCCTATTGACTTCACTGAGATTATTCGTATGTTAGGCATATGTTTAGGTAACTCACTAGATTAGTGTTTAACTACAAAAAAAGTTTTCTCTGTTCTCTAGTCCAGGAGAAACATGAACTGTGCAAAGCTGGAAGGTGTTGCCACTTGGAAGTGAAGGGACCCCTCTCATTAGAGGCCTCATAAACCTGAGGTTAGAAAATTAAGCCGAAGCATAATAGGAGTATCAGTGTAAGGTAGAACTTGCCAGTAAGAAGTGAAATGCTGGCTAAAACAAATATCTTTACAAACCTGTGCAGCTGGATTGATTGGAGAGCTTGATTACTCATCCCTTCCTGTCTAGACAGACCTAGTTTTTAGATTTCATTAGAAAAGTTAATACTTATCATGTTTGATGACTGTGTTGGTGCTGAGGTGAGGTTTCATGAATTACTGTCAATATGATTGGAAATGGAGTTTGGGAAAGTATTAGTAAAATGGCCTTGCCTTTTGTTATAGCTTAGTGGAAGAAACGTGCTCTTCTCCATGGGGATATAAAAGAGAAGGAACATCCCCCTGCCTCCTTTTCAGAGATCGATTACAGTGAATGCACTCGGCATATTCTAGATTGGCATGTTTGGGAAAATCTTGTTCCATTTGCCTATAAACAAGAAACATTGCATCATATGAGGTCATGACATAAACCTGAACAAAACCAAAGCTGTCAAAGGCAACAGATGTATGGAGAAAGTACATTAATTTGTACCTGGAAAACTTTTATAACTTGGGGATAGCATAGCTTGTTTAAAACTATAAAGGCAGAAGGTGACCTGTGTAACCTGGGCCCCAGGCTTTACATTGTACAACAATGGTGAAGCTGCCCACTTACTTGGTGCATGCCTAGGCAAGGCAAAGGATTTATTTTTCCCCTTCCATCTGTTACTCTGGTTGCAAAGTGATTTCTCATTATTGATGCAGAGAAGAGGGGGTGAGGAACCACAGAGCTGGCTGTGTGCTGAGCAATCTTTAAAGGGGGCCACTTGTTGGTCCTATCATTTACACATGGGTCATCAAAGCTGAAGACCCTGATTTGAACGAGTCCAATGTGTTTCATAGACTTCAACAGATTCAAGGGAAAAGAACATGAGAAACAGATAGATTTGACATTGTTAAAACTTTGAATTTTGTTGGAGAAAAGGAGTCCACTTTTATGTGGCTTTTTTGTTTGTTTGTTTCCCTTGCCCTTGAATTAATCTGGTCAAAATAGTAAGAATTTTTCCTGAAACTTCATATTCCAAAACAGGTCAAACTGTTGACAAACTGTTCAGCTTTTGTTCTCAACTTTTGTTCTCATTTTTAAACAACTTATAATATCTTTTAAACTGCTGGGCAAAATGTAAAGAATCCAAACAGACTGAAAATACTCAGGCTTTGTGCTCAGACTTTACAGGTGAATAAAGAAGCATAATGCCTTATGATGGCATTTACTGAATGAGTATTTTTAGGAAAAATAATATGGCAATAAGAAACATATGTCCTAATATTGCACTTAATAGTGTGAATTTCAGAACTTTCAAAAAAAGGAGTAAGAGAATGGTCGTGGCTATTTACTCATAAACTAGCACAGCTAATCAATATAAAACATGGTGTTAACTTAATGCTTAGTGCTGCCTATTGCTGTATTAATTAACTTCTGAACATATTAGACAGTGATTTACCTTTTGCAACCCAGCCAATATCGAAGTCTGACTTAGGGACGCCTGAGTACAATTCCCACTTCAAGTACTGTTGCTTTAAACAGATAAAGTTGAGAACAGGAGAAATTAGCTCCTTTTAGCAGAAGGGAAACCCCAGGAAAATCTAAGATCCAGATTTGTAGAGTCTCCAACTCTTAAATTGGAAGGGAACAAGGGGTGAAAGATACCTGCAGAGATCAATGCTGAAAGGGCATGCATGCCTAAGCAGAGTAGAGAGCTAAAAGACAACCTCCAGTCCTTAACTGGATGCTCTTTCTAGGTAGTCTGTACTACTTAAGTCTGGTATGAAGATCGCTGAGACATCATTATACGAGAAACCCAGCAGAGTACTAGAGATGATGCTGAGCCATATCAAGAGTGTGAGCTGACTTCATTAATAGTCTGGTTCTGGTCTCTCTTCACTGGCTACAAATTTCAGTAACTCCCTACTGCCAGTTTCAGATACTGTAGCTCCAAGTGTGGCTGATCCTGAAAGCAAGTCAGATTCTGGAAGTGACCTTGGAGAGAAGCTTTAACAGGTATTTGAGCTGTCCTTTCATCTTTTATGAAGAGTGTTACGCTAAGTGCTCTTTGGCTGCTGTTTCAGGGAGCTAGCACAAGCAAAGTGGTAAGGAGCCCATTTTAATAGAGCTGGACTCATTAGCATTCCAGGTGCTGAAAATGTGCACAGCTGGATCACTGCCAAAGAGTAGGCCTCCTCATCTGTGGCTTTCTGCTGGCCTAAAAATAAAGTTCAAACTGACTTTAAAAAAAATCTCTCTCTATGTATACCTATATAAACATATATATTTATACATATATAAACACACATTATGGCCAAGCTGATGTCTGCCCATTGCCCGCTTAAAGGATGAAGTCCTGCTCTGTCCTTTGCTGGTGGACAGTGTCTGATTGCAAGAACTATGTTCACATCCAGGTCTTGAGGTGACAAGTTAGGTTTGCCTTACAGCACAGTGTTGAGATGCTCTGCTAGTTCCTGAGCTCGAAGAGGGACTGTCACTTTAGAGGACCATATTGCCTTGGTTAATGTGGCTCTATCCCCTCTGTGACCAGGCTGGCATTTCATCATGCATATGCAAATCTAACTTCTAGAGAGCAGGAATGTTTTGAAACCCATCTTCTTCAGTAAAATATATAGTAGGTGATTGTATGGAATAGCAACTCAACTGGGGTAACAAAAAGATTGAATGATGCTAAGAACTACCAGGACAGGAAAAAGAATAAACCAAACTTGTGGCAATGTATAGATCCTCAGCACATCCTTCCCTTAAGAACTGCATGTGGTATTTGATACTCAGAAGAATAAAGTATACACAGAAGGACAAAAATAAAGGAAGGGTGTGGAATGGCTTTTGTTCAAGAGGTGACTGAAAGTGTTATTTGTTTCAGCGTGGAAGAGATGAACAAGAAAACTGTCTTCAACTTCGTGATCTGCAGGGTGAAGGTCAATGGGGAAGGCTTAGTCACTCATGCTTTAAAAATCAGAGGCATTAAATTACTAGCTGGATTCTTCAAAATGAATGAGAAAAGAGGTACTTTGTCACACAACATATGACTCAGGTGTGGAAGTCATTGCCAAAAGTTGCCAAGCAACTACTGAAATCAAAAAAAGGCTTTAGAGAAATTACCGGAAAGAAGATTTCTTGGGGATTATTAAACACAAAGTCTGTTTAAGCCTGCGGACTCTGGCTCAAGAAGCAGCATCGCCAAAAACTGAGAGAATAATGGGAGGTGTTGCTAAATGCCTGTCCTCATATGCTTCCTTACGTAGCTGGCTGCAGCAGTTAGAGGAAGGTTATTGGGCTTGGATGGTCTTGTAGTCTAATCCATGATATGCAAGTCCTCCAAGTCAGGTAAAAACTTTCTGATTCAATAGGCTGAAGCTGAAAGGCTGGCTGCAGTGTTGCAGAACTAACCTAAGAGGCATTATATGCCCTGAGCCACCATTTGGATTTGTATCCTCTTTCCTTTGAGGAGCTAGTATTCTGGGCTTGATTTCCCGCCTCGCGCCCCTCTCCAAAGGCAACGAGGGCTAGATTTTTAAAGATGCTTGGGTATTTTAGTCCCATGTGTTTTAATGAGAAATCTGTATCCTTATGGATCTTTCCAAAAAAGAGGTCACCTGTATTTAAATAGACCTGTATGTCCCAGTTCTTTTATGCTCTGTATTATCAGCAGAAAGGAGTATCTTTCTCTAGCTACTTGCACTGGTAAAGGCCCCTTTCTTCACCATGGATTTGTAGACATGCGAGTTTCTACTCGGGAAGTTAAAAATGGCTGGTCCATCCAGCCAAGCAAGTCATTCAGTGACACAAAGCAAATGAGAGATGAGGGGGAGAAGCTTCATAAATCACAAATGTGAATAGGATTGATTTTAGGGGAAAGGGAAGAATGAGAAAAAGCTTAGCAAATTTAGTGCAGAAAAAGCAGACTGTGGGAGAACAGTGTCAATGAATATCACCCTAGGAAGAGGAGTGATGGCTGCAGGTGGTCAGCGATGTGCTATCAAATCACAGCTATGCTGAAAGATGAATTAGGCACCCTTCTGAATGGTGACATTTTACTGGAGTATACCGCACCATTGCAGACCTTTCAAGGGTGTCGGAGACAGGAAATATCCATCTACCATTTGTTTACCTATACATGGTGGCTCAATGAGTGTGGTTGCAAATGATCCTAGTTCCCAATAAGATGATGTTGTTGGATATAACCACTATTTTCCCATCATAGTCTAGTTCAAAGTTGGCCTTGTGGGTTTATGGCTGTCTAGTTCCCTCTCAATTTTGGTACATGGGCTCATTTTTAATTAAACACCCATCATTTAAGGAACTAAAAACAGTCCAAAAAAGTTTTGTTGACCAAAGTCTGAAAATATGAAATGTTCTTTGGGGGGTTTTGGGTGTGGATCGTGAGGCACATTTTTCGTAATATTTAGTATGTCATCTTCAAGCAATGTTTTTAAACCTCAAAACTCCAGGGAAGTTCTGTAGGCTTTAGCAAACAGATGTTAGCAGTCAGGAAAGAATTATGATTCCTGCCCAAAACTATTCCCTTCTGCCTATCAAGATATCCTGACATGCAACACTTTCAAGATATGTCTTTTATGGAAGTGGGGACACGCTGTTTCCGCAGGTCTGTGAATCAATAGATTAAAAAAAGGTCTTGAGTCCCTCTTAATCATCAAGGCAGTATATCATTTGGGATGTCCTGATGAAGAGGGTCCCTATCCAGTAGCTGCCTAGAGATGTTTGGTTCAGCTGCTGCTTGTGAGTTAACAGTCTTTTGACTTAAATATTCTGAGTTCTGTAATCTGCTTCAGGGATCAATGGAAATTAACAACTGTGAATCTAGACCCCTGCTGTTATGAAAACTGGGGAAGGGTTGGCCCCAGAGGTCTTGTGAGGGGAAAATGACAATATCTGGTTGATGGGAAAAGTTTAGCTTCACCTCCATGGAACTACATCAACTTTCTGGCATTTTCTATTTAAAGCTTAATGGTAAAGATATACAGAGGTTCCCAAGACACAGCATCAAACCTTGGCTCACTGATCCAAAAGGACTGGCAGCTTCTGCTGTTTTACAGATAGGTTGGCAGTGTCTTCATGAAACTACCAAGCGATATGGGGATAGCTGTGTACATACTTGAGAATGAGCTGACATTGGTTTCCTAATGTACATCAGCACAAAGGATTGTCTCTACACTCCTGTTGCAGAGGCACCACATAATAACACAACTTCATTAGGTTTGGGTTGATGCAACTCTATGCAGAGTCCTTCCCATGGGAGAGCATAAAGGATATGATCAGCTCATTCTTTGGAGCTCTCATGCTTTAAGATTTAATGGAGGCATCTGAAATCCTCCTTCAGCTTTGCTTGTTGTAGCAGCCCTCAGAGTGCTTAATACAGAAACCTGTGGACAACTTGCCTACACAGCCAACCCTGAGTCTGTGGCCTCTTGTTGCCTATTGCCCTCTAGGTTCACGACCCTATCCCCATCAAAACCTGAATAGGACCTGAGCTTCAACATAGCAGAAGAGCTGTGTTTTTGAATCCAGAGGTGGCTGGACTTAATCCCTGCAGATGGCTTCCCAGTTCTGCTGATTTTTCACCCTTTGCTGGGCTATAAAGAAAAGAGAAAGGAGGGATGGTGGCTCTATTTATCCTTCTGCTTGCTTACACTTGCATGATTACTGTTTAAATGAAGGTGAGAGTCCCAATTTCAGTATTTTGGGAGTTCTGATTTTTAAAGTTGTGGTGAGATTTATTAATGATAATTTCAAATAGAGAAAAATCACTCTTTGAAATAGCTCCACTTAATGTAAATACTAAATTTAGGATCATGTTCTACCAATATTTACTTTAATAGACATGCCCACTCTTTACATGAAGTTTACCAGGCTTTTATATTACAGTAAGGTGAAACTGGCTGCTTGTGAAAAGTAAATGTCTCTCTCATTAATACACATTAATTTTATCCGTGCAGTGTATATATGACCTTTCAATTCATCTTCAAAAAAGCTTCCTGTGTCTGTACTATATTGTCTCATTTTACAAAATGATTCAATCTTTGTGGTTGTGCGGAAAGGACATGGGGGATTCCCTAGGAAAATGTTGCATTAGCCATAACTTCAGTTTATTCTTGCCTATTGGAAATAGATAATACTGTGCATGGATCAGCTCTCTGGAGACCACCCCAAACTCACTTGGGTGCCTGAAATGAAGTTCTCCTTGATTTGGGATCTGTGGTGGAACTGTTGCTTTATGAGAGGTGTTAATTAAACTTTAGAGGATTATAACGTCTTAATTATGTTCATGTAATTACCACTGGTTTAGAAGGAAGCTGTCAGGAAGGCAGTGATGAACCTCAACTAGAGAACTGCAGATGGCATGGGCCAAATAACTATTCCTCTGATTGATATGAAGGAAAAGAGATATTCCAAAAGCAACATTAATGATAGTATTTTTTGCCTAACTCAAAATCCATTAAGTCTTTGGAAAGGCTCTTTTTTATACTTCACTAGGCTTAGGACATGCTCACACGGCCCAAGAAAATATGACATGGACATGGTGCTTTGACTGAATGTGAACTCAGACATGTGCTGGCAGATTTTCTGACTTAAGATGAAGTCCCTTGCAAATGGCTCAGTCAACCCAATAAAAATCAGAACTGCAATCTCTCAGTTCAGGAAAGTACAGCATAATTGTGATTATAACCTTCTGCTGTCTGAGCCACTTAACAACGAATGACATGCTGAAGAAAGGTAGAATTTGCAGATTTATTTATTTATTGCCTTCACTTCTTTAGTGGCTGGATGTAAAGATATGTTATATGATTGCAAGTCCAAGAAAGGCGCTCCCTGGGATGTTTTTGAAAGCTTCCAGAAATAGAGTGAGAGTCTGATGAGCTTGGATTGGAAAGTGCAAAATTCCAACCTCAGAAGCTCACAAGTTTTGTTAGAGGCAAAGAAAGCTTACGTTTATAGCTGTTTCAGGCCTGATCCAACTCTTGCTGATGTCAATGGAAAGCCCTTCGAGTCCTTCATCAGCAAGGTTCTGAGCCCTGAGAGAAACAAGATTTATGGAGAAAGCTGTAAATGGGCAGTCTACACCTTTCACCCTGTTTAGCAGAAGGAGCTGCAGAAGATTAATCTGCAGCAGTTTCACTGCTGAAGACATTTGAACCATGAGAAGATGCAACAGTGCTAGTAATGAGTGCTCAGATGCTGTCATTTGCATTTCCAAGATTTTGAAAGGGTAAGCAGTGACTGCTCAAGTGGTGGACTTGAAAATACAGTGTCTAGGTTGGTATATTAGGAAAAGCATGTGTTTTTTTTTTTTTTTTTCAGGCAACAGGGTAAAGTATGACAGCACCACTACCGGGGCACTGGAGACAGGCCAAATATACATATTTGGTTAGAGAAGAAAAACAACCATCTGTCTAGAAAAGGATGTAAACATTAAGTTTTAACTTTCTGTCTTAGCCTCTTCTGTGACAGAAAGGAAGCCTTGTATGTTGAGCTATTCTGCTACTCTGTTAAAAGCTACTGTAATTCAGACTGTGTTGAAAAGGAACAATTTAGGGATAGATTTTTTTCTTTTACTGTATTTTTCCAAAAGATGACTTTTTCACATAGGTCCCTTCTGACTCAAGAAGGGAGAAATCATTTGGAAGGAAATAAATCTCTACTGATGGCTACTCAGAAGAGAAAAGCAGCCAATGAGCGTGGGTGATCTAATATTAATAAATGCCATGGATGATGCACTGAATAATCTCTCGGTTGTTTTTGTTATGCTATTAAGAAGCTTAACTTTAGGCTTCCAAGAACCACACGCACACTTATTTTTTGGGGTTGTGTGCATTGCAGTGAAACTTTGGCTGGAGTATCAGTACAAGGAGTGAAGTATACTCCAGTAGCATATCATGATTATGGCACGATCAATCTGTAAGACATGGGCTACAAGGCTGCAAATCTGCTGAATGCAAAGGAACCTTGCACCCCTTCAGCAGTGCAGGATTCAGCTTCAGAGAGGCTGCTGGCCAGGGGTCTGCTGGCGTTGTAAACCAGGATAACTCCTGCCCGAAGAATGACTGAACTGCTGTCTAAAATAATTTACTGCTACACAATCGTGTCAGACCAGGAATGGGCTTACCTATGTTAACTGAGGACCTGACCCATTCGATTCATATTGTGTCTTCATCGTTCTTTATCCTGAATCTGGTAGCTGAGGACAGTGAATCTATTCCAGTTTGAATTAGATTGGGTGCAAGCAATCTTCAAACACAGAGGAACCTTTCTGCTGTGATTGTTCCTCCATCTTGTGCCTTCTACTTCTTCTCCAATCCATCATCTTTGCCGCCAGTCCTTTTCACATATTTTGTTAAAGCTGTTGAATACAAGACCATTTCTGTTCAATCCTCAGTCTCCAGTCAGGAGTTGGATGGCAAATCTGGACCTTAAATCACAAATTTCCGCACAGTTTTGCCCCAAGACTTTTATTATGGATTTTTATGATGTCACTTTTTCATTCTGTTGTATAAGCAAGGTAGGTAAATATCAATTAGCTGAAGCCTGTTATAAATCTGATTTAACAACTAATAGAGGAAAAGTGCTTCCCAATATAATATTGCAGCTTTGACTTAAACAAAAGACAAGTAATTAAATTGTCTCTTCCTCACTGTTGGACTTGAGTCTGCAGGCACTGAAGAACATTGGATGTGATTTTTGGGGGTTATTCTGTGCTATGAAATGGAGAAAATGAACCTGGAAAAAATACAGGAGAAGTTTGACTTCTGACCACCAAACTAAAACCTGAGGAGATGGCAGAGGCAGATTTGGGGAAGGTGATCCAGGCTGCTTATGCAGTGCTGGGATATTGGTAGGGAAGAGAAATGTGTGCTGGGAATATACACACACCCAGGTCCAGATCCAAGGCCACTAAAGGCAATGCACAGGCTCCCACTGACTTTGTGTCTTCGAGTTGGACCAGACTGTTTCCTCCACCCTCCGTGCTGAGCCTGGGGCTGGAGTGCGTTTTTGCAGTTGAGTCATCCAGCGTCTCAGAATAGGAGCCTAACGTTAATGCATCTGGAACAGCAAGAGCCTGGCCAAGTGCCTATTCAGATTTGGTGAAATATTCTTGGCAACTACCAGGGATTTTTAAACCAGTCCTTCATTAAATACAGTTTTATATGCCAAAGTATGCCAGTTTCACTTTATATGCAAACTATTTTAAGGAGACTTATGGGCAGACTTATATTCATGATAATAGCAGGAGTTGCACAACCACAGTCAGGCCAGGATAGTGGTCCCTGGGGGATGAGAACTGGCATTTGCTGTGTCAGGCAGTGTAAACACAAGTGCCTCTTACTTCTGTCACCTTTCATCCACCCCATTTGCGTAAGCCCAGATCTGGCCACAAAATCTCAGTCATATGGACTCCCACTGGCTTCTGTGGGGCTCTTCTGGCATGGAGGGGCTTCTCCAAACCGAGCTCAAAGTGCTGAGGCCTTTCAGGGCACAGGCTGCTCTCTCTGTGCGAGTCCTAGCTGGCATTTCATGTGTGGTTGTAAAGCAAGTGATGGCAATGCTGTTGATGGCTGCTTCTACCTTTATGAGAGGGGATAAATGCCAACTTCTTAGAAAGTTAATTTTAATAAGCCAAAAATCACTTTCCAGATTATTTTAAGATTATACTGGTAGTAAAGACATAAGTAGCAATCTTTGTTTTTCAAACATGTTTGGAAATACTCTGTGGTTGGGATCAGTACTCCCCTTTGCATAGTATTGTCAGACTTGCTGAATTTGGCCTTCTAGGGTCTAATATTTTGCTGTTTAGCATTCACATGGCTTATGTGCACCTTTCCCTCTCCACTAACTTCAGGGGCTTGATATAGTCTCCTTTGCAAATCCTTCCTGCAAAGGAGAGGAGGAACCCCATGGCAACACCAGGCAAGAACCAACTTCACAGTTATCACCTGCAGTGAGGGCGGCAGCATGTGGACGGAGCGGTTTTAGCAGCACGAGAGCAGTCCCAGACGAGGGGAGGGTGATAGGCATGTTCCTCCGCACCCCTCCTCCTAGCTCTTGTGTTCTAGGAAAAAAGGGCAGGAGCCCCTGAAATCAGCAGTTCTTGGCCTCCCAAAGGAAAGCAAACTTACATGCAGTCAGGATCCTCTTGGCCCTGGACCAGGTTCTACATATGCTGAATCCTCCCAGCAGGTGAACAAGTTGCAATTCTCCTGTGCCTTCAGCTGGGATGGTGGAATTGGCATGTGTCTGGCTGATCCAGATCCTCTCCTCCTATAGTGGAGATGTGGAGGTAGCTCTAGATCTTACAGGTGGGAATAAAGTATGTTTGAGAGGTTAATGCATGTTAATGCATAAATGCGTTGCCTTTCTGGAAAGAGATCACTAGCTCTGTATTTGCCTATGCCCTTCTCCAAAAGAGGATATGTACTCCAATTCCAGCAGGAGTGACTTCTTCAAGGACCATATGTTTTTTCATGTGCCTTATCCAATGTGTAAATGTGGAACCCATTTACTGAATGCAGGTCATGGCTGAATTAGGCTGGAATGGGGTCTACCCTGGGGCGCTCAAGCTGTGGAGCTGGCGAGCACACCAGCAAGTGTGAACTCAAGTGTTTGGGTTAGGAAATGTGTCTATCCCAAGCTGGCTCAGGGCTTCTCAGATGGGCACCTGAAGTAGTCTTGTCCTCTAATAATTGTCTGGGGCTGCTATAGGAAGGGGCATGGGGAAAGGGAAGGTGCAGTAAAACATCAAGGTGGCACCCGGGCAAAGTAGGCATAAGACCTATAGCCGTTTTGTTTTACCTACCGCTTGTCTCATCTGTGCCGAGGTGGCCCTGTGTCAATCCTTCATGCCCTCTGAAAGATACTATGTATTTGCAGTACTGATTTGCAAGCCCTTCAAATGAAGCTATTTTATTTCTGTTGCATGTATTTTTATAGTGCGCTGAGGGTAGTGTCGCTGACTAAAAATGCACATTTTAAAATAATGTTTTATCTTTTTTCTTCTGGCCTGAATGCGATGTTTCATTTGATCTCAGGTGGGGGACGGATCAATTCTACTTTTTGGTGCACTCAGAATTTTTAAATCATTTTGTATGGATCTGAAACATATTTTCAAGTTCAGCCAGGGAACCAAAACGTAATTATTTGCACAGCTGTAATCGTACTTCAAAGGAGACATGACTCCTCCTGGAGCCCCAGGTGCATGGAGAGGGCACTCCAGCCCTTGCCATGAGCTCTGCATCCCTCTTCTCTGCATGTGTGGAAATGCAGGACCACTGCCCCACTATTTTGATGACCACTGTAGCATCCCGACTAACAGGTTGCATTTTACAGAAGGAAACTCAAGACTCGTCTACACTATTTCATCAGCAAATGCAACTCCTCCTTTGCTATGGGCTGCTGTGCTGTGTTAACGTGGTGCTGACCTTGTCCTTACAACTCCTTCAACATAATCCTCTTCCCTGTTAAAAATCTAACCGGCATCAAGATGCAGCCAGACACAGCTGTGTGGAGCTGAAGGCAAGGGTGAGGCTGCACTTACGTGTGCACACCTGCATGGGCCCCAAAACTTCTGCCTACAAATTTCTGTTTATAAATAAATAGGAGCAGCTTTCATCCCGTTAGCAGCGGTCCAAAAAAAGTGTGAAGATCAATGGGCTTTTTAAAACAAAATTTTCCACAAAAAGGTACCTGTGTGAAAGTATTCTTTGTGAAAACATTTTTTTTAAAGTTATAAAACTTCCAGCAAAATTGTTTATCAAAATATTTTTGTCTTCTGGTAGTCAGAATGTACTCTTAATATTTGCATTAAAAACTTGGGGAACCTTCTTAAAAACCTTGGGAAGTTTGAAAAAAACAATGTCTGCTTTAAGTGCTTTCAGAACAAAAATAATTTAAAATTCTGTTTATTTTTATACCAGCAAAATAGGTTTGTATAATTTAACCAGCTTGTCCCTTTGGCTTCCTCATACCTCCAGTTTGAGCTAGTGTCCCAAGGGATGTCTCCCAGCTGCCTTGGGAGACGACTGCTCATCTGGCAAGGTGGAAGTTTCTTTGGTTCTGTCTGGACCTAATCATCTTTATTTAAAAAAAAAAAAGAGTTCTCAAATGCAGGCTGTGTTTTAGTGCTCATGCTTAGAGATTTGCTTGATATGCGAGTGCAAAAATACGCATTTTTTTAGACATTTTTCTTCTTTGCAGTTGTGTCGTAGTCTATTCTGTCCAAAGTGCTGTGATGGATGGTACCTGTTTTCTCCGGGGTTTGTGTATAAGGACTGTTCCATGTTAAGTTCCTTTCAGATGAAAATGAGAAAGAAGAGAGCTGGGAAAAATGAGGAAAAGGGGAGAGAGGCCGAAGGGCCGGATAATCTGGCAAAAAGCCATATGGTTCAATATCATTGGAGAGTTTGGCCTGTCCGGTTTATGTCCGCAAGTGGGTTTTAGTGGAGATAGGGGAATTGCTGGAAGGATTGCAAAGAGTGCAGCACAGCGAGGCAGCTCTGCAGGGTCTAGGAACGCAGAAGAGAAAGTTTACCAAGTTAAACCCAGTGCCTTTCTTTTTTTTTTTTCTTTAATATTGAGTTCTATATCTGATTTTAATGGGTATTTATTCCCAGCTTGCTTTATAGAGTGGTTATTAAAAAAACAGCCTCTTAAAAAAATTATTAAAAATTATGTTTCCATTGGCAGGGGAACATTTTTACAAACAAGGAATGTAATTGCTTTTTTAACTAGCGAGGGACCTGCCATTTCCTTTGGTCACTGACACAGTGTTGCCTCTTTTTAATGACTGGGTGCAGAGATATTTTTTTTTTTTTATTAAAGCTCTTGGGAGACTCCAGCTTTAGCAAAAGTTTGTTAAAGCAGACTGGAGACTTCTGGGGCACTTACTTCTGCAGCAAGGCTGTTCAAACAACTCTGTGGTCTGGGCAGATGTCCAGCTGGATGTATTGATACTTTGCTGGGATGATCCAGGAAAGTTTTGTTGCTAAGTTGTATCTTGACTGGCAAATCCTGCTCAGCAGTGATTTGAGATCTGCCCAGCCTGAGCTTTTAGCATTGCTTGGGATCATCTGTCCCACTTAAATCTGGGGCAAGAGTGAAAGGTGGTCTTGCGTTGCAGCCTAGTTGCTATCTCGTTTCTCTCTGTGATCAAAGAACCCCAAATAACTTGAGCTGGTTATAAGTCCTTTGAGAAATCCAACGCTGCCGTGTCCCCTGGGAGTTAGAGGTAATTGAACAACCAATTTGCCATGTCCTAGCTACTTGTGTCTATAGCATCTTTCCACTTTAGTTCCCAAAGAGACCGAGATGAATCCCCAACAAGGGGCTGAGGCTCCAGTTTTTGAGAGTTAAGTGTCCATAGATTTTCTGTCAAGGAAACAAGTTATAATTTGGGGGCAAATGTTTAAAAGCTGCATTTATCCCCAAATTATCTTCTCTGCTAGAATCTAATTTTTGTTATGTGCCCATATTTGTGTTGCTGCATTCTTAAGCATGTTAGCAAATACCAAATCGCACGCAGACTTGTGACAGGATGTGGCCTCAAGGAAGACCAAGGAGGAGGACTGTCTGCCAAATAAAATCCCTGTAAGGATGTCTGGCATTGGTTAGACAAACGGAAGGCTGAGACATCTGCTACGCTGTCGAACACTGCTCCCTTCGCTATCTCCTGCTGCCACCCACATTCTCCTCATACGTGTGTCCCGTCCACCTGCCCTGTCCTGACGTGTGCTTTGTACGTCTAGACAGGAGTCTGTGCATCTGGCTGACAGCTCAATCAAATTAATTCTCCTGGATTGTCTGGACACCTTGGAAATGCTTGCTCTGGAGCACAAACATTTGTGGCTTACCTAGAGCCGCGTTGTAGCCTTAAACCACAAATATTTTGTGTCCTGGAATTAGCCTTGCATTTACAAATGTGTTGGTTAAAACAGCAATAGAGATCTAACCCAGAGACCCCTGTGCTACACAGGCTGCAGGGATGAGAGAGATCCCCTTTTCTGACACATCTGCCCAGATGGTGTTTCTTCGCTGGCTGCTTCTGCAATATATACAATTCCCATCACTGATAACTGTTAATTAAATGGTAGGCTCAATGCCCTGAAGCACTGGTTTCCAAGACAAGGAGGTAACAGGCTCTATGTTTATGGCCCTTAGCAACATGTGTTCAGTTTTGAGCAACTCATCAACAGCATGATACTGGCAAATTAGTGGGATTTTAGGGAAAAGTGCGTCTAGAAGCCTGGCAGAGAGGCATTGTCACAGGGAAGGTTTAAATGTTAATTATGAGTAACTTAACTGAGCAACACTAAAGAGTCTGCCAGTGATTCCATAGTTCAAAATGAGGGAGTTGCCCCAGAAGAGACTTGAAAACACCTGAATCCAGAAAGGGATCCTCACTCAGCTGCGGCCCGATCCCAGAGGCAGATCCACTGGTCCTTTCCTCAGTAGCAATAGTAGCCTAAAGCATCCCCTATGTCCCCTCCCTTTACCTGCTTGTTTCCGACCCAGTGCCTGGCATGCCTGTTTGGTAATCCAGCATGGTAAATTGGGTCAGTGAACTGCTCCAGGCTATAAAATAATCCTAGAAGAAAAGTCTAGTCTGATCTGTTCACTAATGCTGTGTCCTGGGCAGCCCTGAGATCAACTGGGCTGTCAAAGCAGAGGGGATGATTGATGGGAGACAGGCAAAGGTGGGAGCTGTTTAAGCTGGCATAGCTGCTGAGACTAACATGGGCTGACTTTGCCAACCATCTAAAATTCTGCTCATGGTTAGGTATGCCTGTGGTCTGGACAGGGCCAGACATTTCAGTTCTTACTTAATCCTCATCCATAAATTAGCTACCCTCAGGTTTGTCTTACACACAGGGTTCAAACTAGTGCACCTTCTCAGACCGGGCAGAGGCAGGCTGGATGCCTAGCGCAGCTCAGGGCAACAGTGGCATTTGCCCCTACTCAAGAAATTATAGTTATAGCACACTCAAAGTATGAGCTATGCTGAGCTTTGGGTCTTCCCAAGGTGAGTCAAACCCAGCACATCATCGCCCTTCTTCCCCGAAGGTTATTTTAGCTACTAGCTTGTAAAATGTTGATGGTGGGATGGAGTAATCCCATTTAAAAATGTCGAATTATTTGCAAGCTTAGGGTCCTGCGCCCAAACTCTCTCTGTTTCCAGGTCACTGCCCAAAACACCAAGCAACAGTTGTGCTAATTCTCAGCTCACTTCTTCTGGCCTAATGGCTATGGTCGGAGGGAATGAGAGCACCACCTTTGCAAAAACCTGGGTGCCAGGGCAGTTTCCTGCAAAGCAGGATCTGCAGGTTTAAGTCCCTCCAGCAATGAGCTGAATTCCCCTGTGACTGCCACCAAGCACTGAACTGTCAGATGAAGCAGGGGACCATGCAATTACTCCTTCAGCCTTTAAAAGATAAGCTTCTAGGAAAGATTTTGGACTAGGAATCACAAGTGGAAGGAATTGCTTGCAATTTAAGGTTAGATGCCAAAGTTGTGAGAAGAAGATGGGATTTAGGAACTACTCTGGCGCAGTTGCCAATGCAGGGCAATTCCTGTTCTGTGGCAGTAATTGTGCCCGTACGCTTTGCAGCGCGTCTAACTTGGATGCTTGAGTTTCAGTAGGTGGAACAGCACTCCAGCTCTGCACTCCAGGTTAGTGAGGGATGATTATATTCTTAAATATATGCTCTTAATTATAGGAAATGCTAGCCTTCAACTATGCTCAGAGCCACTGGCCTGTGTGTGATTGATCCTCCTGCTCCAGAAAGGTCTTTTTGACCCTGAAGCGTTTCTACAACTTCTTGAAATTTGCTGTTGAAAACCACTTTGAGAATCACGGCTGGCTTGTAGCAAACAGTGGTGGCCTTACTTATTGCCTGGCGGGAAAAATGAGAAGGAATCCAAGGGTTTTGGCATGAAAGGCATATAAAGAATACTAATGACTTCATACATCCAGCATCAGTCCTTAACTCCAGTGGCAATTAGGAGCAGCTGATGAGTGGAAAGACTAAAAGCCCGTTCCAACGCATGTGCGACATCTTTGCTAGTGAGTGAAGTGGCGAGTGGGGAGCCCGGGAAGCCTGTGGACACACCTAATCGGTACCTTCTCACCATTGTAGCCATATGTGGGTCTATGATGCTTCTTAGGGTTAAATTACCCTTAATTGTGTTTTGTTGGATCTGACCTTTATCTTGAATAGGCATATAAAAACGCTGGCTTGCTTTGCAGTTTCATAAACAGGCAAGCTGACTGTATAGAGTAGCTTTGGGTCCTGTTGACTGTGAGGCTCTTTGAAGATGCTTTAAATATACATCACTTGCTGGTAGCTCATTATCTAGTCAAACAAGGAGATTTTATGGTTTGGAGTTACAGAATGAAAGGAATCAGCTAATGTAAATAACAGTCAATGGATGAAGGAAGAAGTAATGATTTTTAGATTCATGATTGTCAGAAAATGAAGTTGGGACTTGCAAAGTAACTTTGCAACAACCCTGTAAAATCTTTAGCACAGGCATAAGCGTAATCATTGCGCGGAGCAGCGGGGACTACTTGTTTACTGAAAAGTTAAATTCTGCTTAAGTGTTTTGCTGGATTGGGCCCAGTGTATTAACTTCTTGAAACCCTAACGGCCTTACTTCATAAATATTTAATAGAGGCATCACTATCTTAGACCTACTTATGCATCCAGAATACCTTGAAACAAGGGCTGGAATAAGGCTTAAAGAAACCCGATAAATGGACAAAGGAACGCACAGAGCCAAATTCCTGCTTGGCAAAGTTCCTCCAGCATTAGAGCATTTGGCAGACAATATTTAATAAAGCACTTGCATCCACACTTAAAACTTTACACCATTAGTGTTCCCTGTCTCTCTTCCTCATCATTGTTTTTCTTCAGATGCTATTGAAATTACACAGAGATGACCATTATAGCTCTCAAGGTATTTGTGTTATTAGAAAGTAGAGGTGTTGGGTGGTGTGCGTATCACCATTG
This sequence comes from Calonectris borealis, assembly GCF_964195595.1. Taxonomy (NCBI): domain Eukaryota; kingdom Metazoa; phylum Chordata; class Aves; order Procellariiformes; family Procellariidae; genus Calonectris; species Calonectris borealis. The sequence continues at coordinate 41,065,952 of NC_134317.1, forward strand.
CAATGTTTTCGGTGGGCTAGTCTTTTGCTGTGCAAAGAAGATTCCCCATCTTAACTCAGTCCTTTGCAAAGGACAGCAAAAGACTGAGTTAAGATGGGGAATATTTTCCCCTTTTCACCTATGGGTAAAAAAAAAAAATCAGCATCTGGGGTTTTTTTGCCAGATACTAGGAAATTATGACTAAATACAATTTATTATGAGGTGATGCTTTTCACAGGAAAAAAAGGATATTTTTTTCTTGGGAACTTAACAGTTGGAAAGGGGTGTGCTTGAGATTGTGAGGGCAATCAATGGTACATATAGGAGATAATATGTGGTAATTTTTTGCCCCATCTTCTGCTGCAGAGTACAGTGTAGCCAGAGCTATTCCCTGTGATGTTGCATGGCCAGGTGTCCCCAAGGGAACAGCACTGGGTACTCCACTCCTTGTTCATTCGGGACCTGAGTTTTGTGAGCAAATCCCTTTGACAAGAGTAGAACAGTAATAACTCTACTTTACATGCTGAGAAGTTTAACTATTATCTGTAGAGTGCTTTGAATGCACATTAAATTTTGTTTCTAGCTCTGCTGAGAGCCTGAGCAGCTGGAAGATGGCAGGGAAATGGTTAGCTGGTGGTCGAGGAGCCTCCCCAGCTCCACTCAAACAAGGGCAAAAAGCTACCTACCATGTCTTAAAAAAAAACATTTTACAGATGTCCATAAAGGAAATTGATTTGGGCTGCTTTATCCCATGTAGCTAAAAAGGGTTAGAAAGCTGTGTTTTCTTATTGGAAACTTTTAGCCAGGGGGTAGTTTGGTGACCGAACAATAACTAATTGTAGTGTAAATTTAGGAGGCCGTTTCCAGGTTTAAGGCGAGTTTCTTGCTCCCTCGATGGGAACACCTGACAGGTCAGGGAGTAGTGAAGCACAGGTCCTCCGTGGGAAAGTCAGTCAAGAGCAGGCTGTCAGGCTAATCGGCAATAACCGTGAGGGTCAGATTGTCCTGTTTTCTTTGGACAGAAAGTAAGTGCCTGCACTGGGCTGGCTTAGAGATAGGGTGATGTGCTGAATAACACGAGCCTGGATGGCTACCTAGCTGATGTACAAAACTGGCAGCGACAGCAAAATTTCAAGAGATGTTTTAAAACAGGAAAAATTTTAGAGGGTCCTGGCTCAGATATAAGGGGGTGAGGGTTGCATGCAAGTTCCCAAGCCTGGCCACCTGAATTTGAACACTCACTCTACAAATTAGCAACAAATAGATGTGAATTGCCTCGCTACGTTGATACAGCCCTTAGCCATTCACTGCTGTTCAGTGGGCTTGAAAAAAGGGCACATTGACTGTACAGTATCTGCGGCAGGTACTTTCCTGGATGAATGCTCTCCAGTTACATGGTGTTGGACAACCGGTAGGCTTTCTGTAGTGTATTGGTGCATGTTCCTCCCCTCTTTGCTTGTTTTAAGCTCTGCAATATTCAGGAGCTATGTCTTGATATATGCCTAACACGCTGGACCTGATCCTGGTAAGGGATGCAAAGAAGCAAAAAAAAAAAAAAAAAATCCCAAACCCAAAAACCAAAGATAGGAGGGGGCAAGCAATAGCAAAGTAAGGCTCACACTGATAAACATTTGGGGTTTTAAAGCATTATGGTTGCTCAGAGCAGAGCTATTTGTTGTCTCATTGAGAGCAAATGGATGCTGTACTATTCTTCCCAAGTGTCTGACCCCCTTCTCCATCTCTCATTGTCATTCATTTTCATTTTGTTCCTCTTGTCCCCTCACCGCTGGGTGACAAGGAAGCTTTCTTCTTTAATTTTCAGATGGGAGAGACTTAAGGCAATTAAAGACTTGCTCAGGGACCCTGTCTGAGCTAGGGCTGAACCACCCTTTGGTGCGTTTTTTATCAAAAGATGTCCTGCACTTGTGCTCAGATTTTTATATTTTTTTAAATCCAGTGGTTGCATCTGGCTTTTTTGAACTCAGAATCACCCGTGGGTGAGAAAAATGCCTCCCTGTGTCTCTAACTTTAAATGAAAGGTAAAACACATTCCTCTTTCTGTACGTAACTTCTCCCTCTCCTTCTTCCCCAGGCTGCAAAGTCGCTTGCTCAGGCTGCCCACCTCTGCTCTCCCTCTCACCCACCTTAATGTGGCTGGCAAGGCCGCTCCGGCTCCGTGTATCACGCCTCACCTGCCTGGGTGTTTTTCCCCTGCCTGGACATGCCGTAGCCTGTGTCCAGCACCTCGACTGGCCTCTGAAGACAGAGGCACTCTTAGACTCTCTGACCGTCTCCCCTCTGCAGCTGCCCTGGTAGTGAAGGCAGTAAAGGCTGTTTCTGACCGCAGCAAGCTGTCCAAAAGAAATAACTTTAATGTCAAAGGCCCGACAGAAATTCAAGCTTATACCCCAGTTGTGTGGCTGTGTATGAGAGGCACGCAGATGCGTAGTCAGCCGAGGAGCTCACCTGGCTGCAGTGCAGGCGCTTGATTTCTCTTCTTGCCCAGCAAACTGCCCCGATTTAAGCCTGTCCACCCCTTTCCCCCTCCCTCCTCGGGCTGAGCACTCGGTTGCCCTCGAGCGCTGCTTTGTGATGGGTGTGGATCTATTGGAAAACTAGCAAGCCAAACCCTCGGAGATGTTTTTCCAGGGGCTGGGAGCTGTGCCCTACCTGCTCCACCCTGAAAGCATCTCGCGGCAGGCTCGCTGCTGTGGGGCAGAGCTGCCAAGGGAAGGTGGTAGCAAAGGGCAGGGCACAAGGGGGCCTGGGGTCTAACAGCCTTGACAGCAAAGGACATGTCTGAGGTTGTGCAGCCCCTTTTTCTTTAAAACCTGTAAGAGGGCTCTGAGAAGTGCAAGGGGAGTTAGTGATGGGAGTTGTTTTTCTGATTATTTTTTTTTTTTCTTTCCATGAGAACTAAGTTAGAGAAGTTCGGTTGCAGAATTTTTGTCTGTATTTCTCCTTTCTCTGCTGAAAATCTGGAAGGGGAGCACTGGTGAAAATTTTGTCAACAGAGGAACCATGTAAATAAAGCTGATGAGTCAAGAGAGGAGTAGGTTTCAACCCATGCTGTAGGCAGACCCACGCTGCCTTAGGAAGGCTGTGATACGAATCCCACCTGGGAGGTCTCCGGCACCAGGAAAGGGGGATCCCTTTAGCTGAGGAGACCAACATTCCCTCTTCTTTGCACTGCTCTCAAGTAGAGACACTACAGGACCAGGTAATTGGGTCTTTTGCTGGTTTATTAACAGAGAGGTCGGAGGAGAGAGGAGAATGCAAATGCATTCATAGATTGACGCTGCTAAAGGCAGACAGATGCCCAAATCTTGCTGTGAGCCCTCTAGCACTGCTTGGGTAACACACCTAGTCACTTTGTTAGATACTAGTGCTTGCTGGCACAAAGCCTTGGGATAGAGGGGAAGAGCAAAATGTCAGATTTGCTTGATGAAACCGGAGTAAGAAATCCAACCAGTCAAAGCTTTTGTTACTTTCCAGCCCAAAATATCTGCGCCTCATCCCACATTTTTCTTTTGTGAGGGCTGTTTTTGCATTCCTTTGCTCAGGGGCAAATCTTGTTGCTCTACCAACTGCAGGCCTGCTGGAGGGAAACTCATTCTCCCTTTCCTCCTGTCGTTCCTCTTCACCCTCGGTCCCCCCTTCCCCGGGAGGGGACGGGAAGCGTGGGGCTCTCGCCTCGCGCATCTGTCTGCCAGGCGTTTCACTTCATTGACAGAATCCTCCACCGCTTTTTATTAAAGACGGGAAGTGTTTTGCAGGCTGGAGGTGACTCTAGGTCTGCTTGTCTCAAGCTTTCTAGTGACTCATCTGTCTGCAACTGATATGATGTCGTCTGATATATTTTTTTAAACTGCAGACAGCATTATGTGCTGAGGTATTGAAAGGCTGATTTCTGTTTTGACTGTTGTCATGTTGGCTTGCGAAGCATAAGGTATGTGTCACTTTTTGGGGTTAACCATTCTCATTCAGCAATTTTATTAATAGCTTCTATGTTCGTGAATGAAAAAAAAAATGCAGCTTGTTGAAATTGGAAGGAGTAGGAGGGAACTTCTCGTTTTTTTCCGGTCTGCTGTGGATTTCAAAGACTTTCCCCAGAAAGGGACATTCACAAGAACGCTGAGTTTCATTCTGTCTGAATGGAGTCTCGGCTAATTACAGCAGATCTGACTCTGGCCACATGATGCTACAGAATATATTGAGGCTTATGAATGGAACCTGTTACATATTAACATGTTAAAATATACACCCGCAATGTCTGGAGCTGTGTAGTAGTAGTAGCTTAGAGGCTTAGAATTAAGAATAAAAAAATAATTCAGTAGATTTTATTAAGTTCATTAAAGAGATAAAGGTAACATACAAATTAAAGCACAAAAGAAATCAATTTAAAAGGATTGTCTGAGACAACCGAAAATATTTCTCTGGCCACTGATCACTACCTCTAACCCAAGATGTAAATAAAAATATGCCATTTCTTTTAAAGGCATCTGTTTCTTTTGGTTTTAACTGTATTTATTTACATACCCTGACCCTTCTGTGATTCCTCTGCTTTCTGAATAAAACTAACCGGGTAAGTAATTTGGATGGCATTTACAAAAAGGCCCATAGGTTCAGGAATTGTGCAGCTTTCAGATGAATATTTTATGCCTTTCAAGATGCTTTTTAAGGGTGGCTGCATCTTGTGTCCTTCATTGCTGATTTGGGGCATTTTACACCAAGCAGAGCATCTCTTCAGAAATGATGAGCTTGGAAGGCAGAGGATCTGAACAGGACTAACCCCAAAGTTACAGCTAAAGGGGAGATGTGCTGAAGGCAAAGAGGCTGGGCTGGGGAATAAAATTTCAACTCTGCTGCACAGTTCCTGGTCCTGATCCAGCGCAATGAGAGCTTGCCTCTGATCCAATGGGCTGCAAATGATGCCTGTAATCTTTGGTCCCTAAGCGCCTCGCCAGGATATTAATAATTCTGTATGTCAGAGGGACAGAGGAAATGAATTAATTAATCGAGAAGCTCAGATTGTACATTAATGAAGCTGCAGGAACAGACGGACAGGACTGCCTGAGCCACTTGCTTAACAACAGATACTGGAGGATAAACAAAGCATGGGAAAATAGCGAAACAGCTGAAATGTCAGAGAGGAAGAGGAACCCCCCTGAGACCCTTGCAGTTTTAGTGCAATGGTGTTGCATTCCTCCCTCAAAACAGAAGTCCCTGAGGTTGAAGTAACAGGAGAAAGCAGAGTCCTGCTCTGGAAGTCCTAGGCAAAGAGGCGGAGGGGCCAGGTTATCCCCCTGGAATTTTTATCGGCTCCAGCTGCTTTTCTCCAGGCTGATTCACCCCTGTCTCTAAGGAAACGTGGGGAAGAGTTTCTAGCAATCTGGAGGGACTTGCAATATGCCTTCAGGGCACTGGGTGTATAAACAGAAGAATTTGAGATCAATTACCTGTGCTGTTTAGGTTGGCTTTTCCCTCCCCTTGCTTTGCTGACCTGTAACAGAACTTGTATTGAGGTGATTCATCCCTCCAAATTCTCTTGGTTACTATGGAATACTTTGCAAACAGCATACATACATGACGTAACCAGTCACGTGTATGTGTGCTGAAATGGTTATCAAGGAGGTGGTGGTGGGCCAGTATGAAGTTTTCTTAATTGTGGTTTTCATTCATATTGGTGAATTTGCAGTAATTACAAGGATAAAATTTTATGAGTAACAGAAAAAGGCCAGCGCCTGTGATTCATGATGGTGTTTTGTTGAAGAGAAGCCCCTGTGAGCAAGGTGTCTGAATATATAGGATAGAAAATGAATTATTTCTCCGTGGGACTTTTAAAATGCGTTTCATTCAGGTGCGGTTAACAGGTACAATGGAAGCGCCTGGTTTCTTTGCAAATACAGCTACTAGCAATATGTATTTTAAGAATATCAAAGACCAGAAATTCTGCCAAATCAGTGTAGCTCTGCTCATTTCGACAGTGATTTTGGTTTAAACAAGCTACAGCCTTAGCTGCATTTTTCTTGACCAAAACAAAAGTGGCAAAAAATTGCAAAGTTTCACCTGACCATCTTTACACAGCCTCGTAGATCAGTATGTGTATCTTGAACGTTATCTTTGTGCTACGTGTTATTTGACAGAAGGCTCCACATCCACGAAGCACTTAAGAACATTTTTAGAGTTTATTATTAAGCAGCACATCCAAAATCACATAGAGAAATGATGGGGGTCCAGAATAGAGCTCTCCAGTTCTCAAGTGTATTGATCAGATTAATACATCCTTAGTCTATACAGCCTCCATAGTCTTGTAGTCAAATACCTATGCTTTCCTGAGTCAAAGGAAAATCTACGTAGGAATTACTGCAAAGCAAAAGCCAGCTTCACACTTGTTCTCACCGGGCCGTGTCTCCCCAGGAGAAAACAGGGGTGGTGTTAGGGGTATTAAGTAACGTTACCGAACAAGGCTGTACCCTGGGCAAAACGAAGGTCAAAGGGAAGACTATAAAAGGCTCACTGGGCACACACCGCACTGTAACTACACTCACTGCTGGGGTTTGCCCCTGTGTGGGGTTTAGAGGAGTGGGTGGAAAGAGGAGTTGTTTGTACATTGAGCTCCTGTTAATGGTTACCCAAAAGCAAACTTACACCTGCTCAGCGGGACATTGTCCTGTCGTCCACTAGTATTGGAGAGCAGGTGACCTTTTATGCTTGGGCAGTGGAGGCAGTTGCATAGGCTGCTATACTGGTAAACGCAGATGCAAACCCTCTTGGAGCTGCTCAGCTCCTACCACACTGTTTAGATCCTCTAGGAGGCCCTAAGACTAAGGGAATTTCCATACTGTAAAACCGATATTCTCCCTGCTTGCAGAGATCCCCATGCTTGTGGAGTATGTGGATGCACTCGTTTTAATTCAAAAGCAATGCTACTGTGTTTTGCACCATACAGTGCACAAATAAGTCTTGCAAAGGTGGCATTGCTGCATCTGGATCAGAGCTGACTTGCGCCCTGAGACCTCCACCATGCTCCTACTCTGGTGGCTTCAGTGCTTGCAATGATTAAGAGCCCAGCTTGAGCCTGGTGGGGGACTGCAAGGCAGGCGTGTCAGTAGGTTGAAGTTGCGAGGGCATCTTGCTCCTAGGAAGGGAGACAGGCAGCGTGAGGTGAGTCACATAATTATGCCAGCTAATGTTGCAGAACTTCCACTTTCATCCTGAACAGCCATATCTTCAGTCCAGGACAGGTCTCATCCACAATCATAGATGACTCCAAGGTAATTTCACAGGGTAAGGAGCACCTCCACTCCCAGAGGTGATTAGGTGGCCTCTTTTCAGGAACTGGAGCAATGGCCTTAGGTCTTTCCATTATAAGGACCAATAAACACCTTTTGGACTGAGCACAATCTGAGCCCCAGTTTAATGGGAGGGAACAGGTGGCCAGAAAGGAAGAGAATGAGGACCCTGTGGCTGCTCACCTGTGCCCAGACCACAGACTTTGCAAACCATGGGTCAAGTCATGGGCCACAATCTAGAAATCTTTGGTCAACAGCACTAGGTAGCTAAATTTAATTTCTGCCTGTCCCAGTACTTCTGCCAGAGCAGAGCTGCAGAATCCTATGCGGCGGCATGTTGGTTTTGCTTGAATTATATTTTCTTACATTAGGAAAATCATCTATAAAAGCAGAAGAAAAACCCCATCCAGCGAATAGTCTCAGTTAAACAAACACATAAATTTATGGTAAGCCCTATGAACTACTGAGAAATGTCTACTAGGGCCCATAAATGTGCTGGCTTTCAGTCTCAGTCTTAATTACCCTGCGTGCTGCTTTACTATGTACTTCCAACCCATGCAAAGAAAATACATCGGAGCTAGATGTAACAGCTGCTCACGTGTTACAAAGATTCATCCTTTTGGAAAAATCTGTATATTTAGTTCTGAACAGACAGGCTTGGGTTGATAGCTGGCTTTCATTTATTTGGTAGGATCCTATAATTCCTTTCAGATCAAATCTGAGACCAAGTGAAGTATGAGCACTTCTGTAGATGTGAATTTGTGAAGAAAATTGCAGTGCTACTAATTTCTGATTAATCCTGACTCCTGCTTGAATTTGAGGTCTTTATAGCAGGATAGCAAGTAAAGCTGGTTCACCATAAACCCCAAAAGAAGTCTAAAAACTTAATATTTTTTTTTTTAGGGAAGTGTGTATTTTAAAGTCTGTTTTCATTTCCTTTTTTTTTCCTGTTTAGTTTGTATCTTTGAGAAACATCTACTTTTCAGGTTTTATTGCACTTTCTCACACCTTTCCCTCTGGAGATTTAAAAATCTGAGATGTTTATAGGCTCAAATAGTCTGATTTTATTGGTCCTCCAAGAGCTCGATGTATGGCTCAGCCTTACGGTCGGCTGATGTTCTTCTCCATGGTTTAAACAAGGCTGTTAAAGAAATGAAACCTCTAAGGACAAAACCCCCCAAAGGTCATTTATCAGATATTTGGCAGAATAAGTAGCAGCTCTGATAATGCTTCTGATGGGCTGAATGAAAGATCTATAATCCCTTTTCTGTAGTAAATGTGGGCAAATCTGGATATATTCCTCCTAGCAACCAATAATTTGACATAAATTACACAGCAACTGCTTAGCAGGATTTGGAGGGTGGTGGTTTTTTTTCTTTGCCCTGAAGATGAACTTCATTTGCAGCGGGGCTGCCAAATCCATTTCATTGTAAAGAAATTTGCTTTCTAAACTAGATACCCCTAAGGGATTGAAATTGTATGGAAACTAAGCCAAATCCAATTGCTTGGCTATCTGTATTGGTTGGATGTACGTTAACAAACAGTATCGTTCTTTGCATCTTATATTTACTAAGCTATTTATTTATTGGCTTCAGGCTGCATTCCTGGAAGCCTGTCAAGCTGCTAAAATGCACGGAGCCTGTCGGAGAGCTATGGGGGCGGCTCCCACCTTAAGACGGGTTACTGGCTGAGGAGCGGACGTGGCTTTTTGCAAGGACCTGTGCCATGTCCCCTTGAGAATTTCTCTTTGCAGGCTGGTGGAGGGGGGAACCCCATCTGCTGTCCTTCCTCCTCCCAGCCGTTCTGGGTGGGTGCTTGAGCCCTTGCGTGCCGCTTGTCATCTGGTCCTGAGGCTTTGCTGGCTGATGGCGTAACTTGCAGTTGGTTTTCACTCTTCTTTACATGCCAGTATGGATAGCTGATGGAAAATGCTGTCTAGCCTTAAGAAAATCTCAGAACAACAAAACACATCAAAATTGCAGTGCTGGACAATTTTGACCTTTCTTCTAAGAAAATGGTATGGACTAAACCTTCATTTTTTCACAACAGCAGTTAAGAACACTGTTTCACTTGGAGGGTAGGAGGATGGGTTTGTCTGCTGGCTTTGAATGTTTGGGATCGAAACTCCAAGGTGTCTGTAGGTGCCACTGCAATATAAATAAACACTTTAGCAAGTGCTGCTTGTCCCGATGCTTTGGCTTTAAATCGCAGCAATAGGATATGTGGCAATCTTTTCTTCCGTTGAAATCCTTTTCTGCCTTTGAAATCCTCCCCCTCCAGCCTATCCACTATCGCTATTGAATTACAACCTAACCATACTAGAAAGGGTAAGTATAGTGCTCAAACTCACAAAAAAATACAGTCTGAAAGAGGAAAAATATGTTCTCTCAGCCAATCAGAGCATGGACTAAAGAATGAGTCATGTCTGATGTATTTAAAAATATATGGCCTGTTCCTGTAATGTAAAACATTGCTACAGCTCATTGTTCGAATACAGTGGAAATTCCATATTTATTTCTCATGAAGCCTATCTGTTATGTTATCCAACTGAGTTACTTAGAAACAGCAGTCACTCCAGTGTTTTAACAGGGGACTATAACCAAACTTTCCTTTGTGATTTCAGTGTAGGCTTGTCTTGACAATCCATGAAGATGATGTAACCAGAAAAGAGCCCATTAATCTGATCTGAAGCTTTAAATTCCAAGGTGCAATAAATCAAGTTTAAATGAGTTTCCACTGAACAAAAGTAAAGGGGCTTTATGAAAAACTTTCATTTTCAGCGAGGGTTTCTCTTACTGCTTATTATCGTATAATTCTTCAAGCAGCAACTAGTTATGTTAAAGCGGGAGGGCACTGATGAATTTCTTCTTGTTTCTGCATCCTTATAAGATACTTTGTTTAACAGATGCAGAAGCTGCTGAAAGAAAAAAAAAAAAGGGGGGGGGGCAATTTCAGTGTCATACTCTCAGGGGAAAAAAAATGCAGAATTTATTTCTTTATGGTCTATGGACATGGCTGATTATATGTTGGAGCAGTGCAGGATTACCAGAATCAGCTGGAGATGTCTGAATGCTCAGTTGGGTATGAGTCTGTGAGCTCATTTTCATGTTCTGGCACCTTTAAAGCACTAGAAATACAAAATTAGTTGTGTTTGTAGGCTATGATTTTTAAAGCAGTCTCCAGCATTGAGTCTTGCCCTGTTCTTTAGCACATAAAATTTGGCAATGCTGTGAGTACATGAAAGGATATAGCAGAGGTGTGTAAAAATGCAGCTTTATATGCCTTTGTCGGATATAGATGCTGGAGAATGTAATGTATACAAATGCACGTGCGTATGCTTGACTATATACATACAGTTACACTAAATAAGCACTTGTAGTTAAGGCTGGCTCTCATTTGGTGACTTTGCAGAAGTTGGTGCCTGTTTCTCCCTGTCTATACATGTGTCTGTGTTCCCCCAAACCTCCTCCTTGTTCGTCCAGCTCCCCCAAATAGTGACACAGAGACAGATGTCAGCTAAGATAAGAAGAGGGGAGGTCTGAAAAGCTAGGGGTCTGGAAAAAAACGGTACTCTGATTTTTAGCCAAGTTTCTTACATCTTTTCAGTACCTGCCAGCTCCTGCCTGCTGTAGGATGCAGCAGCTCTAGGATTACTAATGCCTGCACCAGACCTGTCGGGCTCCGCAAAGCCTCCAGTCAAAGTCACATCAGCCGTTCAAGGCTTTGCAAAAGAAAGAGGAGGCCCTGCAAGGGGAGTCGGAGAAGGGAGAAAAAGTGCATTTATGTCCTCGTTGTGCTGTCTTTGAGATTTTTGATGCAACATTTGTAAGCATGAGCAGTATGGAAGACGGACTTGGACGACTGGAGTTGTTTTGGCTTCAGTGGGACCTTAATAATTTAGACAATTTTTTAAAAATCCCCCGAGCTATATTCAGAAGCTGTAGTCATATTTGAATATTTCAGTTCCTTTTTCTCATGTAGTCCCTTCTCAGAATGATGACCTGGGGTGGGGGAGAAAATTCAGTAAAGCTAAGCAGGATGATTTTGCCTGGAGCTGTTAGGAAACAGCACTGTTACCAGCAAAACTAAAGAGCCAGTAAGCTCTAATGCTGGGGTGCCGTCAGACGGGTGGGCAAGGGCTGGAGCAGTAACCTTTTCCCCCAGGTCAGCCGTAACCAGTGCAGCATGCCCCTAGTGAAAGAGGAAGGCAGCCCTCCTGCGTAAGTGCCTTGTCTGGGATGTACAAAGCTACTCCGTGACCTTCCTATGCCTGAATTTTCCTGTGCAGAAAGTGCAGACAACAGTGTTTTCTCACCTCGCAGAGCTGCAAGGAGAATAAATCAACACAGTTTGAGAGATGCTCAGACACCACCGCCGCCCAGGCAAGTGTTTTTAATTGGAACTAATGAGCCCAGGAGTCCCATCATGGGACATGGCTCTCCTGTGCCTGGCATGGGGATGGCACTGGCCCCAGGGAGACCCTGGTTTAGCCAGAAACACACAAGGAGACAGGAGCCGCCTCCATTATTTGGGCACGTTTCTCTTGCACAACACTGTGAGGATCTGTGGGTACAGCTGTGGTTGTCTGAGGGTCCCCCCATATTTGTGTTACTCTTTTCCAGCAGTGATTTTGTTTTTCCATGAGTAACTTTATACCAACTTGGCTTCTACATATTTGTGTTTTACGCAAGGAATAAAAAGTAGGAGAATCTATTAATTTTCCTTTTGAATATAGTAATGTCTGGAAGCGTAGCGGGTGTAAAGTCTCTCTGGATGTCATGATTAAACTGTGGTCAGGGAGGGGAGGGCACCTTTGCTATGGAGGCCAATCTCCCCAGCAGCCACTGAATGCTTCCTTACCCCGCCAGCTCTTTGAGAAAGTTTAGCTTTGATGGCAGGGCCAGGTAAGTTACAGAAGCCGTGTGCTCTGTTGCTGCCAGAAGCGCGAGCTGCTGAGGCTCCCTCCTCAAGCGCAGAGCTCTGCTTCCCATCTCCACGTAGGTGTGCTTGTGTACGAGCATCCGCCCCAATGCTCACCAAGGACTGCGGGAGCTGGACTCTTCTCTTCTCCTTCCCTCCCTCCAGGATTTCTGTGTGAATGTGGAGACCTGTGCAGAGGTTGGTGAAGTAATAGGAAACATTTCTGACCGTTCTCAGGAGTTTATGACCAAGGAAAACCAAACAAGCACCTGAGTCTAATAAATGTTTTGGGTCACTTTCCACTGGATGGAGCAAATGGAGGGCATTTTTCTTTTCGTCAAAAATGCATCAGGTTGGTGCTAGCTGAGCAGGCATTGGGTGTACGGAAAAAGTCATAAACCAGCCAAGCTGATACTTGTATGCAGAAGTGTCGTCTTCAGAAAATCTAGGTAAAGTAGAGCTAACCATTTGAAAAGGAATCTGAGTCTGCCTCTTTATCTGAATGATCTGTGAATTTTGCACGGTGAGAAACAGGGAAGAGAAATCACGTTGTCACATTCCTTCTGCACTGATGACATCAAATACCATTTTGTTGGAAATCGTGGCAGCATCACATTATTTTGCTGTTAAAACAAAGAGACGGAGCAGAAAGGCTGCAGAAGAAATATGCATGTTCAAGTAAAACCATTTACGTCAGCGTTCATGTTCCTCCCTTAGTTCAAGAACGTGTTCTTGAAAAATGTGTCCCAAGTCAGTCACAAGCCGTTGGGCTTGTTAGTGGTGGCTTAGGTAGAAAAGAAAGGTACTTCCCGCCCACAGAGAAGTTATAACAGAGGCTCACTGGCCTGGGTGGTGGAAGATGTGAAGAAGTATGAGCAAAGGGGTCCCTTCTGGCCTTAGCAAAATATACAAATCCACGAATTTCCTCTGACTTGAGCAAAGCTCTCACTGAACTGAGGAAGAGCTGAAGCCTGCAAAAGTTGGCTGCAGTATCTTTCGTAGTAAGTAAATGCAGTAAGAAATAGCTTGAAAGGAAAATGATTTCCTGATTAAATATGACCTAGGCTTACAGAGCTCTCCAGCATGGGAACAGTTCAGCTGGCCAGCAGACCAGATTTGCTATCTACCTTACCAGGTGATCTCTTTAATTAAAGCCATGTCAGTGTGCTTCTACTCCCTTCCAAGAAGTATTTTTAGACAGCTTGAGAAACACAATAGGTTTGCTAGTGTGTGTTCTTTTAAGCTAACTAAAGGCATATGCGAAGGCATGCCTTCCTTAACAAAATATTTAGTGAAAGGATCTACTTCTAAAATCAGCAGAGGAATTCTCTTGGGAAGTTTAGATTTCCACAATAAGAAACTCTTCTCCTTTTCTAGCTTTAGGACAATGGCCTTTTGTCATTCCCTTGCCTCTGCTTGTACTGTCACTTTTTCCTTTATTTGGTATAGTGTTTTCCAATAGTAAGCACCCAGGATAGCCCAACAGATTCAAAAACATTGTGTTTGCTTTTCTTTTGAGTCCTTATCAAGGCTGGGAACTTTTCTATTAAGGTGCCTTCCCATCTAATTTCCACTTTCCCCCTCCTAAATGCTTCCCTGCTTTATTACCTATACTGTGAGTATTTCACTCTGCCCATTTCGTAGGACTGGCTAGCCAGCTTGTGTTCTCTCTCTGGCACTGTGCAGATCAGACACAGTTTCTGATTTTGATCCCTTTATGCTTCCTCCCTGAAGTTAGGACACCTAGAAATTGCTGCTTTTGTATTTCTCTGAAAGCCAGTCCTTCCCTAACTAGATACAGACGAGGCGTCTCCCTCCATCGCTGTTCTTGCAGCAAGAAAAGGACAAACAAGGCAGCGTGGTCAGGTCACACGTAAATGGTCTTGCAGCATCAGCAGAGGCAAGAGACTTGACGAGTCAGCCTTGAGTCATAAACATCCAGCGTTAGAGTCTGGCTAAAGAGGCCTCTGTTGCTGGCCTCTGGGTGGGACGAATTTGCACAGCCTTGAGTAAATATCCAGACTACTAGAAGCCCACCAAATTTGAGCTCAAAACCATGTCCTGGAATAAAGGTTGGAACCTATATGCCAACTGTACAGTCAGGGGAAGCATCCGTTTCAGGTAAAGGAGATTAATAAAGGAGCTTAGTTTATTCCCTTGAACATAATTATGAAGTCTAGGGCATGTGTAGAAAGATCTGTGGGCTTTTTGATCTCAGCTTCAGGCTTCTGGAGGGATTTTATGTCTCTTCAGGACCTTCTCTGAATGCTATTAGGCTTCTGGGACTTTGGGGCTGTTACAGCCTTGCATTGAATAGAAGAGAACAACAGCGAGTGCAATGAATGAAGGCAGATTCTCTCATACTCTGAATTTATGAAAGCCTACATATTTTTCCTTACTTATAAGCACCTCCCCCTCTCCTGAGTCCCCTGACAACAACCCACCAAAAAGTCCCCAACCTCAAAAGAGAGATCAACTATTTTCCCAGGGCAGGGGAAAAGCAATGTTTACCCATGTATGTTCATTTCCAGGATGAAATATGGCGAGAGGAAGATCTCGTACTTCTCTCTCTCTCTTTGTCATCAAGTGTCAATTGGTTTGTGTGCTTAAGAAACTCAGAGTCATTGTGTTGGAAGGATCCTCTGGAGAGGAAGGATCCTCTGGAGATCATCTAGTCCAAACCCCCTGCTCAAGCAGTATTGACTAACGCAGGTCGTCCATGACCACATCCAGTTAGATTTGAGTGTCTCATTGGGTTTTTTCATGTGGGAAGGTATTTTATTAAACTCCAGTGGAAAGAAGCTGCAAAAGAAGACCTTTGCAAAGAGCCAGAGAGCATAGCTTCTTGCCATTGGGCCTGTGCTTGGCCTCAGCAGGTAGATTTCAAACCCTCAGTCTCAGCAATTTGTCAGAAAGTTGTTTCTATATCACAGGGAGGAGTGAAAGAGCTCTTATCAATTGATGCAATTTCATGCCACCCACAAGCACAGAGCTGCAAAGCCCAGCACTGAACTGGGGAGTAGTCCCGGAGAAAGCAGAGATCTGTATCTGAGCTCCCTGCAAGGGTCTAGGTGGAGGAAGCCTTACTTTTGGTCCTGTACAGTGTTTCTGGCAAGGTGGATGCAGAGCTTTTGCTGCACAAGAACTTGTTGGTGAATGATATTGGGCCAGGCACAGTCTCTGGAGGAAATAAGAAGTAGCTGGGAATGGTGGTTTTGTTCCTTTTCCCTCTGCATTTTCCCTTTTTTATTTCTTTTTCCTCTCAGTAACCTTAGAGAAGCTCTAGAGAAGATCACTCAGGGGGACCAAGCTCCCATGTGAGACTCTTGGCGAGAGTGCCCACCTCGGCATGGCTGAGCAGAGCTGCTGCAAAGCCCCAACTCCTCACATGAGGGTGTGGTGGTGAGATGCTAGGTCTTTGGCATACCATAGACCAAGTAAACTGATTGGGTCACTGTCTGTCTTGCTCCAATGAGAAAAATCCACGGAAGTAGTCTCGCATAGTGGAAAATTACTGAGGGTAAACAAAAATGTCAAAAGGAACAGAAACCTCTTCTGATGTACAGCCAGGAAACCTCAAGGTTTGCAGGAAGCTGTGCTGGTGATTCAGGGGGTGGTATTCTTCCCTTTGAGTCAGTCCTGAATCCATGCCTGGGTATGACCACATCTGAAATATGGCTCCTCTGACAGCCCAGTGCCCATGAACACTGTGCTGGAGGGCTGGCTTGTCACTGGATTTTTCTTGGAAAACTCCCATCCAGGAAGAGTTCAGGCTTGACCAACTTAGCCGACAAAAGCTGGCAGAATCACAGCAAAGGCTTTGTAGCTTTGCTTGAGCAAGCAGAGGAATTGAGAGGTATTAGATCAGGTCCTTGATTAGTAAAAATCAGTGTAACTCTGGCTGAATTGCAACTGCGAACAATTGGTCTAACACCATTAATAGCACAACTCTGCTGAGGAGAAGAGCTGATGACTATTTGCTTGCTATAGTTAGAAAAAGACCACTATTAGTTCTAGAAACCAAGTAAAATGCTTTGTGAACAGTGAGGCAAAAGTGAGCAGGACATTGATAATGGTCACCGCTTGAATGAGTTTCAGCTCTCTATGTCCTGCCAAGGTTCAAACACTTTGCTTCATACGAAGGGAAGTTAATTGGCAGTGGATCTCCCATCTTTACCGAAGCCAGTGACCCTGCAACAGCCTGTTCAGACATATGTGCAAAGTAAGTTGGTTTGCTGCAATGCTGTGGACAGGGTGTAGGATGGCAAATCACTTCATTTGGCAGAAACTCACGCCCTGGCTGGAAGGACCACATAGGAATGATTGGCTTGGAGGCTTAAATACCTTCTTATACGCAGGATGGTCCCTGCAGATCTAGATTTAGTCTTGATGACTGAAACATGTACGGAGGTTTGTGCTGCTACTCCTCTGCAGCAGTAGCTGTTCTGATAGAGTATTTCTGTCTATAGATTAGTCTGTGCAGTGCGTTGTAGGGAGCAGAAGATCCTTTAGCTGGAGAACTTTAATGCTTGGGAAGAACAACTAATGACTAAGAATGAGATCTTTCGTGCAGTAAGGCTTTAATGTTTCCTTACAAATGAAGAATCTATTAAAAAAGGCAGCTGATGGAACGTGAGAGTGATGAGGCCTGAGGAAACACATTTAATAATAATATTCCATCACTTGGTACTGGAATGGTAAAATGGCAAACAGCTGAGAAGTTATTTTCCATAAAAGTTAATACACTGAAAGTAATGGGGCTTTCTACTGATTAATGCTTTATAAAGCAGTGTGTTGATGCAGATGTAGTCCAATGGATGTCAGTGGTGTGGAAGATAAATTTTGTTAAGTGTTTTCCTGGATTAGGTTGAGATTGTAGGACCCATAAGAAATTCTGGAGCTGTAACAGCACTTAAACCTGTCTTATTTCACGTTAACTAGAGACTTATTAGGCTCCTAAAATACAGGGGCTTATGCAATTGTCAGGTCACGTAGCTGCGGCTCAAACAATACCACTGAAATTAGTAGTATTACCTTTGGGTAACACTTGACAAGACTTTGCATAGATGTGAGTGGGAGGAAGGAGAGAGGCAGACAGAGGGGAATTAGCACTGCCCCTAAATTATTTTTTTCTGCTGTCCTGTCTCACTTCTGGGAAATTAGGTGTTTCTGGCAGTATCCCTCTCCAGAGATGTTACAGTATCTATAAGCCCCATGCTCTGGGACTTGGGGAGCTATCTGAATAGGGAGGGGATTCTCTTCTGCATGACCAAAGCCCTTTGTTCATACCCGAGCAGAGTCTACAGTCTACAATACTAGTTCGCAGTGGGCTGCTCTATGAACACCTTACACCTGATGATCCTCGGCTGAGGAACGGGTGCATCTTCTGCGGAGTCCCAGTCTGAATATGGAGGTGATACTCCAGCGCTGAAGGGCAGCGAAGCAGCTTCACAGATTCAGTCATTTAACTTCCAAACCCATAGTGACAGATGTGGTGATGGTCAGAGCGGGTTCAGCTATACAAATGTGGGAGCATGCTGAAATGGATAATAGTTCGCTGCTCTTCTGCCGACAGCTTTTGACAGAAACCATTTCTCTGATCCCCAGATCCACCCATGAATATTATGAGCTCAGAAATAAGGCCTGCAGCCAAACCATTCTTGGTATTGGTTTTGCAAAAGCAAACAAAAAACAAGTGATGAGGTCTGTCCATCTGTTTTTAACCCATTTCTAATTATGGCATGTTTTCTCAATACAATCAATTCCTCCTGTTGCCCTGGTGGGATCACTTAGATGGTCATCAGGAGCTGATGGTTCTGGCTGAGCCAAATTCCAAGGATATGGTATTTCTCAATATGTTGCAAAGCAGTGCTTGTATGGCAGGATGGTTTGTAGCTGCCTGCTGTACATTAGCAGTGGGCTCAGGTGCTGAAATTCATTCCTTAGTCCCCATCATTGTGTCAGTAGCCTTTGCTAAGCTGGTAAGAAGGGATTGAACAGTGCAAAAAGAGGGAGAAGGAGCCTTGCTAGAGGACTTGGCAGAGAAATAAGTGCACTCTCAAACACAAGGAGAGCCGTGCGACAAGGCAGCCATGTATTGATCTGACCAGCTCACCTCGCGTAGCATGTGGGTGTCATTGTGCTGCACCAGTGTTGTGTCATGTTCAGTGACAGGGACATTATGGACAGATGGAAAGTATTGTCTGTAAGTTGCTGTCCACAAGCTTCCCTATGAGTCAGTGCAGAGGCAGCCGGATAATCCGAGTGACAGTATTTTGGGAAGCTGGGCTAATTATGGTGGTAATACCAAAATTGTAGGAGGGGAAAATTCTGTTGAGAGGAGAAAATGAAAGATTTAAAGAGCTTGCTGATGGTCATTTTTGCTCATAATTATCTACAGTTATGATATATTTTCATTAAATGTAGTCAAAATACCAGAAAGAAAAAAAAAATCATTTGATACTTGCATGGATTGCATGAATGTTTTTTGACTAAAAGTTTCAGGTTTCCTAGTGTTGACTGAAAGTAAAAAGCGAGCTTGAGCTCAAGCATCCTTTTGAGTTTGTCTTTTTATGCCACACAAAAAAAAAAGATATTCCGAGAAGAATTTCTGACCAGGTCTATTTTTATGCTAATGATCTCTGCAGCAGACAGTAATTCTTTCTGTTGCTCACCCTTAAATTAAAATCAAGCTTCTGGGCAGGATCTTGCTTTTGTGGACACAGACAACCTGATCCTTGTAACTTGTTTGAGCAGAACAGCCAATTCCACCATAAATAATTTGCAGAAATGTGTGTAGTTTGTTTGGGTTCTGTGGAGTATTTTTGTGTTTGGGTTGTGTTGTTTTTTTTTCTGAAAACATCCTTTTTCCCTTAGTAATTATGCTATAAGCATTTAACTGGATAAGCAGTGCCAATGAAAACCCTTCTAAAATATCATTTTTAATGGTCATCCTGCCGGCAGGACTTAAACTTAATGACTCATGTGAATCTCTGTTCCTCTCTCCCTGTGGGAGCTAATAAATCCTACGGAGTAGCTGCCACTTTATAGCTCTAGGAAAGATGGAGGAAATGAGCTCTGTTAAGACTCTTGGTGGATGGAGGACACAAAAGTCAGAAGACTGAAGGAAGCTTGGAAGAGTTGAGGAACATGTGGTGGTCCTTCAGCTGTCCTACACATCTGCAGCTGGCAACACTGCAGCAATTTCTGTTTGCTTTACCGTGTGTTGGTGCCACCTGACACTGAAATGTCCTTGTGTTTGCATTGGCAGAAATGAGCTGTAGTCTGTTTCTTAAGGACATGCCAGTTCTCTAGCGTTGCAAGACCTCAGAACACCAAAACGCCTGCAGTCCCTCACTCCCTTCCGGTAACATATTATAGTTTTTGAGGGTTTTGGTCTTTTCTGCTAACAGCCTTATTTTGTTAGGTCTGTCTTATGGTTGCGGCGAGTGTGGAATGGATGTGCTGTGGACTAAACACCTCTGCTGTGCTTCTCTGGGATTTGTGGGGAGTGATCTCAGTGCCTCAGCTGGTCTCCAGTCCAGTGGAGATAAGTGACGTCCGTATCCCATTCTCAAAGCACTGTCAAGGGAATGATTTACTGAGTGCAGCTTCTTTCCTGGATGATGACATTTGCACAAAGCATCAGTGAGAAGCTCAAATGGGGGATTGGGGTCCCAATTTGCTAAGCATAGGGATTCGTTGTGCAAAGAGATGGCTTATGTTGTCAGTGTGTTACAAGGACTAGCAGATGAACCCAGCCAGACACAGAAGCCCAGATAACAGTGGGAGGATGACTAACGTGTCTGTAATCAGCAGGCACCGCAGCATACTACCATCGTTCATTGCTGTCAGAGCTGAGGCAGCTGCATAGATGAAGAAGTTATGTCATCCCTCACAGCCTTGCCCTGCATGTTGCAGGGTCTGCCCAAATGCAGGAGGTGGAAAGGACCCCCTGTGAGACAAAGGTCCTCACAGTGACCAAGTGCTCAGGTCATTCTTAGCTATAGGATGGCCAAAGGAGTTTCATGGGGCTTGGGCAGGCTGGGTGTTGTGCTCATGCATATCAGAGCTGGGTGATGCAGAAGCGGCCTGAAGCGCGGGGTAGGTAGGAGCCACAGGGCAATGAGGTGAAGTGCGATTTTTCCAGTTCCCATCTGCACGGTGGCTAGCTGCACTCAGGGTAGGGTTGAGGTAGCATTGCCCTCCTGGCTCTCCAGCTCTCCTCACCAGCTGACTGCAGCACATGGGATGTGTTTTAGTTCAATACACTCAGAGGAAACTTAAAAGGTACATCAGCTAGGTAAGCTGAGAACATATTTTAATACAGTGGGTGTCAAGTGGGAGCTGTTTGAGGTGAATTTCTAAGTGTAGGTACTTTGTTGTATGCATTACAGAGAAGCTTGTCCTGATGAAAGTTATTTTCAGAAAATACCTTCAGTTCCTGTGGAGATCAGCCTCGCTGTTCAGGGTTATCCTCTTTTCTATCAACAACGTGCCTGGCCTCTGCCTGCCATTTATCTACCGTGTGTCAATTTAACTCTCATTTCAAAAAGAACAAACTCTTTCTCCCTTCCTTCCCTAAATATGTCCCCAAAGAGAAGTTAAGTAAGTTAGTCTTTCTTTAATATGAGACATCTGGTCTCTGGGATCTACAGCAACAGCAAAGAAAGCATGAAAAAATTTGGGTGGAAAAACATCCCAGCTTTTATTATCATGTCCCACAGAAATGCCTCCCACAGAGCTGCATGAGAAAAGTGAGAGTAGAGCTGATAAACAGCCCACAGACCAGCGATTCATTCCCTCCACTTTTCTTTTGCTTTACATTATGCCTTGCACCTCCCCAAAACATCATTTGCTTAGCTGAGGTGGAATATCAGTTTTCATCTGCTGCTAAGGATCCTTCAGTGATAACTCAGATAACTTTGTAGAATATGTGTAGTTGATCAGAAATGCTGTGGCCAATTAGCTTTTTTGTCAACGAATCAGACTTTTTAAGAAGTAAATGTAGCTTTTTTAATGAAAAGATTGTGAACTATAGAAAAACATCCATGGAAAACTTTTACCTTTAAGATGAGCACTTGAGAAATTCAGAAATGCATCTGGCTTGCACTCCAAACCATGTTTTTTTGATCTGAAAAACAATGATGTGCTAATTCATGGGAGCTCTAGCACAGATGCCTTATAGCACTGAGCTTCCTCAGCTGTGCAGCATTGCCCAGGATGCCTTCCCGTCATGTCTTTTCTTGTGATAGGGCACTGATGTACCATGGGAGGCACTTGGCTTACAGAAGGTAATGGGAAATGATGGTCATCAGCCAAACCAGAGGTTCTGCACTGCAGAAGGTTCCCTGAGTGCAATGATTTTAGTTTTAGCTGAAGTAGTCAAGTTTACAGATTTCTGCCCCAAAGTTTAAATTGTTACTAGGCGTGTTGTTGAAACCGCAGGTAAGTAATTAAGGCATGTCACAAGATGATTTCACTTTCTGCTGGCTTCCTGCAGTATTCATTCCGTAGCTCAGATCTGCAGCAGTAGATTCATCATTACAAGAATAAAGGAGAGAATATGACTCTCAGTCACTTTTTGAATCTCTGCATCGTCAGTTGGCTTGGCATTCATCCTGACTCTTAGCATAAATTAGAGCAGCCTGAGGTTTGATTTAAATTTGTACCAAAGATGGCCAGGGACTGACTCCAGGACTTAAACCAGACTCATACATTCAAGCCAGGTGTGAGGCCACTGAGTGTTACAAAAACTTTTTTCCTATTCTAACAGGGAAACACACCCAGCCCTCCTGGGTGAGAATTATTGTCATTTAAACCAAGTCTGGCTTCAGCTGGGTGTCAAAGTACAGCATGCTGAGTTTGTCTCGGAAATGTTGTTGCATATCTCGGTGTTTAAATAGGTGTGAGTTGGTCCACTGACCTCGGTTGGGAATGGTGCATAGTTGAAAAATCTCATCTGGGCTCCTTCTGGAAAATCCAAGGGTTAAATCAGATATGAATTTAAATATAGCAGAATCAAGTCTGAATAGAGGTCTGAACTTCACGTCCCAGTCCAGACAAATTAAAATGAGGATGAGAACAGATCTGCGTGGTTTAGATCGAGTGCTGATACATAGGAAAGGAATAATGCAGGAATACTTTCTTTATTAATTTCAGGAGGTAGGAGGACAGATATTCAGCATGAGATCATTGAGCAAAAATAGGTGCAGAGATCCTCTGCTGGACTCTGTGGACCAAGATAAGCCTCCGAGGGCCAGAAAGCTTTAGGAACTTACTGGAGCAGCTAGGCAATCTGAGCAGTCAGAGCATTAGCAGCACAACAGGCAAAACACGATTGCACGTCAGGGTGAGAGACAAGTTATTACAGAAATCAGAAGCCATGGAAAGGGTGTTTTTGTACCATATTATTATAACTTATAATGTGCCCTGCAAAAAGCAGCGGTTATGATCCAGACCTCCAGCTCTTTCCAATAGTTACCATAGCTCAGAGGCTGAGGTAGGCTGTTGGAGCAAGGAAGGATAACCCCACTGAGTTTTGGGTGGAGTCATGTGGATTTGCGACATGTGCTTATTAATACTTTCCACTTGCACAGTGGTTCCAGATATTCTTTGAAGATTGCTGGCTGTGTGCTAGACCCTGTAGAGTGACCTTCAAGACACCATCCTTCACTTACACATCTGTTAAAAAATGAGCAATGTTGAGGACAGGGAGGGGCTCCTTCCTCAGGCGTGATTGGGACCCGCTCAGCTCTAACACTGGCAAACAGTAGACACCAAGAAGGATGTGCTTGCCCTCGGTTAAGGACACGGTACTGAGAAGGATGATGAGGAACATTGTAGAAACTTAGGGAACGGCTGCTGAGAGTTCACCTGTTTCTGAGCTAGGCAATCTCTCTGATTTTCAGAAGTTCTTAGGTAGTCAGGATATCTTACAAAATGTTTATATTGCTGGATCAGAGGTGACTTGGGGCCATGGCTATTTGGTGGATCTCCATTGACTATAATGCAATTCTTGGTATTGAATAGCAGAAATGAGAAAACCTTGTTTGTAACCAAAACCTGAAACTGAAAGACTTGCCTGTCTGGAGGGATGCCACACGTTCCATCGTGCATCCAGGAGAGGGCAGAGGTAGGCATGAAAACTTCACTAGCTATTTTGGCCATGGCTGTCACCAGCTGTAAGCTGGTGCCTCTTCTCTGATGTTTGGTGCAAGCCCATGGCTTTCATCAGATAAGACCGGGGCTTTCTGAACCTCTTGTACAGAGCGGGCCTGCGGATAACTCCTTCTTACTGAGGCTGTTTTCTTTGTGATTCAAAATTGAAAAAGGACTGTGATTTACTGTAGCTTGAAGTCCTGAGGGACTTTCCACTGATTTCAGCACCCGAAGCAAGAGGCAGGGCACACCCTGCTCAGGGAGGTCCCACAGTGCAGAGACAGGGCAGTGTGGCCATTTGCTTCCCTCTCCACTTCACTGGAAGCATAATCTTTGCACCCTCTTAGAAACCTCTGGACCAGCTGCTTGTATGCGGTGAGAGCTCCTCGCGTAAGTGAACTGCACTATCCCATAGGATAACAGAGAAGATTGGAGGAAACAATGGGTGTTTTCCCATGTGGTGTTTTTGGAAAATTTTTATTTTCTTCTTCCACACTTCCAGTACAGATATGAGTCTGGACCAGAGCCAAACTTTGTTTTCTCCCGCTTTTTAACCACCCCCTTCCCATGAATTGAGAGCTGCTTAAGCCATAGACAGGAACCTCTCAGACATCAGTGGCTCATCATATGGGTCCTACTCTGATCAGAAATGTTATTTGCAGTTGTTCCTGGATTGCTGTAATGGAAAGATTTGGACATGACCAATGCAGTGCTCTTCATACAAGAACATATAATATTTCCACATAGTAGTTGATGTCTTTCCATTAAATGGGAAAGACAGAAAGAAGGGGGACCAGGATCGTGGCAACAAGGAAATGCCCAAAGCAAAATGTTTCTGGTAAGTATGACTCACAAGAGTCAAAATACTTCTCTTTAACCACTGGCCAGCTGAGCAAGAAGAGGAAAAGAAGATAAACAGGACAGGACAACAGAACAGCATCTCTGCAAAGTTTCCAGTCCTCCTGCCCAGTCTCTGAACACTAGTTTCCAAATGTCTTTCCCTCTCATACAGCTCATTGGCAAGGACAGCGGGTGCTTCAATAGGATCCTTTCGTATTACATTTTCCAGGAAGGTATATTTTATGGGATTCTTCAGGATTAAAGTAAAATCCAAATAAAACTGGGAATAGTAACAGCTTAGCTTGAGTACAACTCTGGTAATGATATCCTGATTACCTAGAAGTCTTTAGAAGCATCTGTCCTTCATTTTCTCTGCTAAACTATGCACCCATACATGTGTATATGCATATATTTATACACACATGAAACCTTTAAGAACCAGGGGTTGCCAGCCCAGATTAGACCAACAGATCACGGAGCTGGTCTCTTGTTTACAAGATTGGTCATTACTCAGTGCTTCAGAGGAATGTGTAAAATGTCCTTTATGAACCAGTTCACAAGATATTCTGCTTCAGAAAAGTATTTCAGCTTGCAGCAGTTAAAGGTCAGCTTCAGCCTGAAATATATAACTTTTCCAAGTGCCTCTGATTGATTTAGATAACTCTGGATATAGTTGTCATCCATAATTTCTTTATGTCCCTGCTAAGGTGTCAGGCTCGTGTTCTTCAGTAGCAGGGACTAGCCGTGCGCTGCATGGAAAAAATGAGGTGAGAGCTGGTTGCTCAGATCAGCGGCAATTACCTGCTTGAAATGAAAATCTTGAGTGTCTTTTCTGTTTGCAGGCAAGCTGTGAGCAGTTCGCTAATCCTGTGTGGGATATTCTCAGTTCAGAGATGCCTGCATAGGAAGATGAGGATCATACTTCTACCTGTAGCTCTATCAGGATACTTTGTGGAAAGCTTTCTTTGAGGCCAGAGGAAACAGGCTAGCACTATGGAGGGCCAAAATACTATCTTTTTCCCTCCCAACAACAGAGAAAAGTATTTTCTCTGAAAACAATGCAGCCAAGTGTTTTTCTTCCATCAGAAAAAATTATTTTCTGCTTGATCTCCAGTACTGGCAATATCAGAAACACTTTTTTTCCGCCCCCCCCAGAAAGACTGGGGTAGCTTATGGCATCTTAGAAATATGGACACCAAAAATAAAAAGGTTTTGAACTGTTCTATGCACAGGGTGAGTTTCCACTGCACTTTTAGCCTGAGTTTGAACCCTGACTTCAGCCTCTCCACACAGAGAAGCCTCCATGGGGGTGGTTTAAGCCAAAATGAACTCAGCAGGGGGTGTAGATAAGAAAAGGATGTTGCATTTCACTTGAGTTCAAATCACCCACTCACAAGTGTTGGTTGTTCTCCATTTCCTTCCCCAGCTGCTCCTTACAGGACAAACACGTTCTCCATAGCTGCGTTACACATTTGGACATTCACCTATACCAGTGAAAAAGGGGTAGACATATTTATATTTATTTTTATTTTCCTTTGCAGTGAAGAAAATCAAAACACAAGGATACAGAGTATAGGACAGAAAGACTTTTTAGTCAAAGTTCAAATCAAATGGCAAATCGTACTGATAGATGAATTGTACTGATGATTGTACTGATAGATATCATATTGATGACATTTACTGATGTCTAAAACTCAATCTATGAATTCAA
This sequence comes from Calonectris borealis, assembly GCF_964195595.1. Taxonomy (NCBI): domain Eukaryota; kingdom Metazoa; phylum Chordata; class Aves; order Procellariiformes; family Procellariidae; genus Calonectris; species Calonectris borealis. The sequence goes on from NC_134317.1 coordinate 41,091,857, forward strand.
AATAGAACTGGATAGAAGTTAGAAAAAAATTTTTATGATTTTGGTTGTGGATTTCCTTGGTACTTTTTTGTTAGGAAGCTTGGAACTTAGTTTTTCAGAAGAAACAGTTATCTGTAGGGATCTGCTTAGCAGAGATCCAGATTGTAAGTGAATTTGGAAAGTTCATAGTCGTATATTAATTCCTGCATCGTGCTCACAAGAAAAAGCAATGTTGAACAAATGCAGCACCAGCATAGATTTCATTCTCTTGTTACATCTTGGAGCAGAGACAGATGCAGCCAAGCACAAAACTAGAAATCGGAAGGTACTCCTCTTCCGTAGTGTTTCTGACGGGCCCTGCAAACATATAACCAAAGAACAGAAACACAGACTCTGCTCATTTTAATGGCTCTTCATCAGAAAAGAACAACCTATCAGCATGTCCTGTATCAGGTGTATTACCACAGAAGCAATTAGTTAATTAGTATAGCCCAAGATTTTCTAAATGCTCTGATATTAAGCTCTGTCAGTCTTCTGCTGACATTGCCCCAGGGAGCTATTTATTTTATACCTCTTCCTACTACGTAGGATCAAGCGAATTCCTCTGCCTCAGTTGCAAGCCAGATCTCCCTGAATACAAACTGGGAATAGACGAATATAGGAGGAAGCCTGAAGCATTGCTGAATAAAATCAGTGCAGATAGGTCTGACACCTGAGAACATATTTTGCTGACTTTAAGTGAGTCAAATTTAGGGATTTAATTGTTGTCAGCTCACTGTATGCATTGTACTTTAGTGTCCAGCTGTACCGTGTCCTAAATTAATCCCAGCAGGAATTGGGGCTCACAAAAAAAAGGGATGTGAACAATAATACGTCTCTAGAAGTAGCTAAGAGGGGCCAAAGTTTTCTCTGTGAGATATCTACACTTCTCACCCTGGACATAAGTCAAGAATGAGGAAATGTAGGATCATCTGGGTCTGTGTGACTTTCTTAGGTGACCTTGGACAGGTCCCTTCATTTCTCTGTGCCTCAGCTCATCATCCAACTTATAGTTTTCCTGATTCGTCCATTTATATTTTATTCTCCTAAATAGGGAGAGGCGTCCCCTAGGCGGGACCTTTTTTCCCTTTGGATGTAAACGTGATATTGTCATACTGAATAATATTTACACCAACCTTACTCATTATTGTCTAGTCATCTGGCACAGTGCTAATAAAACTTGCAAATAAACAATAATTTTTGCTAGAAACGTTTATAGTGCTCAGTAGAGTCAAGGAATCATGGAAGGAAACATCAAAATAAACATTTTCTTTGTAGCTAGTAGAACTTACAAAAACGATATCTCAACTATGATTTCCTTTTGAAGGAATATTTTGTAGCATCCCATGGAGTACAACAAGTTTCAAACGTTTCAGTATCTTTGAGGAACCGCAAAGATTAAAATACACAGTGCTTGTTGCTCATGGCCTTGTGGCGATATGAAAGATTTAAAATCATGGCAAAAACGAAATATGCTAAACTAATCCTAAACACCACAGCCCTGAAAATGTTGAAACCATCCTTGCTGCTGCCTGTAATGTTGTGGTTTTGATCCACCAGGAAGCACTTGTTTACAACCTCAGCAATTTATATTTCTCTTTCGCAAGAGCAAGGCATCATATTGTCTCATTCTGCCTCAGTTATCTCATTTGTTGCTTTTAACTTACATTGCTCAAGCTCCAGTCCCATTTGCTTCAGCAATGAAAGTTGCATAGATGAAGCAATACCAGGAATAATACAATCAAATTACAGCCCATTTGGGGTGGGGGGTGGGGAGTGGGGCAGGGTAGGGAGAAGGAAAAAAAAAAGCAAGGTGAAGGGAAAGAGACTTAGGAGAAGGTTCAGAGCAACTCTGTGACACTGAAAAGTAAGAAAGCAGAAATTATAACTTTCTCCATACAGAAAATGAAAGTTATAAAGAAAGAATTCTTTCTGCAGTTGAAGAAGATAATAGGACATTACAGCCTTATCTGTAGGAAATAATTGGTATCATCAAGAGATTTACGGGAATTAATTGCATTTAAGCAAGTTATTGCTAATGGAAGTTACAGGGATCATCACTTGTTTTTGGGAGACTTTCCCACCATGGGTTTTGAGTATGCTTGGTATGCATTTCTCTGCTGAAAATTCAGGCATTAGTAGGTTGGACTCAGATTTGATTAAGTCTCTACTGCAGTCCTAGTGCTTCAATATGTAGCTTTAAAAGGAGCTGGCTTTAAACTACTACCCAAAGTGTTGGCATGGCCCCACCACTGCAATGCCGAGCTCAGAACAGGGTACTGGACAAAAATGGACTAACAGGTAGATGTACTTTAAAAGTGAATCTGATGCAGCTCAGGAATTGCATGGTGACTTGATGTGTTATGAGAAAATGGTATTTCTCCAAGTGGTCAGAAGTAGGAGCAGGCACATTATAGTCTTTCTGATGGAATTTTTTTCTATTTTTTCCTTTGAAGCTGGAAATCCAGACTGATATATGTCTGAGCTCATGGTCTTTGAGATGACATGAATGAATATATAGCACCTGCAGGCAAAGAGAAATGTTGTAATCAAAGGTCTAGCTTGGGGAGAAAGCTGAAAGCTTCTGAAATGGTAGTCAGAAAGGGAGCTCAGTACAGCTGCCATTTAAGATGTCTTTAGTGTCCATACTGGGCATCATATGGAAAGTCAGAACCATTTGTCAATTGAAATGCATCAAGTAGCCAGGCTGCTAGAAACACCTGAAATCAAGGTAGAGAAAACACTGGGCAATACGGTTGCAAATGTAACCCTGACCACAGAACATGACTGTGTTGATCCACACAGTTCTACTTGATGTAAGCCATAATTGTCTAGCTTGGAGACTAGTCACACCAAAACCTTTCAATATATCTTTCTGGTAGCCTGACCTTCAAGTTAGGATATTGCTGGGTAGTGTACAAAGATGATAACAGGAGTTGCTTTTTCTAAGCTTCACCCTTATCACATGCAGTAGAGCAGGAAGCAGAGCCTGGCTGCCCAGGAGTTTGATAAGCTTTGGAGCAGGTCAGTAAACTGGCTCTTCCCAAGCTGCTTATGCATCTCTGACAGTCACATCATTTTTTCCATGTCGAAAAGCCAGTACTCTTACTGTTAGCACAGAGATGCATACAGTGCTTTTTCCCTACTGTGCAGTCCCCTTCTTGACATAGAAAGGAATAATAAGGGCTAGTATCAGGTTTTCTTTCCATGTAGAGCAGAGGGAGAGAGCATGCATCTCACTATGCATTTGCAGATGGTTCCTGCAGTTAGCAGCAAAATTGGGTTTTGGGATTGGATTTTTTTTCCCTTCCAGGGATGGCCTATGTGGTGAACAGTACAGTGTGTCTGATAACATGAAACAGCATGTAAACCGATCTCTAGCTTTGGCCAGAAACAAACAAACAAAAAACCCCATATATTCAGTGAACTGTGGCACCCTGGCTTCATCCTAACTCTTGCTGTTGGTACAAAACACCACTTTGCTGCCCTAAAAAAAAAGCCTCTCTTGCAAAAAGGAGACACCAAGCCTCTCAGTTGCATCTGAATTATGAAGTGTTAGAACTTTTTCCCAAAGCAAGCCTTCAAAGTCTTTAGCTGATCAGATAAACATTTCACAAACATTTCTGCTGGGGCTGCAAAATCTTTTCTCTCCAGCGTGCCTCAACCTAGGAGAATGAATAAGGACAGCAGATGATGCTGAAGAGATGTGTCTGCTGCATTTCCTGATTGTGGTAGACAAAACGCACATAAGGATTCCCCCCTTTCTTCTCTTGAAATTATTGCTGATCTCACACAATGCTTTCTCTTTCCTTCCCTCTAAATCTGGTATGGCCTCTTGAAATACAGTTTAAAATCTGAGTAGTCCATAAAAGTAGGATCTTTACAGTTCTCCAGCCTCCATCGTCTACCAGTGACTGTGACTGTGTACACACGGGAATCAAAGCTTCCTTTGAGAGGAAATCTAGGCTAAAAAAAGAAGAAGTAACAACAAAAAAAGTCTGTTATGTTTAGGAAAAAAGGGAGGTAAATAAAAATATTATTCTCTTGCAAAATAATTACTACCACATCAAGTGATGGTCCAAGAAAAAGAGCCCACTGCCTGTCGTAAAATCATATTCACAGCTACGTATCTAGCAGAGATCTTGTCCAAAAGTTTCTTCAGAAGCTGGCACATTGCCGTAAGAGGCGCAGTGTGCATTCTCACTACAGAAATGTGATATATGATAAATGATGCTCAGTGGTTTAAGGGCATTAATTGATTTACTCTCTGCAGAAAACCTTTTAGACGAGCTGAATTCAGATCTCACAGGAAAAGAGCCGCTGCAAATATGAGCGTTGTTTATAAGCGAGTTGGGTCTCGAGAGGCCTATCCTTATCCCCGTCACGTCTGTGAAGCTGCCTGGGAAACATCAAGCAAATTGTGTGCGCAGCAGATCTTCTTGTAAACACGTGAAGCCAACTTTGTAGCTCCCAAACACTGGTTTCTGCCCCGGGAAAAACCAGGCGATCGCCTGCAATTCAGGCATCCCTCCAGTTCTCTCTTTTCTTGACGGGTTTGTCACTATCGCAGCACTGTGACTCTGAGTCTGGAAAGTGCCTGCTAAAATTACCTCTCGAAAAAGGTTAGACTCTGACATGAAGCTGTGCGTGCTGGCCATCGCATTGGTCCACATGCTGAGGCTTAAGCCAAACTGAAAGCCCAGGCTGCTATCTTCCGAGCTAAAAGCTAAGGTGCCGTAGCTTTTACTTGGCACAAAGAGAAACTGCTGCGTGGACTTGCTGGAGAGGGAAAAGGAGGGTTTATATACAGCGTGCACCTGAAGTTCAGAGATTTGGTTCCTATTCCAGATTTGGGCAGCAGCAACTCTTTGGAAGACCTTGTTGCAGCTCAGGAGCTAGAAGAAAGGACTGGAGAGACAAGAGCTTGTAGCAGAGAGCTGATACCCTGCAGATCAACGCAACATGGAGCCTGTGAGCGATCGAGATGTTTGCATTTGGTGCATGAGCAAGGAGAAAGGATTATGCTAAGTAATGAGCATGAAGCTAATGAGACAGGTATTTTGCTTTCTCAAGCAACAGCAGGCCTGTGCGGCCGTTCTTCTGTTTTCTCTCTCCTCTTTCCATATACGCAGCCAGTCCACACAAGCTTTTACCGTGGATGGACTTAGAGCTGGCCAAAGCATTTGCAAATTCTTGTCCCGCAAAGTGCCAATACTTTTGCACGTCTGCATGTTTTCAACTTCCAGCTCTGTTTGCAAAATGTATCTACGCTGTGCCAGCTTGCGATTTTAGTTGCATAGTAGATACTGATTGCTGTGGCAAGTAAAGACTGCTCGCTTGAGATAGGCTGCGGGATAAGACCTTGGTAGTGTAAGCATCTTGAAACACAGACTTTTCCCTTGGGCTTTTGGTAATGCCCCAGGATCGACACTCATAAACAAAATTATATCTGGGATTGTCAATGTTCTCTAGATTAGGGTGCTACGTCTGCAAATATTTGCACAAATATTTATCCCTAAGCACATAGCTAGGCCCATCAGTTGCAAGCCGCTTAACTTGAAACAGCAGGGAGCTGTGCTCGGTTTGGAGGGAGACCTCCTTTAAACAGCAGCAGGGTGTAGAAAAGGCAGAGGGAGAGGAATGGTCAAATGGATGCATTTCTCTCGGCCTCACTGGCTACTATCCTGGCAGGAGAGAGAGCTTCCAGTCTGCATCCAAAGCGCTAGCAGAAGGTGATAGAAAGCCTAAGTTGTGGGATGGCCAGGCTTTGCCCCAGAGCATCTTGGATGGACCTGAACAGCTGTATTGCACAAAACCTTTCTGTTTCTAACCCTGCTGGGAGCAGCCCCTGCCCCAGTGTGCAGTGTGTTACAAAGTGTGCCCTTTCCTGAAAGTGTTGCCCGGATCCCGTCGTGTTGGCTGATTCTCCAGTCGAGGGTAACCTCTTTAAGTGTATGACAGCTTACGAGCCCAGATACACAACTGCTTTTCAGCAGCTTCATAAGTTACCACTCATCAGCTGAGGCGCAGATACTGGCAGGGTGTGCTCACAGCCTCCCCACCTGGGAGGGAAAGGAACTGGGCCAAAATCTCCAGGAGTGGGACCGCGCTGCTTCCCACTGGACAGTAAATTGCTGTGGCTCAGCAGACAACAGTGGTGACTTGTTACACTGGCATAGTTCAGCCTCAAGTCTCATCCCAAAGTCTCTAAAGGCAAAATGCGCAATGGTATACATAAAGGGTATTTGGTTTTTAAGTTTCATTTCGCTTCTAGACAGGTGAAAGACGATGCTCGCGAGAGATTTCTGCAGAAATGTGTGATGTAGCCTGTAGCCTAGTCACCGGGGCCTTCTAACCACTAATTTCTTTTGGCCGGGATTTTACCCACTGGCCTCACTTCAGTGAAGTAGTGAAGCCAGCACGTATTCTTGCTTGGCCCACAGGTTCACATGACAAACAAGAACAATATTAATAATAACTTATTAAGGAATATTTATGACAAGTTTAAGTAATTGCTGCATGTCTTTTCTCTGCGTGTGGTGTTTAAATTATTTATTTCTGTTAAATATATCAGAATATCTCAGATACCTATTTACTTTTAATAGCAGTAAGAGAAAAAGGGGATGATGCAAACTTCTCCAAATAACAGGAAAGTAGTTTCTACTATATTTGGCTATTCTTCATTTTCAGCAGGCAGTACAATGCAAAGGAGCCAGATAGGTTCGGGAGCACATACTACTTGTAAATAAAATTGCTTTCCTCTAAATCTCGGACGAAAGTCCCTGTTGGAAGTGTGCAATTGCAATTTATGAAACAGGAAACAGATGTATTCTGTATTGTAACCCTCTGTGGTTTGGAGTGGGGAGGTAGGAGGGGTATGATAGCTCAGGTCAAAGATATACTGCAAAGTAAAGGACTATTAACTCGGAGAATAATAAGTAACACTTGTCGCTTACTGCCATGCTTTTCTCTGTGGACCTCAGGGTGCTTTGCAGACAGCAACTAATTAGCCATTGACCCCTCTGCCTCTGATTTGTGATAGGGATATGAAGACCATGATTCAGTGGTACGGTAAATCCAGCTCTCGGGTTCCTAGCACTAGATCAAAACGTGATGGCAGGCTGATGCAAAACAAGATGATCCAGTGTAAAGTCACTTTTCTACCTCAAAAATGTTCTAAAAAAATGCAGCTGGGTGAACTCTGCATTGGCAAGTGTTATGCTGCGTTAGGAATTGTCTGATTTCTGACAGCCAGGCCAAAGCTAGCATAAAAGCATGAAGCCAGGCTAAATTCCATCTCATATACTCTGGATAATTTTTCAAAAATGTGACTGTGTGAGCTGGCGTGATGAGGGTTACATCCACGATGCAAGTACATAGATCTGCTTCCAGTTACCGTGGAACCGAGATCTGCAGGACCCAGACCCAGAGAACAGAGGTGACGATTTGCAGTCCCAAATCCCTGCAACTGGGCTCATAAAAGTAGTTTTTGGCCACCCAAGGACAGCTGATGAGCCTCTTGCTTCTAAATTGCTTCTGGGTGGCCTTGGGCTTGGCTTTGTCTGTTTTAAAGGTTAGCTGGTCTAATTGCACTCGCCGGTGCTCCTGCTGTGGACAAAATTTACACTGGCAAAAGATCTCCAGCTGAAATAAGCACTCAGGTGCACTACTCAATACAGCAGAGCTGCTGAGGCTTACCAGGTACCCTGTCAGCTGCCCTGCATTTGCTGCCTATATGTGTGCTCGAAGCCTGCCCAAATTGCAAAGTGACACTGTGTTGATTAACCTGTATTGAAAAGTGATTAAATTAATGCATTTTGCCTCAAAACTGGGCCCCGTTAAAGCTATACCTGCCTGGCTGTCTGCCTCATCCTTCTGCCAGAGATTCCAGGGCAACATTAGCAGAAGATGACATGCGCTTGTCTTAATTTACGGGATAGTGAGGTGGTGTCGGGGATGAGGGTGTCTTCGGCCAGCACAGCCCAATTCACAATGTCACCGAGACCTGATTCAGCAGGATATGTACGTATGTAAGTTAATGCAACAAGCTCATGCTCACATCTGCCTTTCTGAGCTTTCTCTCCAGACATGCCAGCCGTTGCCGGGGCACACGCCTCTTTGCTGATGGGGCACATTTGGAGATGACCCACAAAATGCTTCTGGCCAGCGATTCGTCTCCAGTGGCATCTTTATCTGACATGTATTAATATGTCCATCACCAGAATATCCAGCCTTTAAACTGCTGGCTAGACAATACCTTTGTGAGATAGTGTTGTGCTACTGTCCCTGTTAACAAATGGGGCAGTGGGGCACCAAGCCCTGGTTCTTAAGGGATGAATTGTCCCTCCCCTTGGTGCTCAGCTGCCTACCATGAGACTTGCTATTCTCCTGGCAAAGGAAACAAGAAAGTAGATAGGAGAGGTGTCTTTGGATGTAGGCTGCTGGATCGCAGCTTCCTCGGAGTTCAGAGCTCAGCGGAAGCTCTGAGACGTGGCCGTTCTCCCAAGATATTGCCTCCGCATCATCAGGGTCTCACAGCTCCCGCTGAGCGCAGAGCTTAGCAGGCGATCCAGGAGCCTGTAGTTTTCTTCAGAGGCAAAATACCATTGCTGAGCAGTGTCTTGCAGCTGCGAGAGGCAGGGGCACCTAAATCCAACCCTTTTTTGAAAACAGCAGTATACCTACCTCAACAGCAAAATAAGAAGTCAGGGAAGTGGTATGCCATCCCATACCTCTCCACCACGCACACAACGATCTGCTTCTCACAGCATAGCCACCGGTTATGCTGTCCACTCTGTCCCCTCTTATCTCTGAGCTCCATGGCAAAGCAGGGATACAAATGGATCTGAAACTTATTTCAGGCTAAATTTCTGAGAGACTGGCGCCTTTCTTTTCCCAGCAGCTCCAGGGGACTTTACTTAAATTCCCTGATTTGTTTTTGCTGTTGGACCCAAATTTTTGAGTCTGCTCTGAAAAGCGAAGCTGTGTTCCCAAAGCCTGGGGAGTGGCATGTGTGAGATGTTGGGAAAAGTAAACAGAGGTCCGTGGGGAAGAGATTTTACCTGGGCTTTGATTTCTTTTCTGTGTCCAACAAGAAATGACCCAACTTTGACTTCTCCATTGGCAAGCTCAGACAGCATGTTGGGAAAGTGAGGTCAAGCGGTACTGTGTGTGCAGAGGTGGGCAGCACCAGTGCGACAGCAGAAGCAGAGAGAAGGAAATTGGCACATCAGATTGTTTTCTCCCTTCATGCCAAGCGAGGGCAATTGGAGGGAATAGGTTGTTGCAACGTGGGAAAGCGGAAACAGATGCACTTTCTGCTCCTCTGGTGCTGCAATCGGCCACGGCTTGGTAAGGGTGTGCGGTGGGAGCCGCAAGATGCCCAAGCATCAGAGCAGGGCAGCTGAGGTCACCAGGGTGGATTTCGGAGTGAGAGCTGGCTTGTGTTGAAACACTATGTGGTATTGCTGTGAGAATATGAAATAAAGCCATAGTTGGAGCATTTGTTGGTTTGTTGCTAGGCAAACATTTCAAAAACAATCATATTTTGCAAACTGATTCCTTCTTGTCTTTTTTTCTTCTTTTTTTTTCCTGAGGCCCTTAATAAATTGTCCAGGGCAGACCATGATTTTTATCATCATATCTGTTCTTTGCTGTTGCTGTGACTGAGCACTTATCAACTTCTTGAATCACCCATGAGTTAATTTTCAAAATATTCATCCAAGTTATTTGGTGCATTGCAATTCAATACATTTTCGCGTCGGTTCCTAAGGCACAGGAATTGTTTCTTCTCCGTGAGAACAGGCTCAAGGAAATCAGTTTTCACAGTTGTATTGCTGGTATGAATTTTCCTTTATGTGGGGATTGGAAACCCTTATTTGTTAGACTTTATTAAAGAAAGGGCAATCTGTTCCTCACAGTGAAAGGATAAATAAAACATCAAGTGCTTTAAATTAAACACGCTGGATCAAAGCTATTTACTTTATGAGATTACTTTGTAAGTGAATTTAAGCTACTTGTCAAATATCAGGATTATGGCCATGAAACGGTCCATTTTTTCTTTCATGAGTGGTGGAAATAAACCTGGATTCAGCCTTTCCCATGTGTTTCCCCTTGTGCTGTGACATTCCACTGCCTGCACCCGTTTGTTCGTTGCCAAATGTGCTTTTGCGGATGATCTCTCTGGTGTCCTCCCGGGCCAGCTCCAGGCCAGCCTGCTTTCCTCACGGCGATCGTGGGGCCACAACGATGAGATATGCTTGCATCGGTGTATCAGGAGAATTATGCATGGATGTTTGTTGAGACACACAGGTCAGTGTTGGGAGGGCAGCCCTGAGCACCAGCCACGCTGTGCCAGCAGGAGAAGAAAGGATTGTGCATTGCTCAGAGACTCAACTGCTTGCTTTAGCTCTGCTGGGCTGTCATTAAGGCCTGCTTTCACTGCATTTAATTTTAGGCATCTACCGGGTGCATCTCGGTTGCCCTGAACTACTCCTCCAGGATTACAGCCATGAAACAGTCTCTGGAGCTGTAAACCCTGCTTGCTGACGCATGGATGATGACGCACTGTGCTGCATCCAGAAGCCTCCTGGCATGTCACCAGCCCCAGGCATCTCTGTCCAGTTTGTCCATCCCAGGAAAGATCAGAAGCACCTAAGCCTGATTTCCTACAAGCTAGAGCTGAGATCATACCTGGCACAAACACCAGAGTGGAGATCTCCTGCTTTTCTCAAAGCCACGGGCTCCCAGTCCTGCTCCGGACTGGCTGGCCCAGGAAAGCTGCTGTTTCGATCTCCCATCTCCCGAGTGCATCCCATCCTGAGCAGGAGGCTGGGCCACCCACTCCATGTTCCCTCCAGGACAAGCAGCTGAAGGTAGGAGGTCCGTGTCACCCCAGGTCCTGATCAACAACGACAAGGTTCACAAGTGGCCGTTTTTCAAGGCAAAGGGTGCACATCACTTCCTGGGCTTCCCAACATAGCACTGATCGTCAGTGCCGGAGCAGTCTTGAGGGCAGCCATGCTGGTTAGCCTCAAAAATTAGCAGCCAATTTCTGGGCATTGACTACTGCTGTTGGTTTCATTTGATTAGCATCAGCAGAGGATTTCAGCTCGGATTTATATCTGCCGTTCATTATTCCTACTCAGTGTCTAATATCTTGTGTTCTCTCCCATCATCCCAGGACGACAATCAGCTCATCCCCAAAGAGTACACGGGATACACTTGAAAGCACACAATTTCGCTCTACTTACAGAGCACGAATCGCTTCCTCTGCCCAAACGCTTGCTCCTAGCACACTGGTTTTCCCACAGCACTTTGGGTGCGTTTTATCTCCTCAAGGGCCACAGAGGAATCCACATTGTCACACACAAAAAAGTGGTCTTGAATGAATTAGTCTTTGTATCTCAGCTGGAAAATTATAATTTGAACCATTCCACTGAAGCAGTGAAATAATATGCACAAAGTGCCTGAGAGGAGCCCAGCTTGGAGGCTTCTAGTGGAAAAAGAAAGTTCGGATAGACAAAAAAAACCTGGCATGAAGGAGAATGTCATGAGATCAGCCCATAGAATATGCTGAGGAAGACAGAAAGCGACTGAACAAATCTAAGTAATTTGGGTAGCAGTTTGCATTTGTTAAGTTCTGGCTCATCAGATGTATCAAATTAGGCAAGTGCACAAGTGCCATGTTTATCATACCAGGCTCCTAACGAGCATCCTCTGTCTTAAGGAGCTCCATTTAAACAAACAGACAGAGACGGGGGAATGGCTGGGAGGTAATGAGGTGGTGAGAGGAATGTATGTTGAATTCAGCACTTCTCTGGCTAACTATCAAGCCATTAGTCCCACAAGAAATTCCCAAACATCGTGCATGAAAGATAGGCTCCTTTACACCACGTTGTCTTAGTGGCCTCAACCACTTGGCAGCTCTGTGCTGCCAAGAGAGCCCAGACCCAAGCCCAGCTCCTAATTCCGTGGAGAAGCTTGGAGAAATCCAGGATTCCTGGGGGTGCAGGATTTGCCGGTGATGTGAACCAGGCCTGTCTTTGCCTTCTTCCACGCAGACTTGCTTCCTGCGTTAAACTTTTGTTCTTCAAGTGCTTTGTCTAGTCTAATCGGGCTGCTAGACTGAAGGGGAGTGCTTTGATATTTAGCATGAATATCCCAAACAGCATTTTCATCAGTTCCTCCTCATTGCACGCTCCGACTGTAACCGATAGCCATGAGCAGCAAACTCATTTGAAATCACCCCAGGAAAGAAAAATATAAACAAGTCAGGAGTAGATCTCAAACGCAGAGATAGACAATTTCTCCTTAAACTCAGCTTCCACCCATATCCCCCAAACAGTAAATTCACAGATGCGATCTTAAAACATAGTTAATAGGTAAACAGGCATATATCCTGGCTAGAGATTAGTTTTGCATACCAGAGAGCTGATGCATGTCTTCAGCACCTAGATGACTGTATCTCTGCACTGCGGTTGTTGCCATTTCACAGAAAGATTAGTTGACTTGTCCCACATCCTAGGTCTCTTACCAGGTTTATGAAAGTCTGAGATTTTGAGTATTTTTTTGAGTATTTTTCTAAACAAATACCTAGTACCCAGTGGGGGCTTGTAAATGTTTTTGGAGTAGTGATATCACAGCTCTCAAAGGGTAACTTTATCTTCTATTAAGGGTTTTCTAAATTTAACTATTTCAATGTGTCTTAAAATTATATGCTTTTTCCCCTTAATCATTCCTATTATTCTTGCTTGAGTTTTCTCCTTTTTTCCTTTTAGTGTTGGAATCTCCAGTAATTTCCATGCAGTCTCACTAGTGATCCTTTTGCCAGAGATGCGCCATCTCTAATGCACGCAGCACAGTTACGTGCAAGTTTATCATAGCTATCTTACCTTACTGGTTTATAAATCTGTGTCTCAGATGATAACCTCTATCCTGATCCCTGCTTTCAAGTTGTATTTCTCCCACTGAATATCTGCATTTTGGATCACTCTCCCTCCCTGGCATTCACTATCCTAAACTGAGTCTCGTTTCACTGTTTCCTCCTCATATTTCTAAGTGCTTGGTGCAACACGGATGTTGGCTGCATGTTTCAAAGTCATTTCAGATGTGAATGTACTCACTCCTTTTTATTCTCAAGGAATTAATGAGGTTGTTAAATAAAACCAGACACCAACTTTAATCTTTTTACCACTCCCCTCAGTATCTCTGCTTTTCAGTATGGAACAGCTACTATTTCTTCTTGTTCTATGGTTCTTCCATCAGTTTGCTATCTGGATGAAGGGTTTCACATCTTCTCCACTCTAAATGTCTCTTGAGACATCATACTAAAAGTTTTATTCCCTTCACTGCAACGTCACCTTCCATTCGTTCGGGACTATTTGTCCATGTCTAAACCAGGGCTGTGGTTTATTTGGTGCAATGAGTTCTCTTCCTGTGTACGTGTGAATATACAAAGGAGACTAAAAATGAACATATAGCTTTAGCACCCCTTCTGTTTCTTGCTCATAGTACTGTTTGTCTCCTGAACTATAATTTGCCCTCAAGGATACAGCTAATGCGGGTTCCTCCTTTCCACATAATCTTGTCTCTGTTTATGGAGACAGCGGGAGACATGGGCTGACCTGTTGGGTGGTGTCGTCCATCCACGGAGAACAGGGCAGGTTGATCTTGGCAACGTTTTCCAGGACTTTGCTCAGACCACCTTGCAATGACTCAGGCTCAGGCAGTTCCCTTTGAGAGTTGATGCTACCATCTAGCAGATTTCACAACCAGGATTCATTTTCGGCCCCTGGCTGCTTCTTTGCTCATTTCATCCCCTTCATCCACGTGCCACATCCCTTTTCCTCACCTTTAAATTTGTCTGATGCCTCCAGCACCTCTGGGATAAGCTATCTCCAGTTACAAGCTTCACATCTCCTCAGAAAATGCCCATATTTTAAAAAATATTGTGCACCCAGCATCTTCCCTAACGACCAATGAAAGCTGTTGAGTGCTTAGCATGTGTGAATCATGGTCGATTCTAGGTACTTAAATATGGACTTTAAGCCCTAACCTCTAGTTCTGAAAGTTTAGGCTTTAATGTAGGACTGCGAAAGGATTCACTAAAGGAGTTGTCAGTACACATACATCATCTATTTATCATTTATATATTGTACCAAGCTCAACCCAAAGGAGGCATCCTCCCTTTATCTCCAGTCTCTCTGACAGGTTTGAATACACAACTATTTCCACTGCATGTTCATTTCTTCTGCAGGCAGCAAAGTCAGAACAACTTTTGAGAAGACATTTATTCTGCAGTTGTTACAGCCCAGGCACTTTTATATGTGGACCGGCACTTTGGAGGTTGCATCTCTGCTCTTGACTCAGTAACTGAAGTGGTGGACGACACTACCTAGGTTGTTTTGCTACCCCTATTAGACGTTTCTGAGATCTGCTGACGAGAAGGGCTGTAGTATCTGTAATCTGTGGCCATGCAAATATACATCCGCATCATATCATACAGTGACTTCTTCTTAATGCAAATGGACACCACCTAATTCTCACGATGTTTAAAAATGCAGCATAATTCTGTTTGAATGGAAGTTTTTTTAGGGGTCAAAATCCTATTCCCATGAAAGCGAATGGGATTTTTTCCTCTGGCTTTCACGGAATCCAGATCTGGCAAGCCATGAATGCTAATCTGTCACATTTCTTTCTCTTTCTTCATTAAGTTACTGTGATTTTTTCCTGGGAATCAGATTAGTGAATTCTCATTTGACCAAATACCTCTCTGAGGTACCTCAGCGAGACTGGAACATTTCCTGTGGCTATCGTATCCGCTTCAATATCCTTCAAAGTGAATGTCACAGCCCTTAACCATTGAAACAGGCTTTTCTTTCACAGCAGCAAAACAGCAAAGCAGCCTGGATAAGATGAGAGGGACACCATAAATATTACATAGGGTCTGAGGCATTTACTGTAAATTCAACAGGAACTTTTCCAGCTTCCCACTGGGAGACATTTCTTGGGAATAGAAAACTCTCTGGAGTTTGTAATAACTTCTTAAGCGATACGGGGATTTTTAACATTCCATATTACACAACAGGAAGCAGAATCTTAATAGAAACGCTGCACACAGTTGCCTTTAATAGGAAACAGAATCTATGCAGTGGTGGAGGAATATTTAAAATATTCTTTTCCTTTCTTTTCTTTTTTATTTTTTTTAAATTAAAACTGATTTTAGATAATTTTTAATTTACTGAACTCTTTATACTGCTGGATTCAAGAAAGAGCTGTGCTGGGTGAGGAGGCGTGACAGTCACAAGGACAACCTGTTATACTCTACAGGGTAACTGGATCTACACTCCAGTTCTCTCAAAGTTGTGGGGCTGGGCTGGGAAGCCCAGGAGAACAGGCTGTCATACGAGTGCCGTCAGGCTTCAATTTGTGTTTGCAGATGCTCTTGTATAGATAGGACTTGGAGCTGAATCTAGATCCAGGCATTTTCCAACGTCAGCAGAACCTCCTAATCTTCAGGTGGAAGCAAGCTGAGTTTCCTGTTGAGCCCCTCTCAGAATGGGGGCAAGTTTCAAACTTCAAGTTGGCAGTGTCTGGTTTTGTTCGTCTAGAAGATGAGAGTAGGATGCAAAAGCCTAACTGGGAATTGCAAGCACACATAAAGGGAATGGGATGCTGGTTAAATCTACAAGCCAGACTTCTGACTCCTCACTTATGCTGAGTATCAGAAAAGGCAGATGGAAAGGTAGGGCCATTCCTGAAAAAGGGGTTTCCATACCCTCATTGAAAATGCCAAATCTCTCCCTTTCCCGTTTACACGGGTGAAAAACCAGTCAGTACAACATATATAGCGAACTATAGTTAGTAACTCTCTCACAGAGAATTTACTCGCTAGGATCCTAATTCACTGAGGCGTTGCTTAGCCTTGTGCTGCTACAGAGGGGTTACGTGGTTGTCTGAGGTTGAGCACGTGGTCGGGGTGGTTTGCTGAACAGGGTTTGCTGGCCATATAGACAACAATTGACAGCGAGGAAGGATTCCCCCTGCTCCTCACCCTGGAGAACTATCTTTGTCCTCTGGCATTCAGGAAATACCCAGACCATTCAATAGTCATAAATGTTTTTCCTGACTTTCGGCTGAGAGAAATTCCTTCCAACTGATGTTGCTTTTTTATACAAACCGCAGGGTACACGATCTTGAATCAAACCCAGCCCTTTCACTTTAAGGTAATTTGCGGCTGTTTCTTGGGTCTGAGTGAAGAATGGGGCTTGAACTTCTCTTTCCCCACAAGCAAGTGGTTGGTGAGTAACACTTGTGAGTAAGCCTCATCAGATGTCTGTGCAAATGAACCTTTCCTCCACCCAGTCTGAAACACGTAGAAAACGATCCAAAGAAAGTAGAGGTTTTCTGTGGAAGCGGGCAGGCAGGAGGACTCGAGCAAGCCTTGGCAGTGGAGCTCACCTCCGACTGCAGGGGAGCTCTGACCGGAATCCGGACTCCTTGCCTCACCCTTGTTTCATTTCCAAATTTAAATGTGGGATAATGTTTACAGTAAATAGAGGTCACCTCCATGTCTGGGAAGGAATTTCATCTCCATGCACTTCTGTGCTTTCAAGAGTTGCATTTTATAGCAAGTCTTTTATTTATAAGTGGTTGGAAAAGGGCTTGTGTTTTAATAAATGAGTAATCAATGGGTAGCACCCAGCAGCTTGCTGTCAGTAGTGTATAATTTTCCTGTCTGTAACGTGCTCAAGGAGCTCTATTGACCATTTATGAACTCTCTGCATCACTTAGAAATCAGACTGTGTGGTGAAGTGTACTCAATTGCTGCAGAGACTGCTGAAAAGGCAAATATAAGAGGCCATGTATTAAAGTAAATCTTATGCTTGAGAGTTGCACTAGGTCCTGGATGCTTTAGGATCACATTGTCGGACCACAGTGAGAAAAGGGCTCCTATGCTTTTTCAGCCTCTCCCAGAAAGAGCAGGACAGCCAGAAATTTCATTCTGGAAGTTTGCTTGCATGGTCATCCCCAGAGTCTGGTACTTTTTGCTTGTGTTTGTAGTCATTTCTAGGCAGAGCCGTTGTGAATAATAACCAAACTGAGACGGAGATCTGGTTGTGAGCTGCTGAAGAAAACTTTTTTCCCTCTGTGGCAGAGGGTTGTGTGCTGACTTCAGATTCAGACAAACCCTTACCAGACTCCCCTGGAACAAGCTTGGAGGGACAGACCTGTTACGGAGGGAAGCTAAAAACGTGATTATAAAAATGATGCTATGATGGGAAGCAGCTTCGGCCGACACAGTGGCTGCTGGCGATGGGACCGTGTAGCTCCCTCGTGCTATTTTCCCTTTAAAGTGGAAGCTGCCTCCTTGCCCAGAGTTGCAGGATTCCTGTCTTCACCTGCTCCACCCTGCACCTGAGCTTTGGAGCGGTGGCCAGCACAGCTGGGCAATGGGCTTTGCAGGCTGATGAGAGGGGACATCAGCCCCAGTCGCAACCAGGAGGGATGGGAAGGATTGGGTAACTCTCCTATCGTCTGCTTTTTGCTGCTCTGTGATGAGGCGTGGGAGGGAAAGCCGATGACAGGTCAGGCCTTTTACCTCACTCCAGCTCACGCTCTTTCCTGCAGGCCATGTGTAACCTCAGTTTCAGCATTTGTGTGCCCTTGGGACCCAGGAAACGCAGATTTCCTTTTCAGTCCTGCTCCTGGCCCGCGGTGTGACTGTAAGAAGTCATTTCACAGCTGCCTGCCTTAGTTTCCCCCATGCAGTGAATTTTTCGGGATTAGTTAGCTCGTGCCTATCTCTCACCCCTCTCTAAGGGATGCTGAGCATGAGGTCTATCCAGGGACTAAGTTACCTGTAAAAGACATCAAAGAAAGGTCCTGGTTACAAAATTAGATTCCTGGTTAGTGGCCTCTGACCTTTCCCATTTCTGGGACTGCAGTCCATTTCTGTTTGCGGTTTTGAGCGAGTCTGGACAATTTGGGCATGTTTGGTGTCAGGAGTTTCTGATTTGGAGCTGTCTGCAGGAAAAGAGGATCTGGGTGTATTTTTACCTTTCCATGCCTGAAAGCTGCTGTAAGTCCCAGAAAAACTTTTCCAACATTAATAACATTTTGTGGCTTCTATCCTGAGGCATATTTAAAAAGATGGATAATAAGGTGAAAATTGTCTCCTATTATGATTTCTCAAGTCTAGCCCTCCTCCCAGTTAGTAGCAGAACTGTCACTCCTGCTCCTGAGCATTAAATTAAACGGCTTTGACTTGTTAAAAACTCTAGGTTTAGCTTCCTGCTTAAAGCTGTAATTTTAGATCCTTGGTGGGTATAAATAAACACAAATACACAATGCAGTTATGCTGACTGATGTTAACTGGGAATAAGGCCCAAACATTTATTCCTTCTCTTCACCTCTAGTGTCTGTCTTTCGAACGCAGACACATACACATGCCCGCACGCACACTTGTACAGACCGAGACACTGGAAAGGTTTTTGGAACTTAATCTCCTGCAAAAACTATAGCTTTCCTTCTACTGCGTAAATTGATCTGTAGGTTTATTGGTTAAATCTATATATGAAATAAAATGGCCATAGGAACACATAACAGGAACTGTGTGCAGACCTTTGATGGCATTTTTACATGACAATTTGCAAGAATACAAAAGTCTGCAAATTAATGTGGTGACCCACCAGAAACACTGGAAGTTTATCATTCCTTCTCCATGACTTTATGTATACAGTGTTTGGAGGAGGAGGCTTTTTCTGTGGGTTGTTTTTTTTTTTCTCTGTTTTTTTAAAAGAAGAATAATTATAACCCAGCAAATGCTTTTGGAGTTAAAGGGGAAATCAGCTCCCATAAGCCTGTCTGGAATGACTCAGCTCTGTGTTGGGGATCTACAGTGCAGAAACGAGGATATGAATGTGTTTCTCAGCCATTTCTCAAGGGATAGCTGCTTCCCGCATGGCCCCGCAGGTCCTTGCTTGCAGCCAGCATCCCTCCACCCTGGACGAGGGCCATGGTCAGCCCTCAGGGATGGGCGGGAGAAGCAGGAGTCTGTAGGAGCCATGTACATGCTCACGTGTTAGTACACACGGACGTACCCGCTTCAGCACAGGCAGATCTTTTTTTCTAGCATAGAGAGTGAAGGACATACGATCTGGGGTCAGCCACCACAGGATCAGCAGGGCACGTTGGCCCCATGTTCGTGGGGCACCATCCCGAAGGCTTGTTCCCCAGCTTGGCTCCTGCAGCTGGAGTTGCTGGCCAGGAGAAGGCTCTCTGTAGGCAGTGGACATTGCCTATCACACATTATCTTTGCCTTCTCCCCCTTGAGCTCTGTTTTTGGCAGCTCTCTGCAGCAGCCGGTCACTGCAGCCTGTATGTGCACAAAGCAGCTGGTCAGAAATGTTTGGTCAAGGGCTTTTCTTTTCTCCTCCTCCAAGAAAAATGACTTTTAGACAAACTACTTCCCATGGAGAAATTTCCTTTTGCATGGACATTCCTGGAAGAGGAGGGGATGCCCAAAACGCTGAATTGCCTGTGGAGGATGCAAACATCTGACGATGCTTAAACAGAGGAAAATAACCCCAAACACGTCCATTTTCACTGGACTTGAGTGCTTGAGCGTGTTTTCTCATGGCAATAATGTATGATTAACCTTAAGTGGTTTCCATGACTGATAAGTCCTTTTCTAAGGGCCTGCTCTGCACTGGCTCCTCAAGGCGTGAATTCCCAGAATTGTCATCCCTGTCCCTTCCCAAGCCTTAAATCCCTCTTCGAGAAGAGTGTCCGAGGGGATTGTCTGCATCAGACTGGATTTATAGGAAGCAGGCAAGAAAGGAGGGGGAATATTTTCACATTCTTTTGAAACATACGTTGGAAAATTTCCCTAGGAAAGAAAAGTGCTTACGCAGCTTTAGTTACTGTACATGTGCTTTGGATTGTGTGAAACCCTATCTGCTTTTTCTCAGCAGAGTCCTGATCCCCACATGAGAGAGGCAGACAGACAGGCAGCCCGGCAGACCCAGCGACGGTGACTTGCTGCAGATCTCCTTCAAGATCCCGCAGGCAAGCGCTGAGAAATGCCCCCACCGCCTGCATTTGTCGGTCCAGGCGGGTGGGAGGAAGAGGAGGAGATATTCCTCCTTGGGCTCAGGCCCAAAGAACTTGTGAAAGCAAAATATTCGGGGCATGAAGTCTTTGCTAGAAAAGATGGCCGTGGCTCAGACTTTTTATCAGATGAGTGTGAAGGATTAGAGGGTCTGTTCCCCTACTCCGTGTCTTGATGCAACTGGTGCAACTGGATACTCCCTGCCGTGGCAGAGCGTGCTTGGGATGGCAAACCCTGGACAAAGCCCCTAAGAGCATATATGTACTGGAGAAGGGCAGCGAAGGACTGATCAAACACTCAAAGCTTGGTCTGATTAGTCTCAAGTCTCCAGTACTGCTCTGTCCTACGTGTTGAAGGTCTCACCTCCTGTCCAGAAGTTTTGGGGGCTAAATGCTCAGACAGCTTTGTTTGCCTTTCCTGGAAATGAGGAGATTTCCTCCTCTTCTGTGCACACGTGTGTCTCGAAAAAGAGCCTGGGGGAAGAAATGATTGTGGGAATGCATGTGTGTGTGTGGGCAGCCACACTACCACTCTAGATGCCAGCAAAAATGACACCTTTTCGTTGCACCTGCCAGGATCCAAGGACGAAGGCACCTGTGAGAGGACAGAAAAGCCCCCTCATGCTGTAATGGAAACGCGGTGCTGGAGAGAGCAAGGGGCAGCTTCCAGGAGACAGCTGGGCTGGCATTATGGTTTCTCCACTGCTGCTGCCCACGGAAATATGTGTCCCTGCAGGGGCTCGGCATATATGTGAGGAGGAGGAGACAGCTCTCTGAGAGGGGGTAAGGCAGGGGAAGCATTGGGAATGTGAATACCACAAAAACAAATCTGTTAATAATTACAGCCCAGCAATGCTGCTAGCAGTCACTGCTTTTCAGGCTGGACTCTCACCTTAAACAGATATCTGAGGCACCCCTGGACTCATCTTGGCTGAAAGCTAGGCAGGGTCTGGTAGAGCAGCAACTTGGGGGCAGCTTCCAGTCTCCTGAATCAGCATTTCAAAGGCTAGACATGCTGAGTTACCCGCCTTCCTTCCCCCAAGGCATGTGTGTATATATACAGATATAAAATACACATATAGCTATGTGTTAGTACACACACTCCTGCCTCTGTGAAATGTCAGCCAAAAAATAATTCAAAGATTGCTCGGCCTGGTTCAAATGCTGTTAAGCTTCAGAAATTACACCCCCCTCCAGGAATGGGTAAGAGCTGACACAAAGCAGCAATAACCAAAAATTTCCCAGCTGTTGTGTCTGGCCTTTTGAAAACAGGAATTCCTTGGTACAGAGCCTGAAACCTTACTCTTTCCATTCGGCATTGCCTGAGGGCGCTAGCATTAAAAGGATGTATGAGAAAGGATTTATTGTCAGCAAGGTGCTTGTAGCAACAACATTATTTTTTTAAAGACCTGAGTATAGACGGACGTTAGGAGAATGGGGGGTAACCATTGCTAGGTCTGTTTTTCTTCCCAAGACTGTCTGCATGGAGAGCCACTTGCAAGAAATACATTATGCTCCAGAGTCCAATGGCCCTACAATACTAGCAGAGACGGCTCACGGCTCTTCGTGGTTTAGTCAAGTTGGCTGCAGTCAGGGCTAAAGAGACATGATGCAGAACAGGATCATCTCAGGAGAGCACCATGGGATAACAAGGTATGATGTTCTGCTTGGCCTATTTTACCTGAGTTTTCTCTGGGGACATCAGTTCTCAAAGACTGGTGGAACAAACACTGCAGATGAATGCAGGAATAGTCTGTGATTCCCTTAGCTGCTGTCAGAGCATATGTAGATTATTCCTAGAAATTCAGGGACTGGGATGGGAAGCAGATTTGACCAAGACCTGGATCAAGAGTGGAAGCTTTTAACCTCCTTGTGCACAGGACCCAAGGCAGGTAGCCTCCTCGTGAGAGCATCCCTGGCCAGGGCCACGGGAGCTGTCTGGCAGCATGAAAGAGCTTTAAAATGCTCCACTGAGCCCCACTCTGCCTTCCATAGGTCTTTGCTACATGACCTGATGAAGTGAAGCTTCAAGTAAAACACTCAAAAGCCCAAGATACTATTGCAGGGGTTGATTACGTGGTATATCTCACCTTGAGAACATAGAAGCCCACAGCTTTTAAAACAGCATACATTTCCTCTAGCTTGTATTATATGCAGCTATTCCCAGGGCAGTCAAAACCTATAGTTTTTTGACCTGGAAATTTTCCCTTCATGGCTTGTGACATTGTCTCTAGCTCAAAAGGTTGTTTGTCATGTGTCTTAAGTTGCATGAAGGATGCTGCACAGATTTATGCGATACTTTGTGCTTCCTCTGACGAAAGCAAATCTGTGGGAGCTCAGAGCTTTCCTCCTTTCAGTGTCCCCCCAGGCCATCCACATCTTCCCTCCATCTGATGATAAAAACATGCAGCTATTTCAGTGCAGACTCCTATTGTTCACAGAATGCTTTGATGGTAGAAACCAAACTTTGTACTTGGAGTGCTTAATTGGGTACCAGCGCAAACTCTGTTTTATAGCAGTATATATAGCCATGTTCTACATTTTATTAATGCTGTGTGCATAATCATGCCACTGAAGTCAGATCCTTTCAGTCAGAACTCCAAACGTGAGGCTGAATATTGGGATCTGGGCATTGTGATAAAATTTTGAATAATCAGAATCTGAAACAGTTGGAAATCACACTGATGTTTCTTCTACAAAGTGTTACTTTTAAAGGTTTCTTTCAATATATAGATGCACGAAATAAAATCTAGTGCAAAACACTTAGACTTTGGTGAGCATTTGAGAATGAGATAAGTGTAAAAAATGGCCTAGATGGAAATGTGAAAAAGACAAGTCATGATTTGTCTCGTGGCTTTAACAATGATTAGTTTGATTTTTTTTTTTTGGTAAAAAATGCGGCAAAAACAAAATCCTGGAAGAGAGAGTTGAAAAGTGCCTGGTGCTTATTTTGGCTCTAAGAAACCTGTTTTTTTGAGGTGAAGAGCATCTGCAGCTCCTGTTGATTTCAGAAGGAAGGCACTACCTCCAGGATTTGAACAACATACGGTGGAAACAGTTAAACGTGAATCATTCATCACATAAGTCAGCACTAAGAAAATGATCTCATATTTATTTATGTCCCTAGCCAAATTTGTACTCATTTCCTCTGTGAAAGGTAATACATTGCCTCAGCTAGAGTCTTCAGTATCAAGCTTTTAAGCAACATGATGCCCACAATCCCTGTGGCATTGCTTGTAGTCTAAAGAGGTCACGACTTCTGCAGCTGAATGGATGGGAAGGGCCACCGTGATGGCTCCTACACGCCGTCTTTTCAGTACCACCTTTTCCCAAGGGCTGGTGGAGGCTCAGGACCACTAGCTTATGCCTTCTCACATGTGTCAGGAGTAATATTTTGGAACTTGTTCTTCAGTATCTCTGTGACCATGTTTCTCTGTGCCATGTTTCTCAAATTATCAAACCTTACAACTATTGCACTGGCCAGCCTGCATTTCCCGTCAGCTTTGTTCTTGCAGTAGGGAAGCTGAAGACCTGGGGTCATCCCTACATCAGTGAAGTTAATCTGTAAGTGGAATATAAAGAGCTAATCCCATTAACAGTGAAAATGTAATCAATTGGCACAAGCTATTAGCAAGTCCATCGAATGAATTTTAACCAAGGCTTAAAATCATCTCCATCATTTACCAGCATTTTGTTTCTGACCATTACTAATTTGTACCTACAGCATGTGTACAGTACCCAATACTCATTTATTGTTTAACCATGCAGGGATTCATCATGGAGCTGGGAAGAAAGATTCACTAGTATATCCAATTCTAAGAGTAGTTTTTCCGGATTTTTAAGTTGATCAGTATTTCCAGTAATTGGTAGGGCTGTGTAAGTGGAGACACAGTTGGTAATATTGTAATTATGGTTATATTACATGATGTTTTATTTAAATTGACTTTTTTTCTTCTCCAGTCTAAGTAATGTTGCTATGTTATTTTTATGATGTAGTTCTGTGGTTTCTAAACTAAGGCCCACAAAATCCTGCAGGCTGACTGTCCCAGAGCTGGTCCATGGGTTGCACCAAGCTGGAGATTCGAAGAGGCCCCCCGCTAGCTGACATGAAGCTTTATGTCCCACTGCCACAGGGCTTGGCATGTTAGATGTGTACCCCGGTATGTGGTGGGCTCTGTTGCTGCTTAGTAGTTCCACACACCCAAAAATTAAAACAGATTTGGGAACCGCTTACCTACTACATTCTTGCTCTCAAAGGGATATGGCTTTGTCAGTATTTTACATAGAATTAACCCTAAGGCATGGCCCTGGAGAAAGAAGTATTTAATTGGTTCAGAAAGAGCTAAAACCTGCTCCCCTAGCAATCAAAGGAGGTTTTGCCATTGTTTTATGAAGTTGGAAGAGATTCAGAGCATCCCGTGATAGCTGCTTTGGGTTATGGGAGTTATGATTATGATTTCCGTTGCTGTTCTTTGAGTCGCAGCTTGCTCCAGGTGCATAAAATTCAAAAAGTCGTGGTTTTGGTGTATGAAATAGACACAGGCTTAGGAAATGGAGGGGAATGGGATGGGATGGGATGGGATGGGATGGGATGGGATGGGATGGGATGGGGACGGGGACTCCAGGTGTGATTTCAGCCCATGGGGTGGAAGGGATATGTGGTACCTTTCATTTCCCTCGCTGTAGAGCTAATGTGAAATTCTGACAAGATCATCCCTCTATAAAATAGCTTGTACTCTACTACAGAAAGACTTCTTGATGGTGGTACCAATGATGGTTGTGTTGATGTCAACCCAACTGAGAGCCCTGAGACAGACATTCTTCCCTCTAGAGCTGCCAGTGTGGCAGAAGGGCATTGCTGGGGGAGTATATGGTAACAACAGTCATTTCTTACAAGCAAGGAGTTTTCACAGAGTGCTTTTAGAAGCAGAGTCTGTCTATGCATACCTCCAGAAAGCTATGGCACCCATCTGTACAGTCACTTTTGTACACCTTTTAGAGAGGTGTTCATACATGTGTTTCACTAGAAATGTTCAGGTAACACTTTCCAACAGTGTGAGAGTCCAAAGGAAGTTTTCATAAACCACCTGGGGTGGAACTGGCTGATTTGTAAAGCTGGCACTGTGAAACTTGTAAGACTATTCCCACTCCCTATTCAAGTTAGACTTGTTTGTATGTAAAGTGAATATTTATGTGCAAAAAAAAGATGTATTTGCAATTCACGGAGTCCAGGGGAGAATTCGTTTTCATTAAACAATTCATGAAACAAAGGACACCAACGAAAACCAGGAATTTTCCCTAAATCACCAGCTTTTTTTTTCTGGTGCACTAGGACAAGGAAGGTGCCAGCCCCATGACAGAGGAGAGGTGTGAGGTGAGGCCATACCAGTGGCGTGTGCACCTCCAACCAGGCAGGAAAGAAACCGCCTTTCATTTTGAAGCCTGGCGTGGGGCTGGTTCTCTCTGCTAGCCCGCACAGCGCTAGGCGTGATTTCAGGGTGGAAGTGCCGGGCCATGACATGGGGCACGGGGCTGGTGGAAGGCAGTTCAAGAGTGTTGTAAAGGCGTGTGGCTTCTGGCTTCCAGAAGGTTTGGGTATGTTGGCATCAAAGCTTTTGTCCATCCCTGTCATAACAGGTGAGCATCTCACTGTCTTTAACATAGTCACCATCCTCAAACCCTGTATTTCAGTGTGGAAATAACAGTAGGAGGTATCTTATCTCTGGACATATGGGAGATATTGCCATAAGGACTGAACCTGGGTCTCCCAAGCTCCAGGCTCTGACTCAAATCACCAGATAACTCCTGCCCTCTTCCTCTGCAGCCGCTGATCCGGAAAAAGCTGTGGCCATAATCTAGTGCTAAATCTCTTCAGATCAAATAGCTTTGCTCTTAACAAAATAATCCTATAGAATGACTTGGCTTTCATCTGAGAGCAGGAGGAAGATCTGGGCAGTGTACTACAGTCAGGGCACGGCACCAGGAAATTAAGCTTTATTATGTGTGCTCTGGCAATGGCGCACACACGGAAGTGATGTTCATGGCATTTGCATCACTGTTCTGTCTCTTAATTCTTAATCCTTTGCCCATCACGGTATGGTTGGGGAGTTTTCTTAGGGAAAAGCAAAGATAATTTCTAGGCTTACTGTTGAGGAAAAAAATCTGGCTGTGAAGTTTTCTTCCTTTCTTTTTTTAAGCTGCCAGATGAGCTGACTGCTCTGCCCTGCCTGTCTCTGTTCACTTCTGGAGTGAGCGTGTCAGGTGGGGCATGAGCCAGATATATCAAGAGTAGGTTCATCACCAAAATAGCTTGATCCCCTGACACCCGCTTTCCTCTTCTGCTGGCAGTACCGCATGGTCATGAGGCCAAGACCACCAACGTGCCTCCTGTTTGGAGCTCAGGGCAAAATATAAATGTTTTTGTGCATCACCACTGCTGCCCAGACCCACGGAGTAAGGGACAAAAGAGTCACTTTGAGACCAGCTTGTCTGACACATGGCAGCATCTTTATAAGACTGTGGATTAGCAATCTGGCATTTAAAAGCATTATCGTATTTTTTCCCCCAGCTCTAGGAACCTGGTAATGGTAATGAAAGTCTGAAGCTGTGGCTTCGGTTCCTTTCTAATTTTAAGATTAGATACCAGACTATAAGTCAAGAGATTTGGTGGCTGGTCTTTAGCTGTACTGTAAATCTTTTTCCATTTCCTCTGGCCAAATCTGGAAAAAAAAGCTGGAGTCGTGGCCCAAAGCAAAATCCCCAGCCGCTGTCAAGTTGCTGGCATACTTCTTTGCCTCAGGGAAACTCTGTTACGCTGGTGAATTCCCAGATTTTATTTTAGGGTATCAATAATACTGATAATCAGAGGACCTGTCTCTAAGGATCTGTTCCACGAAATATTTGTGATTTTCAGAAGAATACCTTCTCTGTTAACAATAGTGCTTACTGAATCTCCAGGTAGCTTGCATTCATGTTTGTGAAGTATTTTGCTGAGCATGGCCAAAAGGAGGTGCATAAATGGCAGGTTGGTAGTTTACAGTAAAAAAATTTTCCTGAGAGGCTTTTCAGGAGAAAGTGAGGAGATGCTTTCAATATGTGAAGGTCTCAGCCAGCTAGAGACATCCGTATTTCAGACATAGTGCAGATATCCAATAAAGCAAAATACAGCTCTCCTTAACTCTAGAGCTGCAAAAAATATATTTATAATTGGAGCCCCAGGAACCAAGGGGTTTGCGGTTCAGTCCTACTCGTTTCACACTTCTCGGCCTCTGTGTGAGCTTGAACTTTCAGTTCATTCAACACATTAATGCTAAACATTGTTGAAGCCACCAGGTCTCTCTCCAATGGATTTCCTATCAAAACTATTTATTTTACAGGATCTCTCTGTTCCCAAATACATAGTTATTTAAAATTGCTGGAAAATGCTTGGCTAGGCTTGTTCAGAACTGGACCTTTGCTCACTCACGAGGTTCATGAACCTTCACAACTCTCTAGGTGAACTTAGCCTGACTTTCCCATGTATAACGAAATCCCAGTCCAGGTCAGTCTCATTTGGTTTCATGTTTCACTACAGACATTTTTTTACAGTTCAAATTTTAAAGACCTGCGTGTGGGACAGATACAGGGCTCCCATAAACACAGGCAATAGCCATAATAATAGTTGTGCATCTCATTTGTCGTATCTGATGCTGAAATGTATTTCCCTGTAGCAAAATCCTGGAGTAACTGTGATGTGAATTAGCAGCAAAGCAGAAATAGGAGTGTTTATTGTTCATATGTTAAAATAATTCCACCAAAGTTTGATTTACTCCAAACCTCTGTTTGATCTAAGGCATTGCAAGTTTGCAAAAGTACCCAAAATGTTGAGGGAGGCAGCTCAGTTTGTTCTGAAATGACCACAAAAGGGCAAAGACATTGGCTAGAAATGTACACTATAATGCATAGTATATGAAGTCTGCCAAAAAGTCTGAATTAGACAATTCTCTCATGCTATTTCCTTATAAAGGCACAAAGAGGCGGTGCTTTATGTCAAGAAGCATGAGTCAATCCTCAGAGGAGGATGCTCAAATGGAAAACAGATCGAAGGAGGGCTCTGCAGGCTGTGCTGCTGCAGGTCCTGTCCCTTGAAGTGAAAAGCAGAGGAAGGGAGGAAAAATGGGATCGGTAACAAATGATGTGATGGCAGAGTGTCAATCACAGCGGAATTTCAGCCTGGCCCCGTATTACAGAGGCGCTGGGAGTGCTGCTCCAGGGAAGGCTGCGTCAGCACTTTGTTTAGCTTATACACCGATTTATTATCTGCCCTTTGGGCCGAGCCTGATTTTTCTAGGAGTTAACCTGGCAACAGTTCTCCTCATGTATTTTCTACTATTGTGTAGCTCAAGAGTTGTTTAACCTCTCACCCCTGCAGCCTCAGTCCCAGCTTATCCTACCACGGCACAATTTACTTGGAGTGACTGGGGTGGTAAGCCTGAAATCCAGGCTCTACAGCAAAGACAAGGGTTTGTGCAGAGCTCCCCCGTCCTCAGAAAACACCTGCACCCTGTGCCCGTCCTGTCCTTCGGCTGGAAGTCCTTTGGTGGCTGATAGAACTGGTGAATATTTTGGGGCAGTTTCCAGCTAGTTTGAGTATGAACATCGTGTGTGCCAAGGGCAGTGATTTACAATTGCCAGCAGTGGAATTGTCCTACCTAATTAGTTACTGCCTGTCAGAAAAGCTGGAATAAATGCGTCTTCTTCATCCAATTCTGTTGTGAAGTAAAATGCAATAGCTTAAAATCCCCCGTCTTTGTAATGGGACATGAATGCAGTCAGCTTGCCTGGTGGGTGATGGTTCATTAACTTGATCAGACCAAGCTGAGAGAACGAACAGCAATAAATTGCTAGAATGAGATGCTGTTCTCCCAGAAGCTCTGGTGTTGCTTAGGTAGGAAACTACAGCACCACTTGCTGTAGTGTGAAGCCTCTTGCTTAAATCAGACTCTGTGCCTGAAGTTTGGAGCGTGGTAAATATGTCACTAGTTCTTAAAACATCTCCTGGGACCCATATACCAGGAAGCCTGACTTCTATGTCAGACAAACTGGCAGAAATTTTAGAATTAGTAGGCACTTGGATAAAACTGATAGGCTGGGGGGGAGTTAGTGTGGCATTTGTAGGGAGAAATCACACTTCACAAATCTATTACAACTATTAGAAGTGTCAAAGAACCCTAAGCTAAGGCTGAGCTGGCTGACAGAGTCAGAAGGCTTTTAACAAGACCCCTCACCAGGAGGGAAAGACTTTTCATCAATTACAAACCTGTAACAATAGCAAACAAAGGACAGGATGAAATCTTCAGATTTTACAGTGGAGCGTTTTACAAACACTCAGGCAGGGAAAGTGATCATGTTTGCTATAACTTTACGTAATTATTTAGAACTAAAGCTGTGACTACGAAGAGATGCAGAAGGATCTCCCAGTACTGAGGGGATATTCAGTAAAATGGCAGATGAGATCTGATTTTGCCAAATGCAAGGTAAAGCACACAGGAGAAAGGGACCCCACAAGTGCACCCAGTTATCACTGCTCCAGAAAGTTAACTATGGATTGGCCGGTACAAACATCGGCTTAGTGTTCACTAGAGACCAAAAGGTAGGACTTATCACAGACAAATAGCAAACAGCACAGAAAACACTCTTTGTGATTATATAAAGCCCTGGTGTAGGGATTCTGTGTGCAGTCCTACTGATCTTGTCTCAAGAAGGATATAATGGAAAGACACGGAGGAGTTAAACAAGTAAAGGAATGAGTGCCTTGAAGGGATATGAAAGAGGGCTTTCGATCACGTATGGCTTGGCATGGAGAATACAACATAGAAACTCCTCGTCAGGGACTGAAAATGTAAAGGATTCAGCACAGCGCGGGTCAGGTTCAGGGAGGAGGAGTCCATCCATGCAGCTGGCGGTCCCTGATCTGCTGGTGGCTGCAAGGAGGAGGGCATGCGAATGGAAGGATTCCTGCAGGCTCCCCTCTTCTTGCCCTCACTCCCTAGCTATAGTCGGCATACTAGGTTTGATGGGCCTTCGATTTGACCTCAACAAGTGCTGTGATAGTTTCTACCCTATGCTGTATCTTTAGCTGCCGTTAGGGTCTATTCATATGCTCGTTTCTAGCTGAAGACCTTACAATGCTGGCCTGCTCCAGCAGCTTGCCATGACCATCTCCTAAAGAGAATCCTCCCCTTTTCCAGCACAGATTGCCCTTGGTCCTTCTCAGTCAAAGCCATATGTGTTAGTGAAGTCTCTTTATTTAAAGTGCTTACGCTAAAGGGCCATGCTTGCACTGAAACACTTTTGGGAATCGTCAAGCAACCTCTGCTAAAAGGAAGGTGGTGAGAAGCTAAGGGCACTGATGCCTTTTTATGCACAGCTACAGGACGGAAGAGACTTCCCAGGAGCAGGTGTATGAACCTGCACTGGTTTATAAATCAGTGCACCTCTTGGCTGGAAGCTCCCATTCTGGTAAAGATTTATTTCAATCTATGCCCAGTCAGTACCTACAAAACAAAAATCCATTCAAGCTAGGTAAGGTTATCTACCCTTGTTCTTAACTGCAATGGTTTAAACTCTGGTCCAAGATCCTGGTGGACGACTTTTCCTGTGAAGACCTAAATTCTGGTGGCAGATGAACCTATGCCATGAACTGAGGGTGGTTGGTTTTAGAGCAATAAATGAAACATCTCTTGTGACCATTTTCACTGTGAAAGTCCAACAAGGCAAGCAGTAGATCTTGAAAGGAGATCTGGACAGATAAAAGAGTATTTGATGATGAAGGAGAGGTTTGGGGCTGTAATGGGGGTGGAAATGCTAATGAAACACAGTACCAGAGGAGATGACTGT
Source organism: Calonectris borealis (assembly GCF_964195595.1). Lineage (NCBI taxonomy): Eukaryota > Metazoa > Chordata > Aves > Procellariiformes > Procellariidae > Calonectris > Calonectris borealis. The sequence goes on from NC_134317.1 coordinate 41,122,865, forward strand.
CTTTCTGCTAGGATTCGAGTGTGGTGTCACCCCAATGTTCATAGCAGCTCAGCTGGTCCCTACATATCTCCAAAGTCTGTCACATAGTTACTATTTTACAGAGATTTTCTAGTCCTTTTAACAGAGGAGTTTAGCTTTTCTAAAGAAAAACATAAAAAATTTCACCATAAATAAGCGAAGTCCTGAAATACAAGGTTAAATGGCCAGGAGCGAGGGGCCTAGTTTCCAGAAAGCAGGTGCTTCAGGGCTGCAAAGGAAAGACACCCAAATTATGAGCTAAGCTGGAGCACTGAAGCTGCACGCAGGAAGGTATCCAGTGATTGTTAGAGAATAGCTTGTCTTGGTCACTGACCAGGATGATTGCATGTTAAAGTTATTGCTCTTCCCAGATATCCACCACGCACTACGAGTCAGTGGCCAAAATCAATTAGGAGCGATCACATCACACCACGGAAGACAAATATACTGTCAATCTTTCATTGAGCAACAGTACTGCTTATTAGCTTATTGAGGATGTAATAGGAATAGCAACGGGTGAATAGTTCATGACAGATTATTTATGCATCGGATTTCCTCCCGTTCAGTCTGTTTGCAAATTGACCTTGACTTTCCCCAATACATTCATAATTCAGAACTACTTGGTAACTAATTTCAGTGGCACAGCTCATTTCAGAAGGCTCCATTTCAGTCTTCTGATATCTGAAAAGTGGGGTGTTTTTTTAATGACTCTTAACTCTCTCCATCCAAAGGTTTCAAGGGGGCCTGTATCATGCCAGAGATGTTTTACGGCAGCCTGTATCATGATGGAGATGTTTTACGGAAGCAGTGTGGTCAAATACAGAGAGACCCAGCAGCCAAGAGCAGAACCTCTCCACTGCCTTCTTTTGAGCTCAGTGCTTTAGCCCCTGAACTTGGCATCCACGGCCATATGCAAAGCCTGATGACATCCCTGAGTGCCTTCCCACTGACCCCTATAGGTTTTGGGTCAATGCTGGATCTCCTCGCTCCTCTGTCTGTGATATCACAGCCTGCTTTCATACAAATGAGTGGTGAGGTCACACATTCAGGCCCCCAAGTCTGAAAGCACTGAGGTCAAAACTCATTTCAGTCAGGGGAAATAGAGCAGAAAAGTATTTGGCCCTACTCAGAGACAAGGGAGAGGAGAGGATGAGCTAGGCAAGAGCCCACATGTGCTTGAACAGAAAGTGTCTGATGTTTCGCAGACGTGGGGAGGAATGCTTTGCAAGGCGCAGCCCAGGCTGCATGAGCTGTTACAGCTCTCGCTTCAGAATAAAAGCCCAGCTCTCCCAAAAAAACCATGTGCTCACGCAGAAGGGACAGGGAAACAAGCCGCTTCTCCTAAAGCCTGCCTGTGTTATCAAGACTCAAGCATGATAACGTTCTTCCTTGGCCTGGTCAGCTGGGACCTGCAATGCTGAGAAGCAACGAGCTTGTTCCTGACACCTAGGAAAAACCAGCTCAGAGGCGCTCCCGGCATAGGTGGTGCTGGCAGCTTCTGTGGTGGTCTAGGGAAATTACCGACTAGACACGGCCGCTTTTGCATTTTCTAGAGTGTCACAATTTGGGGTCATTTTGATGAAAGGCGGGTTGCATTTGAAGAGCTCTAATTATCCCTTCCAGCGATGTGAAGGACCAGCAGAACTGTCTGCAGCATGTAGAAAGTTCAGGGTCACCCTGACCCAAGCTCTGAGTCAGACTGCCCAAAAAGTGTTCATCTCCGTGGGCAATGTGTTTGTGATTGCCCTGGTCCAGCTCTGAAGACAAGTAGGGGCCTGGGACAGTCCCGGAGAGGCAGGTGAAACAAATGCAACACTCCTGAGACACTTTCTGAGGAGGCTTGGGAAAAGTGCTTTTGTACTTCGGGCCAAAGCTGTGAAGAGCAAGAATCTGGCTGAGGACACCTGTCCTGCCTGCTAAATGGGTAGTTGATTCAGGTGCGTTAGATCCTGCTCTCCCCAACACCTCTGCTCCACCACCCAATTAGGCAGCTCTTCTTATAAGGCAAGATCTGCACCCTGACCCTTGGATCCTGCCTCTTCCCAGGAGCAGAGGGAGAAAATAACTGTCCCCAGTGACACAGCCATTAGGTATCACTGGGGCACTCTAGGAGCTGCAATTTATAACAGGTATTTATCATTTTAATATGTTGGTTTTCCTTCTGTTGTGCTGGAGCTCGGCAGTTATTAAAGGTGCAGGTATTGCACCTTTTTTTTCTGCCATCCTTCTTGCAGGGGTTTGCAGCCAGAGTCTTTAGTCTGACAGCGAGTGGCGAATGTCCTAATTGGGCACTTTGGTGGTATAATGAGGCTGCTCAGGAGGTCACGGGATGGAGGACTAGAAATTGTAATGTTAGTGGGAGCAAAAAAAGCAATTTTGGTAGGTTGCATTAGAGCTTAGAAGTGTTTGGGGGATTAAGGGATCTTAGAGCACCTGGGCCTGACCCCAAAGAAGGCTTGAGTGGTGAGACTGAGGTGTGCAGACATGTCTGACTGCTTCTGGGGTTTTGTCTGTGTCTCTTTTAGTTTCTACGGTAAGACAAAGTTGGTATGTGACTTTGTATGGTGCAGCTTTCACATGTCCTCCACGCAGAGGTGCAGCGTTGGTCAAATGTAGGCACAAAGGTGGCATGTAAGTGCCAACGAAGTGGAGTAAACGCCAGCAAAAGGGGGCTGATGGTAGATGTTAATGATAGCCAGCCACCAGGAGATGGGAATATTTTCTGAAAGGGAAAGTTGTCAGCAGGATTTAAGAGCAAATAAAAGGAGCCCTTGAGAACTCCCACATCCTACAAAGCTGTAAGTTCGGTGAGAGAGAAAAGCAAGTTCACGTATGTTGTGGTGACAAATCAGATATAAGGAGATGGAAGGAGTTGCTCATGCTGGCAAGCCCTTCAAGGGCATGTAGATTGCCCAAGCTCTCTTTAAAAAAATAAACAAGCTTTTTTTTTTTTAAAAAAAAAAAGCATCACAGCTGTTTTTGCAGGGAGTTTCTCTGTCAGGAAGTAATGAGATCTTGCTGCCTGATTGATAAAACACACACAGGCTTGGAGTAAAGAGGTTTCATCTGTTGTGGTCTTCAGAGCATCACTGTGTTCTGTAATATTGGGAAAAAAAAAAAAAAGGAAAAAAAAAAATCACTCTGCTGACTCATGCTCTGCTCTCTGGAAACTGTAGCCCTCTTGGCAATCCTCTTCCTTTCCACCCTTCACCCCTGGCATTTGTTTCCTTGACAGCAGTTTTCTGATTTTTTCTTTTTTTTTTTAATCTTTTTTTCTTTTTTTTTTTTTTTTAAATTCAAACTACATCCAGAAGAGTACAGCTTGTTGAAGGCAGTGTTTTGTCTCCTCTAATCCTATTGGGAACAGATGGAAGATTACAGAAAAGTATGCCAGTGTGGCTGGAAAAAATGCTACAATATCTATAGCTGCCCGTGTATTGTTGTCTTGCACATCTAGCCATATGCAAGGCAGATCTGAATATTTTTTCCTAAATTACTCCTGTAAAGCAACTTGAAAAAAGTTAGGGTGAGAATTGTGAATGTTTCAAAACTAATTTAATTTCAAAGCTTTCTGGAAAGCAATACAATTTAAAACATTCTGTTGCTCATTTTCCTAAATAATATTATTTTGGAATGTTTTTTTCCTATTGAACTGATGTATTTACTTGGGATGTGTTTGTGAGATGAAGGCTAATCTGTTCTAACAGTTGCCAAATCAAGACCTCTGATATTTTTCCCCTTTGAAAGATTTTTTTTTTTTTCCCTTTGTGTTCTTCTTGGTGCGAGCTAATGTGGAAAGTGCTTTGAGCATCTTGGTTTGCTCAGGGCAGAAAAGAGTTTCAGAACCAAGTTGTGTTTCCAGAGTCCTCGTATCCATCATCTCTTTTCAGCCTGGTCTTCAATGTCTATTCTAGTTACTGACTGCTGTTTCCAAAATAGCAAACCCCTCAGCAGTCAGGAATTCCCGCTCTGACTTGGTGGTCTCAAGCATCTCTGGTGAGAAGCAGCAGGGCGGATAAATGCTGGTGGGGGACCCTTAAACATGTAACATTATTAATGTTGGGGGACTGTTTAAAAAAAAAAAAAAAAAAAAAACAAACAAAAAACAAACAAACAAAACAAAAAACCCTGAGAAAGCCACAATAATACTTAACTTACCATTATAACTTTATCATGATTACTTTGCCCTTTTTGAGTTTCTTCTTGCTCATCAGGTAGTTGCTGCTTAGCATCCGATACTTATGACAGTTTCAAGTAGATTTCCCCCCACACCTTTAAAAATCCTTTTTCAGTTCATTGTTGTTGTCACTGTGATTATTGTTATAATAACAATTATTATTTTCATAATCAGAATGACAGACCATCTGGGTAATTTTGGCTTTTGCAATTGTAGCGACTAGTTCAGAGAGCTGAGTTGAAAGCATAACATATGTTGGGATTTGGAGGAGGAGGATATAATCCTATGTTTTTCCCAGGAATAGCAGGTCAAATGTCAGCAAGTGTTGGCCACTCTCATACTGTTACTAAGTGTTTCTGTCTCTGTTGTGTACCTAGGCATACCTTTAAGTTTCCCCTTCTCTTTACTAGGTCAGAGTCATGTAACTACTTGAGATTCGGAGGGGGTTTTCTTTTCTTTTAACAAAAGAGAAGCTTTGTCCTCAGTGTTGCAAAGAAAGTCATGAAAAATGCAAAAGCAAATTAGATATACTCAATTGTGTGATTAGGCTGAGTAATCAATGTTTTTAAAACCTGGTGTTGCCAATAAAAATCCGTCACATATTTTCTTCTAATAATGGCTGGAGACTGTTAATCCAGTAAATAGGCTGTTCAACTCAAACTTCTGGTTGCTCACTTGACTATTGCGGGTTTCTTCTGTTGGAAGTGTGATGAGTCCATGAATTCAGCTGAAAAGAGGAAAGTGATGCGCTCCATAGCATTTTGGGGAATCAAGTACTAGCACATCTACTGACAAGCCCGTTGCAAATGTTCACGCGTGCTCTTTGGTGCTGTAATTTGCCCCTATTTATTTCCTGAAATGGTGCTTTCATTAGGACCTGGAAATTATAGGATATCTAGGGAGTGGTTGTATTTCTTGTAGGATGCTCAGTATAGACCAATTTGTCTCTTAGTGCAACTGAAGTAATGAGGGTGGGGTGAGTTTAGGGGCTTTGGGGGGGGTTGTTGGGAGTTTTTTTGAATTTTTTTTCTGTGGTAGTTGAGATTTGCGATACTATAGGCCTGCTTGACTTTTTTCTTCCACCTGCTTCTGCTTAGCTTGGTGACGAAATTCACATCCTAATAGAAAGAAGGGGAATCAGCAAGAAGCAATCGACTGAAGCTGTATCTTCTGCCTTGTCTCAGAAAGGCATCTCATGAGAAATTTGGAAGAAAAACAATGTGGGCCAGAACTACAGTTTACAACCTGATCATCCGTAAACTAATCAGCAGAGTTGTTCCAATTCCTACAGGTTTGGATAGCCGAGATTCTGGCCCCAGATCTCTCATTTCTAGAGCAGCAACAAACAAACAACCTCCTTAAGCATTAATCTTGCGTGGGAAATGACACACTTATTTGGTTTGAGACATTACTGCTTTTTCAGCCAAGGAGCAGCCCTATGAGCTTGGGCTTTCTCTGTACAAAACAGGTGGCTTCTTATAACTATCTTAAGGGAGCCAGCTTTATGGGACATTGAAATGGACTGAGAGAGAATAGAAACATCTCTAAATCGCTTTCCTCCCTTCACAAAGGGACATGGGATTGTGCCTTTTTAGGCTGGTCTTTGCTGGAGATGGAAGAGTAATAGGACTGCAAGATCACCATCTATTTCTCCAAAACTTGGGTGCACGAAGCCTGTGTGTGGGACTGCGTGATGCACTGCTATCGCAGCCTCCCAGGAAAGTCGCTATTTTTGCATGACCTGGAGCATTTGCCATCTGCCTGTGTTTGTCCCCGCGTGCTGGGGCGCAAGCGTTTGAGGGCAGGCACCATATTGTTTTGTTCTGTTTCATACAATACTTGGCAAAGAGGACAGAGAAGGGTGTCTTGGCTCTCTACCAGGTCTCCAAAGTGCTAAAATAATACTAACCCTGTAATGAATCTAAAATTTTTATTATTGTCTGACACTCTGCAGCTTATTTTGGCTCTGGGAATCTGCAAATTTGGACAAAAAATGTAAAAACTTGTCAATGTGGAGCAAATGAGAGCACCCAGCTTCAGTCTGTTTAGCAAGACATGACTATGAATCACTGCTCCTTGGTGAGAAGAACACAGCATTTCCTGGAAACAAATTCAGGCCTTGACGGAGCTGTTTGATCTTCAGTTGATGTTTTGTTTTTGTTTTCTAAGCAGCAATAACATCATTTTAAGCTATAAACAGACCATTTTCCCTTGTCCTGGAAGTGAGTCATTGATTAGTTAATAACATGAATTAATTACTGCCTGTGCATAATTAAAGGGGCCATATTTGTTTTATCTACGATGTTCTTTCTAGTAGTTCATTCATATTAAGTCTCTCAATATCCAGTTCTCCTTGCCCCCCTCAGGATCAGCTCTCCCTAAAGCCTGGTACAACACCTGTGCCTGGGATGTAATGAGATGCAACCATCAAGCTTACCAAGGGATGAGATATGCAAAATAATTACTCTTGTATGACAAAGAGAAGCCCCGAGGGCTGGGTTCACAAAAGGGTGCCTTGTTTTTTCTTGAAGGTTGGATCCCTGCCTGCCCTGCTCACCATGAGCCACGCTGTGATCTTAGGATGGGAATTTCAATGCTGAGTTTATGGCCTGTAACTTTTGACAATTGCTTCCGTCGTATTTGGTGGATAAACAAATGGTTTGTCCAATTAATTATGGAGAAGATCTTGCTGATGGGGCTGTGGACTGTTTATTGTGAAAAGTTTATGTGCATATTTTGAGCTGCTAGAAGAGGGAACTTCCTACGTCCTCAAATAAAATAGAGCTTATTCTTTGATGGAGGTGTTCCTGGTAGACAAGCAGGGCAGAAACAAAAGCCAAGCTAGCCTGGGAGTGCCTGTCCTCTTTCTGGGAAGGCAATTTAGTGCTGAGCTTGGGCTCCTTGTGCTTGGCTCTTGCCTTACCCCTCAATGACACGCGTCCTATTGACACGTGCCTTGAATCAGGTGCCATGATTCGTCCTTTGAACTAAGTTTCAGTAACCTGGTATAGCAATGAATGAGACATGCTGCACAGATAACAAGCACAGTAACTTCCAGGAACGTATCCCTCTGCCAGATTCATTCACCAAACTTGTAATGGTGAGGACCAATGTTGAAGCAGAGTGAATCTAAAAACCTATTCCATGCTTCACAGCATCTCTTAGTAGCTCACCCATTACGCCTTTATCACAGCACATTAAAAATGCATTTTTTTTCTCTCCAACTGAATGGAAACCTGACAAATTCAAAGGGAAAAAAAATAATCTGTTGGGTTCCTTTACTGAAGAGGTAAAACTGCCTCAGTGATTCCAAATTGCTCTGTGTATTTTGGGGACAAATGCTTGTCATTCTTGTGAAACTCTTGGCCAGTCTGGGCTGTTAATGGGCATGAGTAATGTGTTCAGTCTGGCCAGAGTAGCTGGGAAGCCCATGAAAGTTCAGACATCTATTTTAAAAGACGTGACTTTGCCAGATTTTCATCAGATCCCTGTTGTTCTTTCACTATGTCCTTCCTCCCTCCATGTGGGCATGGTTCAGTTTCCACCCAAGTCTTCCAAAGTTACCTTTGGTAGGTGGGCAGGTGGATCTGGGCCAAGCATGGCGCTGTCCTGGCAGAGACATTAACCACCGCTGTGTCATGTGGCCAAGAAATGAGGGGCTACTGCCTTGTTATGTTATGTCTCCTGGGGAAATATGCATCCCCCATACCCTAAGAGCAGGAGGAGCCATAGGTTTAGCACCAAATATAGTCTGGCAATCCCTAAAAGGGGTACCAGTGAGAATAAGCAGTAGCAACCTGTTATAGAGATTGCACATCCAATATTTTGCCCTGTGACCAGTCCATGGGGATGGCAGCATCTCCGCTGGGTGACATTAAAACCCACAGTGCTATTAATCTTAACTGGACATGGTTAAGAGACTTTGGCAGGCTTCTCTGGGTAGCATGGTAAAACACAGACTATGAACGATAAGCTGCTCATAGATGAGGCTAATTCCCAACCCCTCAGCCTGGCTCCTGCTCTGAAGTTGGAGATCTGTAACCTCTTAAAATGCTGTGTAACGGTGCTGGGTGCCCTCACTTTTCATAGCAGTGCGTAGTTGAGATCTTGCAAGTGCTTGATTGCAGGTGATGTCCTGTAGCAACAGGATTTCTGGTATTTGAGGGTGATGAATTGGTTTTTGTCTGGTTTTTTGTTTCAGCCTTTGTCAACTTGTTCCTATTACACAAGGAGAACTAGTTCCCTTAGGTAAGTCCAGGCTGAGAAATATATATTAAACACTTTTTTTTGTTTCCTTTGTTTGGATTAACCTCTCCTCTTTCTTACTCCTGCTGTCCCCGAAGTGGAAGTATTTGGGGTTCCTTCCTGGCTTTAGCCTCTTTTTTCAGACCTACTTAATTCTGTGTTTTAAACTGTGGCACTTTAAGATTCAGCAGGCCATAAAAACTTGTCAAAATCCCACTCGTGTCACCAGCGTTGGTCAGGCCTTGAGTATTTTAGTGCTCTGTGTGTGGCTTGCTCTTCATGGAGCGTTCCTGTGGCCATGACAAGCTTTGGGTCCAGGTGGCGTGTCTGCTCCATAACAGCCATACTAGTGCTGTTCACTGGATAAGGGTGGGGGGCGTGGGGTGTGTTGGGCTGCTGCTTGTGTTGTGGAGGGGTGGTAGCATGAGGGCAGTGAAGGGGAGGAAATTGGATGGAGAGGAGGGGAGGATCCTGACTTCTTCCAGAGCCCTGCTCCAAACCTCCCTGCCTGGCTTCTCTTGTCTGTCCTGGACCTTCATGGCCCCTTTTTGTTTGTTATACTGAAAAATGTGGTGGGTTGTTTTGTTTTGTGATGTGTGTTTGTGGGGGTGTGTTTTATTTTGGGTTTTTCCTTTCTACATGACCAAATATGTTCTGATTCTAGTGCTGTAGGTGATGGGCTAAACCAGAGCTCCCTTCGCCCTTGCTGTCAGTCTCTGAAGGATTTGTTGTGCCCAGGTGTACTGCATGTCAGATGAATCCATCCAGTGTGACAAGAGAAACCCCTCCTTTCTTCCCGCTTCTAGCGGGTCTCCCCTGGCCCTCTATAGCCACAGATCTTTTGATGCTTTGCTAAACGTGGTGCACGCCCCACACCGGCAGCCAGCCGAGACGTATGTCTGAACCAAGCACTTGCTTGCACAGATGTCCACTGGGTCTTTTTTGTTGTAGGGGTTTTGGCGTAGTTTTTTTTTATATGCTCCAAGAATTGACAGGCTGAAAGAAGTGAGACATGGCTGGCTGTCACCATGTATGATTTGTGTGGGACTGCAGGGAGCCCAAGGAGTGGAGTCCTCCCTCCCCCATACCTCCCACTGAAAGATCCAGGCATTGCACCAGGGCGTACAGCCCTCCAGAGATGTTCGGATGGGATCTGCGAGGGGGCTGCGCCTGGGACAGTGCCTGGTAGGGCTGCAACGGGGAGCACTGAGAGGTGGCTGGGACCAGAGGAAGTTTGGGTTAGCGAGGAGGGAGCAGGGCAGCAGTCCAAGCAGATTTGAGACTCTGCCAACTACTAGCAATGGAAATCTTGCTGATAGGTGGCTATCAGCCCATCCTGCCCAGGGTCAGCTTCCCTGCAGGCGTGAGTCCTCTTCCTGCTCGTGGCCCCAAGCACGCTCTGCTCCCAAGAGAGCTGATTGCAGCTTGGCCCTTTAGGCAAGAAGATTACACCAGCATCAGCTGATGTCATCATCTCATTCTTAAATGCTTTTCCACATGCTTGAGATGTGTTTAGCAGGTAAGGAAGAGCTGGTAACTGTCACAATTTGCAAAACAAAAAGGCTCCTCTGCTCTGCTTAGCTCCTTCTAGTTGTTTGACTCGGAGCTCCCCGTGGGCTTAGCAAGCCATGCCGGCATCTCTGCATCTTCCTCCTGGCTTTAAACCCACCCTGTGAAATGTTAATGCTGGCTTTGCTACCTGAGCATGGGATCACGCTAGCCAAAAGGGTCAAGGCATTGAAAGCATTATGGAGAGCCTCTACAGCCCCAGAGGTCCAAAGGCCACTGACTCTCCTACGTGTGTGGGATGGAGGAGTCTTTGAGGGAATTGAAGAGCTGTGTGTTTGGGGTGTTTTTTCTGCTGCTTTCTCGCAGGCCTCTTGGAAGAGGTACTGAGCCACTCGAGCAGAGGTGGTGACTTATGTCTCCTCTGTGAGAGGTGAGCGTGTTACCAGGAGTCAACATGGACTCGACCTCTGATTATGAGCCCTTGAATGCAGGAGAAGTCCTGGGAGCTGCACAGCAAATACCAATACCCTTTCTCAGCTGCGGCTTCTTCCTCCTCACACCCTTTCTTTGCTCTGGAGAAACCAGCCTAAGGCCATGAACCAGCAGTGAATATTAATACAACCATCCCACTAGCATGATGTGCATTCCCTGCTGTGCCAGAAGCCCTGATGATATGAGTCTTTTGGTCCCAGCTGCAGGCACCACAGGGGTCGGTGTGGTACCTCGGATCAACTGAAATGGTGGTGGTTGGGGCCAACGCTTGCTACTGTGTAGTTTGGTCTGGGGAGAGCAGATCGCCTATTCCCCAATCAAGACAGCATGAAAAACATGTCCTTGTATTTAATGCAAGCTTCCCAGTAGCTTGTGTGGGACGTGAGGAGTTTTACAGGGTGACGTTCAGTGCTTCATGCTGACCCAATGCTGCTGTCCCTCGTGGGCAGCACTAATCCAGCCAGCTGTAACCTGCTGAGATCCTCTCGAGCTGCGTGTGGGGCGTGTGCGTGCTACGGGGCCTTGGGGGGGGTCGTTCTCGCAGTTGGCTGGGAAGAACCTCTCCTGTTCATCACTGTGGAAAAAAATGCGCTTTGCTTCCTGAAAGCAGTATTTCGCTGCTCTCCAGGGAAAGCTGAGTGTGAAGGCCTGTCGACAAGTATGAGTGCTGATATTACCGCCCTCTTCCTCCCGTGGAGGAACGTGGCTGTGGGCAGGGCTCGAGTTTGGACAAAGAAGTGAGGATGGGCCTTATTCTCACATTCTGCTGAACTGGCCCAGTGTGTGGCTGGGGAGGAGACGTGGCTGCTCCCCCTGTATCCAACCCAGTTGTCAAACGTTATTGGCTCTGCTCACCTTCAAGAGCAACGCCTTGCTTCCTTGGAGCTCCACAGAGCTTGCTCCGGTCTTAGCTGAGCATAGATGAAAGCACGTGAGCAACTGGTGGGCCGATCCTCCATCCATTTCTAATAATTTCATCTTAGAGAGACCACTTCTAAGGGACTCTGGTCCAAGCATGTATGCTAAGCTCAAGGAACAACTTTGTGAGAAACTGTCCATGTTCGCTGCTGCTTTCCCTGTAGGCACTCATAATTAAAGAAGCACTGGAGATGAGAGACTTGCATTCCAGTTCACAGCCGCTAATAGGTGAGACCTTATGTTTCCTCATGTGCTACTGCAGTATGTAAGAGCAAATGAAGAAATAGCTTGTGAAATCCTTCTTAAACTTCTTTCAATGTGAAATTCTTTCTAGTAGCCTGGCCTCATGCAGCATTTCTAGGCTTGACTCTTGGTTTAGGAACAGCAGAAACTGGGGAGATCATGCTGTTTTGTTTTGTTTTGTTTTTTTTCTTCTTTATCACAGATTTCCTAGGTAAACCTGCTCAATTTTGCTTCCCCTATAAAATAATAGGAATGATAAAAGCTTTGTACTCCTGCAGAGACTCTAAGGGTCCATGCCAGTAGATGCTACTGGTAATGAGGGGCTGTGACAATCAGCTGCTGCATGTGGTGACAGGTCCCTAATCAAAGAAGCTTGTTCCAGCCTGACCCAAGTGGAACCAGAAATGGCACTGACCTGGGAAGCCAGGGCATGAGTGGCTGCCACGCTTGTGGGGCCTTTGGACTTGGTGCGAGGTGCATCTGACAAAATTTACACAAGGAATGGGCTTGGCAGCTTCTAGGCAGCTCCTAGCAAGCTCTTAAAATGAGGAGGTAAAACAGGGATAAGCAACCTTTCTGGATGAGGGAGGTCAGATTAAAAACAACCGCTTAGTTCTGCCACTGGTGCAACGTGGATCTGACATAAGACTCTTCTTACATCCTCTAACGCCTAGGTACTTTCTTCTTCCCCATCTTTGATTCTCAGTTCTGGTGAGCATGTTATCAGGAACTCCAATGTGCATCAATAAGCTGTTAATATCCATTTGATATTGACTTTTCAGGCTTTAGTGAGACTGGACATGCAAATAAAAGTGCCATGAGAATCACAAGACCTGAGGCTGAAAATACTGTATCATAAAACAGTGTTTCTATTGTGAGGGCAACCACAAAACAACAAGAAACTCAACTCACGATGATTAGCTGTGTGGGTGTTCTTGTTTTTAAACACAGATTTCCATATGCAAGAGATGTGGGCAGTTCCCACTTCATTTATCTTTGCTATTGAGTTCATGTACGAACAACCCAAATTCCAGATATGTTATTTCATGGTGATAAAGTGAATGGGACCCCATAATACATAGCTCCTTAAAGCTAGGTTAAGTGACCCTAAAACTTTGAGGGGCACGTTCTGAACTGATGTAAACTGAAATTAATGGGATTTCTCCTGACTCTGGCTTTCTGTATGTTGCTTTAACCACAGCAATTTCAGTAGAGCTGTGCCTGTTCCTAGGGTATCTTGTTGCCCCTCTTTTTCTTTCAGATTCTTTAAAAAAAGTAAATCTCCTGTATATCTAAAGGAGAACAATGAAGAACAGCTCCAGTCTATGGAGAGATAACATATTATGGCATCCTTTACCATATCAGATACAGGGGGGGAAATATGCAACAAAAACCAAAAAAGCTGAAGGACAGGCTCTGAATTATCTTCTCTCTGTCTAATGAACTCACTCAATCTTGTGAGATGTCCAAGGGCACGTCTCGGTGAGGGAAGTTGGAATAACATCTATGCTTCTGGAAGAAGTGGTGTAGCAACTCGTGCCTTGCCAGCACACCCAGGTACCCCTCAGGATAGCAGTGGCTGGCCATATTTGTGGTATTTCTGTCTTTTGGAAGATCGAAAACCAAGCTCCAAACAGTAGGTTCCTCTAGTGTCGGAGGACAGTAGAAGCTTTCTACAGGGCATATCTATCTAGAGTCAGGCTTCTTGGCGCCCTTTGCAAAACTAAGGGATTTTGTAGGAGGGAAACAATATAAGGTCTCCTTTTCCACCATGCTTTTCAAACAATTGGGTAAGACCTCTGAAGTGAGGGGTCTTATGATAAATTATTGTTCTTGGCTGATTCTCATGTTCTGTTTCCAGCATGCAGCTCTTGCTTTGTGTTTTTTCTCCTGTATCTATGCTATGCAGATGACGTTATTTGCGATTAAATGAGAGAATACAAGGAAAAACTTAGTCGGTTGAGTAGGAAATCATGTGTCTCCCCCTCAATGCCAGGCAGGCCTTAGTGAGCTTTTGGATCAAGCTATTTCATGGTCTTCAAGGCTGAAACTGGCTTCCAACAATACCCACTCTTACTGTTATTTCAATGATGACTAATTCTAGGAACGGATGTAGTGGGGGGAAAATTGGCTGAAGAGCTGCTCAGGAACATCTCGGGCATTCACGTTGTGGGTACAGGACTCATCAGCATTGCTCAAAAGCAAAAAGCATCTCCACAGTTATACGTTGTCTTCCACAGCAGCTTTTTCTGAAACAAGAGAAACCTGAATTAGATCACTGGTTTAAAGGAGTCTTTTTCCAAAGCACAATGGAAAGGCAGAGAGGTACGTGGGGGAGGAAAGGAAGGTCCTGGGGGAACCTAAAGCTCAGGGTGCCAAATTTAATATCATAAGAGGCTGCTGGCAAGAGGTCTGCTTTCTCCAGAGGAGCTTCCCTGCCTGTCTGTGAGGCTGCTTCTCTACTCTCTGAATTTTTCTACCAACTTCTCCAGCCCTCTGCATGCTCCCTACCTTGTCCTCCCCTGAGGAGGGTCCAGCCCTGGCTTTAACTCCTCCTGCTCATGGCATGCCTGGAAGGGATTAACTCTTATTGTCTCCTTTCCATTCACAGTATCAATGCCCAAGAAAGAACAATTCCAAATAGGTTAAAATGAAGAAGAGCTTGCCATTAGGCCTTCTTTGAACTGAATGATTGAGGTGTCCAACTGTCCTGCTAGGTAGTTCGCCAAAGAGTGAGAAGGGTTGTTACAAGGGCAGCAAGGAAACCTGTGGAGTAGTTCCCTACCACTTTAAAGCCAGACATAACACAGAGTTGAAGGACTGGCTCTCAAGCCCTTTGGAGTAATAAGGGACACCCCCACTATCGGTGGATGCAGCTCTCCATGCATTTGGGCAATAGCCACAAGTCACAGGCAGAACTGATCTTTCCTCTGTAGTGAAGGCTTTAGAAAAACAAAATGCAGGAGTGAGAAACTTAAGGCTTTTCCCCTACTTTCAAAACTAAAACTAAGCCAAGTAATGCATTTTTTCCACTGTATTTTTTTAACTGATCTTTTTCTCATAGCTCTGTTTCCTGAAGCGATTCCATTTCTCAAGGTCATCCTAAGGCTGCGGATCCTCATGGTATTGCTCTTCCAGCAGCCTCCCTGGCCCGGTGGGCCTGCATCTGAAAATTGTTAGGGAGGGTAAGAAGCAGTGATAGCTTGTCCCTATGCCAAGCTGTGCTTTTCTTATTATTGCCAGTATCTCCAGCTATCCCCTTCTGTGCTTTGGGGTTTGCAGACTAGCATGTTGCTTCTCATTCTCAACTGAAGATGGAGATTTGACCTCATGTTGGAGGTTTGATCTCATGTTTCAGGGTTCAGAAGTTAATCCTGAGACACCGTAACTATATTTGATATTCCGGGGTCTGTAGAGCACCTGGCAGGATGGCATTCACTCTTTGACTGAATACTCTACTTGGGTAACTTTAGCTACTGGAAGCTGGGTATGTAGTTTCTCCAACTCATTTAGGAGGCTGGAGTGGCCTTTTGCAAGTGCCAGCCTCCGTTCAGAGTGCCAGAAATCGGTGGGACGACCTTAAAGGACCATGGGCTAAATTAATCCTTCACAACGGAGAGGTCAGTGGTGGGGCTGAATGGTTTCTTTGTTCTTCGATGACTGGTTAACTCTATTTAAGGTTCACTTTTGTTCCTGACTGACCCTCTTTTCCCTATTATTCTCCCTTGTTCTCTATATCAAATGAGTCCAAAACAAAGGCTAAAACCAGGAACTGCAGCAGAGGTGAAAGCTGAGAGCCTGGGTCTGGCTGTCATGGAAGAAATCAATTGGCCTTTGTACTCTTGAGATAAATAGCAAAGGGGGATAAGAGTTTGTGGCTGAAGTTTGTAAGTTCACAAATGTTATCTTCTCTGAGAAAAGCAAATATTTGATCAATCTCACTGGATAGAAACTTTGGGAGGGGGAAAAATATGTACACAATCTTGAATTTGTGCTGTCATTGTTCTGATCTGGTCAGGGATGTCTCTTTGGCTTGAACTGGTGTATGAAGGGTCTAGTCAGCAGAATGTGAAACGCCTCTGATAGCGAAGGGGTAAGAAGTTCAGCGTTAAAAAATGAAAACAACACCAACTTTCCCCAATGGAGAAGTCTCTAGCTTCTGCTTCCACAGGGATCTTCTGGATATAGATAGGCATCAGCATGTAGGTGTGTTGGGGGGAGGAAGAAGAAAGGGAAAGTTCATAGGGCAAACCCTGCTTGCTGCAACACTCCATGGGCTGGGAAGAGCTCATGGTCAATCTCAAGCATTTCAAAAGATACACAGAATTGCAGAGCAAGAGAATTTTCTCGTGCTTTTTTCCATGTTTTTGCTGCCAAGAAAACAAGACAAGGCTGCTCCTTGCACTTTATTTCCTAAAGTCATTTGTGTAATGGTTACTTTATTAGAAAGGAAACATGGAAATTTACAGGAAGGGAATAAAAGCCCAGTCTAATCATCATTGTTTACCAAATGTAGGAACGTTTCTGGTGGCTCA
This sequence comes from Calonectris borealis, assembly GCF_964195595.1. Classification (NCBI taxonomy): domain Eukaryota; kingdom Metazoa; phylum Chordata; class Aves; order Procellariiformes; family Procellariidae; genus Calonectris; species Calonectris borealis. The sequence goes on from NC_134317.1 coordinate 41,139,002, forward strand.
GAGCAAAGGTTCATTTTTCCCAGCATCCTTCTTCCACAAGTGACTAGTGTTGGGTGCAGAGGGGAAGAATGCAAGAATAGCACAATACGGAGTGAAATGTCCATGGACTTACCCGCCCAACATCCACAGTCCAGCCTGGGAACCTCTGCAGCCCAAAGGCTGTGTCTACATCTTTGGTCTGGTTTACTCTCTTGTGTATTCTGAGATGACTATCAGATACCAAATTTTAGTATGTTCCTTTTTTACTTAACAGCATTTTACATACCAGAAATTCTTTCAACAGCCTTCTTTTGTAAGGTTAAATTTATTTAGATATTAATAACACTGAAATGAGTTCATTGTCAGTTTATTTTCTCCACAACTTGCTAGCAAGAAATGTATGCGTTTATTATAACAGTAGATCTTAGAGGCCAGACCACTCATTGTTTTAAATCAGGGTGTTTCCATTCAGAATTATGAGTTGTTCCTTACTTTTTCTCAACAACCTACCAGCTGAGAATCAGCTTATGCAACAAACCCACACACATGGGTGTAAACCCAGACAGGATAAAAATAGCCTTTTGCACCTCTTGGTGTGCAATTCCCTCTTTTCCTTCAGCCCCTGGTGAAAACAAAAATATGACCAAATACTCCCTTGCCTACCACAAATAGGGACTGGGAACAGGGCTGTAATGTCAACAGACACCCCCCTGAGCCCCAGTAACTCTGAAGCCTGCAAATATGTCAGAGCAACAGTGAGAAGAGCAAAGTTAGGATAGGGTTGGTTAGTGACTGTGCTTGGGAAAGCATCACCAAGATCTCCAATGTCCACCAAGGGTGTTAAATTCAAAGTATGTTTTGCAGAGGAGTGGAAGAAGTGACAGGTGAATCGCAATCGTCTCCCTCCTGTGTAGCTGAAGTGGGAGTCCAGGAGGTCTCTCTGAGGTGTGGAGATAAACCACATCCAGGGAATATTGCAGCAAGTAAATATTGTAAATCATGTCTGGGGAATATGTCTGCAGTACTTGTTGTAGATGAGAGAAACTCAGACCTCGCCATCTGTCTCTAATTCTTGCAATTTAGTGAAAATGGCTCCTGAGCTGATTCCAGCCAGGAAAATAGATGTGTGTTGGACCCTGTTGCTGCTTCAGGTCTTAACCTACGCAGTCCCCAAGACATGTATATGTATTTGAGGTGGTTTTTCACCAAGTTTTTTCCTTGACATATTTTCCAAGCCAGGTCTCTTCAATGCCAGACTTTCTCTTGCATGTCTCTCCCCGAGCTGGGACAGCATCTCTTGAATCTCTCCCATTCCCTGTGCAAAGCTGTGTGCTCTCTGATCTCAGCCTGCCTAGTTGACCTGGGTTATCCCAAATCCAGTGAGGAGCTGGGCCATATCCTCTGGCTGACCCTGCCATCACTGCCTGTGGAAACGCACCTCTCCTGGGCAGCAGCTGGGCATTTCAGCCTCTGCTCCACCAACATGTGAACTGCTGTCCCCAGGTGAGCTTATGGATAGTCTTTTTGTCCCCATTAGCTTGATATGCTCACGAATAATTGCAGGCAAGGTTCCTTCTCCAACATTTGCAATCAGCCTGCTTTCAAAGGTGTTTTTCTGCTGAGCGTGAGCTCTCTTCTACTGAAGCAGTGCCAGATCAGGCTTCTCCAGTCTGACGTCTAAGCAAAAAAAGGCTCTTTGTCTTTTAGCTCACACATCAGACCGATGTATAATATTTCGTAGTGCCTGCTACAAGACACCAAAGAGTTAAGCTGTTGCTTTGGCTAAAACCTATCTAGGAGAAATGTAATAAATTTAATTCTGCTATATCTGGACTCTGTGATAGGTCTAATGGCATGAGGTATTATGCTGTGCAGCCATTCGGTGTTCATCCAGACTGATGTCTGCCTCACATTTTGAATTATTTGCAGTAAGTACAAACATGTGCGGTGCATTTTCTTACATCTTATTCTAATAATTGTACGATTTTTTTTTTTTTAATAGACTTTCCCCTTTTCTTCCCCCCTTCTGCCATCCTGGGAATCTGCTGCTTTTCTCTTTCTGGCACAGCTGTGCTTTTTGGGACTGCAAAGCCCTTTCTCTGCTTTATCAAGGTCCACTACAGCCCACCAGGTCCGCTCTTGCAGAGCAGCTTCATCTCATACCATGCAGCAGGCAGAGGCAAGAGTTTTCTTGCAAAAGGCACAGGGATTCAGACTGAAAGATACTCTCAGTTTTTTGAATACATGTCCCTTTGCAATTCTAAAAGCAGAGGCCAGCAGGATGCAAAATTTGCTCTCTGACAGTGTCACCAGCTCATGCAACTCTTGTGTTATTTTGTGCTTGAGGACCTTGAGGTAAACTGAAGAGGTGAAAAAAGTTAATAAAGCCCTAGCTATCACAATTCAGATTCAAAGCCTGAAAATATAACCCTACTGTCTGACAAACTGAGATCAAAAGAACCCAAGTATTACTACTTGGTAAGCCACTTGCTTAATTTCTCAAGGTTTGCTTTGGGATTACTTGTAGGGCTTTGCAGTTGGCAAAAGTAGTAAAATAGCAAGTCCTGGTGTGTGCTTCAGGTGGGTAATCACATCCTGAGACAGGCCGTCAGCCTTGGGGCGAGAGTGAGCTGTCCTGAAAATTGAAAGAATTCGTATAAACGACAGAAGTGATTGAATGGCTGAGGAGAGGTGTCCTCTTTAACTCCTAAATTGCGGATATATGTGAACCGAACCACTAAGATTGTCAGTTAAGATACTTGTTCATTTGTTTTCCCGCTCTCTCAAACATGCTTCCTCCAAAATCTTACGGTGGTGAATATAAGATGCAGAGACCAGTGCTGTGGGGGATGGAGATGCCTGTTCAGAGCATAAAACCCACTTGAGAAGACCTGCTCTGGGAGCAAAGGAGGCTTAGAGAAGACCAAGGTGGCAATCTGGGCAAACATGTACCAGCGTCCTTGTGTGCCTGTGCACATGCGTGGCTGGGGACAGGGACTGTTGTGGGGATGTTGCTTGGTGCTTTTTTTTTTTAATTCAAGTAAACATTGTGGTCCTATTCTTTGATGGGCTGAAGGACATGGGAGCCTCTTTTTCCCAGACACTTTTTCTGGGAATCTATGCTCTCTCCCCAGAGCACAGAATAAACAAACTAGAAATTTTGGGTTTTAGAAACAAAATAAATAACTATTGTTCTGCCTTTCCCCCCCCCGTCTCCTTCCCTTCCCACCATCTCCCCAGCTGCCTTCCCTTGACCAGAGCATCCCTTGGGAACTCCTCTGTCCTAGCTGTGACGGCAGTCCTGAGATAACACATCCCACCATCTCCTCCTGCTGAGATGCAAGGGCAGCACTCGCTGTGTCCTTGCCTCCAAGTCCAGGGCTCTAGAAACCAGCATCAAATCAGCAAAATGCTGGTTTGTGGTTTCAAGGGCCGCTGCAGCCCATGGATGACCAACATGGTGGTCTGAGGTGGGACTACAGCCTGGGTTAGACCTGTTGGCTTTAAACTCTGTCACAAGTGAGCGACAACAGCCTGGTTAGAAAAGGTGAGACTGGTGCAGGTGGAGGATTTTTCCTCTCAACTCTCAGAAGAGTTTATGGACTTTTTTAAAAAACTAGTGTTAGAAGGACTATAGTTACCACTACTGGTATCTGGGTTGAAGCAACTTGCAGAAGTTGCAAGCCAACTTGGAGAGTTGATGCTTTGAGTTGGTCCTTTTCTGAGTGTTGCCAGTATCTGAGCCAGAGAGAGGGTGAGATGTCGCTAATTCGGGGATCAGGCACTGTCAGGATAATGGGGTTTAGCTGTTGGCGTGCTGCACGGGGGCAAGCAAACTCTTTGGGTGCCACTGCGGAATAATGGACGTGTCTCTGGTGTGGTAGGGAGGGGGGAAAAATCTATTTGCCAAAAGAAAAAAACACCGCAAACCACTGAGCCTTGCCTACTAGGGGAGGAAGAAAAAGTAGCAGGGTCTTTGAGTCCCAGGCAATGCTAGTATGGCATATGGGGATGTAGATGTGATGATCATAAATTGATATGAAAGCTGGTGACAGCTTTTCACCAAATGTTGCAATTAAAAAAAAAAAAAAAAATCCGGTAGGGCACTTGACTGGCTGTAATCACTCAAGGCAATTTTGGGTGAGAGCAAAGCTTTGCTAATTCATATTAGCTGTAGTGCAGCTCGGATTCTGTTGGTTATTGCTGGATACCAAAGACATCAATTAGACATTGGTGGCTGATTTAAGCACATCGGCAAAGCTAAGACACAAGGCAGCAACTGGAACAATTTGCTGCAAGCGCGTGCCAATGTCAAGTCTAACTAAAATTGCTAACAAGCTTCGTTCTACAAGCTGTGTGATAGGTGGAGATGGGGCATCTGCACGGAGGCCCTTCTATGAATAAAACAGTCAGTGGAGCATGTCCCAACCTGTGGGCTGTGGCCACAGAGACTGTGGGAGAGGAAACAGCAGCTAGGAAATAGGTGGTTGTCTTTAATTGCCACAACGCCACAGCTCCCCAAGGCTGTGGGCACAAGTGGTTGTAAGGAACCGTGCATTTCTCCCACACCTTCCACCTCTCAGGTGTCCCCAGGCAAAGTGAGCAAGACCAGCAAGTCTGGCTCTGCACTCTTGCATGTTCTGGGAATTACAGGGAAGGAGCATTTATTTGCAGTGAGTAAATCGGATGGTGCTCCCTGCCTCATCCTGAAAGGCTGAGCTGCTGCCAGCAACTGTTGGTAGTTATGCTTCTCTTGAAAGTGTAAATAGCTGCAATAAATAGCTGCAAGAGGTTCTGAGGGCAAGGAGAGGAACTGGATGATGAAGTCAGATGACCCCAAAACAGGGAGAAAGTAGAGAAATACTGGGAATAGCCAGGTACAAGCACTACATAGACCATTGCTCAGCTCCTTCCTAAAGCTCTGCAGGAGCCTAGGGAGATGTCAATGTTCCTGTGGTGTAAGAAATGGTGCTTGAGCCCTTATTACAGCTGTAACTTTGTGCTGTATCTTTGGGAGAGGCACCACAGCATCTCCTCGAGACGTCTGGCACAGCTTGGGGCTTTTTCTTATCTCATGAAGGACCATATTTTTCTCCAAGATAATAATGGGCTCTGATCCCAAAACCTCTTTCCACGTGGGGACTCCTTCCATAATAACAAGGAGATTGGTAAGTGAGGGTTGCACTGATTCTAGTAAAACAGACAAACAAAAATATCACAAAAATTGGAATCTAAGGCCTCTCACCCCTACTAGGTGCAAATCATCAACAACAACAACTTAAAAAAAAAAATTGTCTTGTTCTTAAAAATCCAGAGAGGAAGACTCAACAGACAAGCTTGGAGAGCAAAGAAAGTATGAAAGTATTGCTTAATGTGTAAGCAAAATCATCCTTGATGCAATTTAAGCCCATTACTACTTCTATTGTCTACCATGACGGCTGAGAAAGGATTAATCCATTCCTCTTTGTGCTGCGTGTATTTGAGGGTCATAATCGTCTGTCTTCTAGACTAAACAACCCTCGTTCTTTCACTCTTTTCTCATAAATCGTGTCTTCTGGCCCTTCTTGCTGTTCCCTTTTGGACTTTCTCCAGTTAACTCATGTCTCTGAGAGCTCAGTGCCTGGGACCGGTCACCATGTTCCCGGCTTCCTCTTTGATGTGAAATCGCAGCCTGCGTTTGTGAATTTGCTGGGTGAAAGTGAAGGTCTGGGGTTACCTGAGGTGAGCATGGGGACATTGGTATGTAAATTTGCCTCTTGGAAAATGAAAGTATCAAGAAAGAGTGTGCAAGCGATTGCTCGCACATTATTCACAGTATGTTGACCAGCGCTAGGTCTGCGGATGTTGGTTGCTGATACGGAGAGCAGAAGTCCCAGGAGGGAGGTGCTCTCTGAATGCCAGCCCAGAAGCAGCATATCCCATAGCAATACGAACTGGCCTCTTGATCAGGATTGCATCTGTGCTGACATCCCTCTTATTAACACATGATTTCTGCTTCATAACAGCTTGCACCCAATATGTGTATTCTTTTGAAATCAGATCTGTTTTATTGCTGATCCCAGGGGCATGACTAATAAAGCATAGCACCATTTTGTCCAGCTCCTAGTCTTTAATGGCATTTTCCTTCTTCCTCCCCCCACAAACTTATCTGTCCATTATTGATCTTTGAGATAGGTATGCATTAAAAAAAGACTGTTTTGAGGTTTCACTGTGTGGTTAATGGATCTAAAGTCTGGATCACACAGACGCTTGAACACGAGCTTAATTGCTGGACTTCCACGTAGAGGACAGACTTGCTCGTGCGTGAGAAAACAGCATAATTCAGAGATATTGTGGAATACCAGGCACCAAGACATTTGCCTGATGCTGATCTGCATCTGTATTTACTTTGCAAGGAGCTGAGCAGTGGTGGAAAACTCCACCATGGTACAGCAGAGGCATGGCCAGTTGTCCCACTGTCCTTGCTCTGGGAGCATGCGTCCTATGTGGCAGCTCTCCGACACCAGCAGCTCTTGCCTCTCGCGGCATAAGGCTGACTTGGCTGAGATGTGCTTTGAGGAAAAAATACCAAGATAAAGAGTAAGCTCTTTTCCCCATTGCTGGGCTAATAGCTTAGGTTTCTCCATAGCTTTACTTCTAGAAATGTGCATTTTTAAATGTTCCCTTATTTCTGTTAGGAGCATCATACTGACTGAAAGAGAAGTATGAAAAAGCAAAGGGCGGGGGGTGTCTGGGTTTGCTGGCTTTTTGGTTTTTTTGCTTTTGTGCATAGCACTGGTTCAGTGGAGATAGAAAAGGCACCGTTTTATGTCCTTGGCATAGGACACCTCACTGCCTTTGGGAGCTGGGTATTACAGCGCTCCTCAGCACTGTCAACCCCATTTAGAGATGAGACAGCGGCCAGGGTGGTGTTACCCAAACGCAGACAGCTGTGCTCAGATGGGTGCTCCTTATTCAAGGCCTGGTTCATTTGTCCACCCACTTTCTAGGCAGGGCAGTGGCCAAGCAGCTGCTCCCCAGGGTATCCCTGCACACAGGGGAGCACTCAGGGTGGGTGTCATAGTTCTCCCCCCCCCACCTCCATCAGCCTCAGACAGCGTCTCAGTTTGGCAGAGCACCAGCAAACAGCACCCTCAGCCCATGGGATACACAGGGGTTTGTCCCAGTTTGACCAGTGCTGGGCTTTTCTCACTGCAGCATCCTCCAGGTCCGGACAAAGCCCAGCTTTTGTGCCTGGGGTGGCCAAGCCCTGTTTATAATTGACTCTCGTTGTCAATAATCAAGGAAAAGTGCAGACAGGACTTGTTTACTTTATGGTGGATATCCCTACCTGGCTCTTATGCAAAGTCCCCGAAGAGCAAACAGAGGAGAACAGGGCTGTATTGGGAACCGCTGAAATAAAAGCAGGACGGCCACAACCGTGTGTTGAGCCAAATGCTTTGCATAGTTGCGCTGTCAGCAAACACAGCGAGCCAGAGGGCAGGGAAACAGCCGCTAGCACGGCTTCTTTCTTAGCTCCTATTTGCCTTTGCATTTGTTATCTTGGACATAAAGAGGTCTGTAAGCCAGGGATTTGGGCAGTTAACCTCAAATAAACCCTAAAAGACCTACTTCAGTGAAGTGTAACAGCGTCTGTTGAATTTAATGGAGCTGGGCTTGTTCCCACCAGGGGTGATTTCGACTCTGAAAGCTTGCTGTTTCCTGGAAGCTAATGGCATTTTTGGGGCGTCTCTTTTGCTTTGCGTGCAACTTCGATTACTGCTTTTTTTACCTTGGCTTTATGTCTGGCTCCCCTGCACAACTGAGTATGTGGACACACGTGTGAGAGAGAATAGCCAGCAGTGAAAGGATGCGCCATTGTAAAGACAGACATTTGGTTTTGCTGTGAAATATTCTTTATACTCAGACAGACAGCAAATATTTGACACTGAGCAAGAGAATCAGGTATGCTGTTTGACAAAGCGGATCACTGCGGAAAGTGGTGTCATGACTCACCAGCAGATCATTTCATAGCCTCACCCAGCCCCATTACTTAAAAATACTGTTTAGGATCAAAGTATCCTGCAGGCAGTCAGTTTTGTTTCTTTAAACAAAACCAAATCATGCTTTATAAGGACAGCAAGTTCCCGAAGAGTGACTTGGTGGAATACAGCTGCAGATGGATAGCTATGGCATGAAATGAAACTGTTTGGAGAGGCCATCAGCAGCTGACGCCATTCACAGGGAGGGCTGGGTGCAGCAGCTCTCTGTTCTCACTTTTACAGGTTGGTGATTCACTGATGAGTAAAGGAAGCTCACAGCAATTAGAAGCGCTGGTCTCGGCTCTTGGCAGGTAGGGTGGCATGGATCGTTTCCAGCTCTACTTTGATTTCTTGAGGACTTTTGGGTGTTCAGATGCAGGCTGGAAAATAAGCCCTATTGTGGACTGCTGGAAAGGGAGCCAGGAATTGTAGTTAAATATAGGCTTTGACCAAGCAAAAAGATATCCAAATGGGTCTGTTCGCTTGCTCTATATAATTACTAGCAATGGAGAGATCATTGAAATAAAACACAGATCCAGCAATTTGGAGGCCCTGGAAGATAAAAGCCTGACTGCATCTGTTGCATCTCCTAAAAGCACCACGCTGTTTGATACAGCTTCCAGGACTTGGCTTCCGATGCGACCCAACTGAGAGCAGCAAACCAGACGAAATAAAGCATCCCCCACTTTGAGTGACTTCTGGACACAGACCAAAGCGGCCCCATCTCCTATTGGAAAAGCTTGGGCAAAGGCAGGCAAGAGCAGAAAGAATTAAACTCCTATTAAAACCCTATTTTTTAATAGGATCGGATCCAAGCCACAGTTTGGGAATTGAGAAGGCTGTGTCCCATTCTCTGGTTGTCCCTGGTGTCAAGCAGGATTTCTTATTATTTTATTTATTTATAAAGAGAAAGCAGTATATGTTTTACAGCTCTCCTGGTGACTTCAATAAGCCTGGACTGACATCTCTGTAGGATCGCAGTGCAATCTAACATATCTCAGCTCTAGTCTCAGGTGTAATTCTCCTTTGCACTGATTTAGAACAGTGTAGCACAGTCTCGCTATACCACCCTGCCCCTAAATGTCCTACAGAGATATGCTGGGTCCCAAACCCTGGAAACCTCAGCAGTGCCTGAGGATTAGGAGTGTGAAACAGCTGTTCTTCCCCTGGTGTCTCCTTGTAGCCATTCACAAATCCAAAAAAAGCTACTAGCCCCTTCTCAAAACTTAGAGCATCTATTTGCATAGCATTTCTAAAGAAAGATGCGTAAGAACTCGGGCGGTTATTCCTTTTCAAGCAAAGCTTCTGCATGTGGATTTGAGTGGGTGAGGATGAAGCTTACACTGTTGCTGAAGAGTATTTGTGCGTGCAGGGGCTGATGGGGGGTCCCAGCAAAGCCCTTTTCAACAAAGCCCTTTTCCTTATCTATTCTGAGCCTCTGCTGGCTTTCTGCTAGCCCTGGTTTGCTATTGCTGGGCGCACGGTGAAGGAAGAGGTGCTGATGGCTGTGCTGATGGGGAAGCCTGAGAGCTCTGACTTAATTCAGACAGAGCACACAAGGCAGAGTGGTTTCTCCTTCCCTCCTTGCCAAAGAGGGCAGGATGTTTATGTGCTGCTCAGCTAAAGGTACCCGCAGCCTGAAAGCCTCTTACTCAATTTTGCCTGGTAATTGGGATTTCTTATTGGCATGTCCAGTATCAGTGGATCCAGCTGAAACCTGATGTCCCTAAACAAACCCTGCCTTCAAAGCCCGGCTTGCAACATCCTCTGAGAGGTTTCTGGCTTGACGTCATCCTGCTCAGAGTTTCTTTCAAACAGTCCCTTGTTAGCCCGGGAACAGGGTGCATCATTTGGATGCATGTTCACAGCCCCCATCGCTGCTTGGAGGCCAAACAGCAAGGGATTTATGAGACATGGAGACCAGAGCCTAGAGGAAAATATTGGGTAATCGGAGAAGTGGCCAGTTGGGCTGTTTATCTCGCCTTCAGCCTCCCCTGGGGAGGCAGCTGCACCGTGTCACCTCCGTCACACACATCCCTGCCTAGCCTCATTCATAAAATCCCACTAAAGCCCTATATTTGTGAAGGGAGCCCTGCCTAGGCCGGGCTGGGATTCGGCGCAGGCAAGCCCGCTTATCAGCGTGGGGCTGCGCCCCGTGTGAAAGCACAGAGAGCTCCTTTATCCCTCCAGGCCGGCTCAGCTGGTGGGGGGTGCCTTCGTCTTCCCCTTGCAGCGTGTGCCTGCAAGCTTCGGCAGCAGCAGGATCAGGCCTGCCATAAATGCTGTTTGCAGGAGGCAAGCACCAACCGCCAGCAGGTAGGATAGAAATCCCCCGCTACCAACGTGTCGAAGAAAGAAGGAGCAAGGAAATGGTGTCGGGGAGCTGGGAAGCTGCCTGCTCTGAATCAGCTCTGTGTGAGATGGAGGAGGCAGGGCTGAACAGGTTTTTTTTTTCTGGTGTGTTGTTTTTTTAATGCATGGGCCTGTGGATCATTCCTGCCCTGCAGGAGCAGCACAGCTGCAGGTCAGACCCTCAAGCGGTGTAAATAAGCGTGCCCTGCCGTGTTGGCACTTGATTCGGATTGAAAGCATGGTTGCCACCTGCCTGCTTTGTTAACTGGATTAGCCATTTACAGGCAGTCGCTCTTTTATGGCTCTGGTGTCTGGTTTTTCCAACATAATTCTTCCTTTCGCTGTCTCAGACTCTGTTGAGTCTGGCCCCTCACTCTCTGTAATTGAAATATAAGCATTGCTGTGCATCAGACAGACTCAGGCTTTCTTTCTGGGTTTTTTCCTTTTTCTTTTTTTTTTTTTCCTCCTTCTTCTGATTTCTTTCATGGTGACCCATGGGACTATGGCTGTAACTTTAAATACCTTCCAGCACCACCAGCTGAAATGAGGTTGGGGAACAGGGAGAATTAAAGTATGCTTCAAAGGAGTACACAGGAGGAATACAAATAGGAACAGATAGCCTGAATCTAATCTTTTATAGGGTCTTTCATAGAGAATAATATCAGCTCAGGAGGGGCTAGTGCCTGTAAGGGTAGAAGGAGAGAGCCGCCTGCTACCTCCTCCTCTTCCCAAAGTCTTTTATGGAGAGACTGCTGTGCTTCAGGGTAGGCAAATGTAGGGTCCTGGGGTTTTTTCAGCTCTCCCATCAAACTATGTTGCCTAAATGCTCACCTCTGCCTGGCAAGGAATCCTTCTTTCCTCTCAGAGCAGGCATGTGGTCCTAAGGAAGACTAAATAAAAACCTCAATTGAAATGGCAGAAACTGGTTGTACCCACTGACGTTCTCCAGCCCCACATGCTCCAGCTGAGGAAGGTGCCGACCTGCACAGTGCAAAGCGAGCAAAAAGTACATGCAGCCTGTGAAAGCATCACATCTGCCTTTTCCTGGGTTGGAAAATCATTCAAAAAAGCTGTAACAAGTGCTGTAAATTCAAACTGAAAAGTTGATATCTAGGAAAGCGCGTGTGTGCCTCCGTCCCTTTGTTTACTGAAGACACATATCTGAGAGTCGGAGCAAATGCCCTTCGCTCCTCGCTGTCATATATCATGTATCAACCCAGGCAACAGGTCACCAGCTCTCAGAGGGAGCCACTGCCCTGTCTCAGGATGAAATCAGTTCTGCATCTTCAAAAGACACAAATCAATCAAAGGTAGTCAGGGACGGAAGAAATTGTACAAATACAGTGTTTGGGGCCAGGTCCTGAGACACCTGGAATCAGCAGAGCTGCGGTGATTTATGTGAGCGTACTCCAGGGCACAGACCCCTCCACTTGTGCATCGGTTGGAGAGTTGATCTCACCCAGGAGAGCTTGCCAAAGGCATCGAGAGAGGGCTGTGTCCTGAGCAACATCCATCGTCGCTGCAGGATGGGAAGGAGTCTGATGGGATGGCATCCTGGGAACCCTGTTACATGAAGGCTTGGGTATTCTCACACCCTGTTGCTGCTCACCAACCTTTTGAAGCTACTGAAACATCTCGAGGTGCTGCCTGCCATGAGTGATGGTGCTCTGTATGGCCTGGGGGATGCAGGCTGACATCCCGCTGAACTGGGGAGGGGTTTGAGAAAGGAATCCAAGTGAAAAATAGCGTTTGGTGCACTTAAAGCAAGAAGATAAACTGCTTCACTCAGGTGTGTTTACAACTTAGTCACAGACATCTATGCTGACCTCTTCTTTACCCACAGTTCGCTATTCCCTGCACATAAAACCCCCTTTCCATGCAAGATTGTATGATTAAATGGATGTATTATGTCCTTTTGTGTATTTGGAGGAGATTGCCCTGCCGGACTAGTTCTCATAGCTGTAGTTTAGCAAGGGAAAACCCAATGTTAAACTGTTCATGACATCAGGATCGTTGCCATCCCTCTCCAGCTCGCTCATCTTCATTTTTCCCCTCCTTGAAGGCTACCTTTTTATCCAATGCTAGTTCACCAAGTGCAACTAGTCTTTAATGTAAAAGAAATGGAAAAAGTGGAGAATAGCATCTCCAAAAGAAGCTTCAAACACAGGAATGAAAAGCTGGGTGGTGTGGACCCCTCTCCTCTTCTGGATGATCCTTCTTCACTGCTGAGAAATGTGTTTGGTTTTACCTAGAAACTGCACAGTGACTACTAGCCCTCCCAGATTTAAGCCTCAAGCTCTCTCCGCTGAAGTCAACGGCTGTATTCACATGAATCATTAAAAAAGGAAAGAGTTCTGTTATCTCCAGCAAGCCTTTCTGCTTACTGCAGTGGGTGGGGGACTCAGTCCCAGGCTGGCGGTTACGTCTGTACCACATATTTCACAGTATAGCTGCAGGTTTGCTGACTGTCAGTTCACATAGTTTCACGGTTACATCTTGCTCTAAATATAGGAAAAGCCTGGTAATCGTTGATGTCAGGCGGTCCTGTTCTCAGTCAGCCCCCTACCACCTCATTAATTTTTAAAATGTGCAGGTTTACAATAATAAAAACTAGGAAATAGGGAGGTGTGAAAGGTAAGGCTCAAAGGTAGAAAACATGTAACGGCAAACCTAACACAAAATAAGAATAATAAAATGTAAGGAAAGAATCTGAAAACAGGTGATGGGTTGAAAAACGAGCCCCGGTATTTATAACTAGTAATGTAAATTGTCAGTGTTAAGAAAAATAAAGGCTGAGGAGGAAAGAAACCGCTGCTCTGATCCTGCAGATGCTCTACAGTAGCATGAGGCATGTGAGTTACTGTTAAATTTCTTGAGACCTTAGATACCATGTATGCATAACTTAAAGAGAAATTAATACTAGTAAGTGGTATTTATGAGTATAGGAGCACAAACTGCACTGAGCTTACCTTCGAACATCCTCCTTGTCTAGCAGGGTTTGCGTTGGCTTGCAACCAGGGGGGCCGGATCCATGCAGCCGGTCCCATTGCCCATACAGCCTTTTGAAACTGAGCTTTCTGTGTGCTGCTGCTGTACAAGGAGCAAGTAATAGTGAGACGATGCTGCGTTTGCAATCGTGTTTGACCTCTGAAGTGTGTCCGGGCTGAATTGAGCTTATGGGAGACATCAGGGCTGCAGGGGAGTTGACTGGGGCCTCGCTTTCTCCTGGTGTGCAATGACCGAGGTACGTAGGTACACTCATTTCATCGGGGCTGCCCTGGTGCAGACCGGGCTGCAGCTTCGCCGTGCATCTGGTGTGTTCATCAGCAGGATAGCACTAAGCATCTGAGCACGGGAATGGGTTGTGCAGGTCCAGTGCGACTCCTCGGATATTTAAGCAAGAGGCAGATTTAAGTATCTGTTGGGTTTTCTGAACCGTTCACCATTCCCGGTATGTTTGCATGTACTTCGGGGAAGCTCCGTCCCTTCTGCAAAGCAGAATTAGAGCATAAGCCACTTTGATACTTTGCGTGTCCTGTAATTCCCCTCTTTTGTCATAGACTTCGGAGAAGTGACACAAACTGCAAACTACATGATTACCCAAATTTGGGTAATTTCTGTACTGCATCTTGTCCAAGGAGGTAGGAAGGAAAACTGAAAATGTTCTTCATGCAATTGGGCAAGCTAAAGCCAAACACCACTGTAAAAGTGTGTGTCTGATTAGTTCAGGACCCATTGCTATATATTAACTGTCTCCCTGTTCTGCAGATCTGCCAGTTCATAAACGTTCATGGTAGCGAAAGGCTGCATCTGCCTTTAATTGGGACAGATAAATTGCAGGCAAGCCAAATTCCTAGGCATGCCTGCACATGTCCTTTGCAGAGCTATACTCTCTCTTGGTGATCTCACTTAAACATAGTCAAAATGATTAAAAGATGCCCTTCCCTTATGTTTTGAAACGTAATTTTTGCTTGAAAAATAATCACGATACTACTGACTGCCACGCAGCACACTTTGTTAGTAGATCTCAAAGCGGTTCACAACAAGGAGTTAAGTATTAGGCAGGGTGAGGATTTAAAAGAAAACTAAACTAACCGATTTTCTGTCTGGAAATGCTGATTTATCAGAACTGAAACTATTTGTGGGAATAGATATTCCCCTGAATTAAAAAAAAAAAACACCAACAGTTTTAGCACTGCTTTAAAAGGCACTGCTGTGATCTAAATTTGAAGTTTTATATTCTGGATAGAAACAATGCTTTATTCGGCTTATACTAAAAAGCTGGAGAGCATTAAAAAAAAAAAGTCAAAATTGAAGCAAAACATCTTGAAATTATTATAGCAGAGTCTTTTGGATAATAGGCTTGTGAACGTTTTAGAGATACAAAGTTTTGCTTGAAGACAGATGCAGAAATATCAAGACCTTGACAATCCCTCCAGCACTTTGCCATCAGCTCTAGAAGGTGCGAACCTCCCCATCCTGCACTTGGATGGCCTGAAGGGCAGACAGAGACGGGGCAGCTCTGGGAAGGGAAATTGAGTTTCCAAATCCTAGGCCAACTCCCTATCACCAAGATAACACCGTTCCCTTCCCTCCCTCCCCCTTCATCCAATGCTGACTCCACGGGTGCCGCCGGCTCCCCGCTAGCCAGATCGCCCCGCCGGGCACGTCCCAGGCAGGTGAATCACCCCGCGTGGCCCCGGGCTCCCATCGCTCCTCTGCCTGGCTCCTTCGCCTAAGGAAGAATGGAAAAGCATGTTTAAAGCACGCTGGCCACCTGAGTTAGAGGTATCAAAGGAGTATTTCATGGAGGGATTCATTCATTCCAAACTTGCCCTCAAGTTGAGTTTCACAAATCTTCTATTTCACTGTTTTAATTAAAAAAAAAGTTTTATATAATTCCTTTGTACCAGCCGCTACGTCTTTGAAGTAGGTGAAATATTGTGTGTGCCAATAATGTTTTCTGTACAAATTGCTCGCGCCATTTTCAAAAGGGGAGAGATTATTTCAAGCAAGAAGGAGGTTGGCTGAGATGACCTCCCAAGGTCTCCTCCAAGCTGAATTTTCCCTGTGATCCCTTGGCCATAAGAAATGGTTTGGGCTTTATTTTCTTCCTCCAGACAAGTACAGGTAGATCCTCTCATCACTTGTGGAAATCTTTTCAGAAACCGTATTTGTTATTTTTGAGACTTTGATGCAGAAGAGGAATAGATGGGCAGCTGGCAGAAGTTTTGTTTTTGACTTCAGTGGTGTCTGGACTTGCCCTGCTGTTTGTGTCTCCAAAGTCTGACTCAAACCCAGTTCAAGCCAATGGAAAGAATCCCAGCAGCTTAACAGATACAAAGTTGCCACTCTTGAAAGGATAAACTTTTGGTAACACATCCTTTCACAAATATCTCCTCTTTCTGATCTGCTGGTGCGCGATCATCAAACGGGGATTTTAACGATGGTTATTCAGGCATACACAAACACATTTCATCCCGCTGGTGCTACCCAGGTGACGCACTCTGCCGCGCCATCACAACGTATTTTGGCAGTGATGCTGTACCGTTGCACACAACCTTCTCCACCTGCCAAATACTCTTTCCTTTTCTTGGGCAGTGGCTGGGCTGTGCCCGTTTGCTGCCCCCTTGTCTTTGCTTTCCTAAGGCTCTACCTCTTTGGCTGTTTGCTAGTTTGGCTGCCTAAATCTCTTTATTTTAATGCTGCTGGGATCCTATCATGCCAAGGGTGCCCACAGCCTCCATGGCGTCTTCCTTTCCTAATCCAAGTAAGACAAAATAGTCGCCTGAATTTATTACCCCTTTGAAAAATGACTGTTCTCCTTAAAGAGTAAGGATAAGGCTTATGGGGAGAGGTGGTACGTTTCGTTAGACCAACGGATAAAAAAAACAGACAAGGTTTTGGCCAAGCAAGTCTTTGCTTGGGGCATTTAGGAGTGGCCGGTAAGCAGATTTCTCCATGGTCTCCCTTGTGCAAGGGCAGCTCCCCTATGGATCTGTCCGCTAGGTCTGCAATTTGTAAGCCAAAGAAATGTTTCTGATAATTCATAACTTGCCTAACAAGGACTCCCCATGCAAAAATGGTTGTTTGTCTTCAAAGAAAGGCTTTTGGAGAGCTATTTTGTGGTAAGTCACTCAACGTTACTGATCCTCATTAGGTTAGAAAAGTACATGCTTTTCCTCCAGGAAGAGTATGTAAGTGTTGGAATTTCTAACGTTAGAAGTGCTTGAAATTGAGTGGTTTGAAATGGTAATTTTTCCTATAGCTGACATTTAAAAGATGACAGTTTTCTTTCTCATGTCCATTCTCATTATTTAGCAGAACTTACGGTGTGATTTACATCCATAGCAAATAAAATGGAAAGCCTGACTCCTTTCAGGCCACTGCCTCCCATCTCTTCGCCTGCTGCTGTTCCAGCCTTTACCAAACACCTGCACTGCCACCTTCTGCCTGTCCTACAGATCACAGCTGAATTTCCACCATGATTTTTTTTCTTATCCTGCCAAATTCATGATTTATGTCCTAGGAAAACTTGGGATACAAAGAAGAATCCATGTGTCCACATGCACGGTCAAGATGGTCTGTAAACTGATTTTTGTTTCTAGCTGGTCTCTATTACAGACGGCGATTGCCCTATACATAATTCCAGCTTTGACTTAGGGGAAGGGAACCCTACAGTGTTGCTCCCCATGACCCAAAAAACTAAAATGTTTTGTTCAGCCACTGTTAAGCCAATATAGTGGCCAGTGACTAACCACAAGCGTTTTGACAGGTTTGCTCAACAGCCTGGTTGATGCAGGCAGCATCTGAAATAACCAAATGGGCGCTGGTAGAAGACAAAGCTTAAACCATCAGTTGGTAGAAATCAGGATTTCTTCCTCGACTTTGGAGAAGCTACCCTGATTCATACCCAATGGTTTCAAGCTATCATGTGAACTGTGCTAGTTGTGTCTGCTTCTACTGTGGCAAAGGAAAAGGAAACCCAAGTGGCGCATGTCTGTGGCTTACGGATGGATGAAAAATGTCCTTTTTTTTTTTCTTTCTCTTTCTTTCCAGTTGAAATATTAGTAAAATACAATGTCTATTTGAGAAAAAAGAGAAGTATCTGAAAGCTAAGTGAACCCAGATGTACTTTAAACCCTCTCACATTGCTCATTTAAAAGAATTCTTGATATTTTTCCTTTCCTGGCTAAGGAAGGGGTGCCAAGGTCACCCTCTATTTAGGAACATAAATGTTCTTCATGAACATGCTAATTCCTGCAGCAGCCAGCCCCACACCGAGTGGCACTTCCAAACAGGAGCAGAGTCCCTGGCCTCAGCCCTGCGAACCTTTGAAAGAGAGATGGGCTCAACCACTGTCTCCCGGAAAGTGCCAGAGCAATTATTAAATATCTAAAACTCAACCTTTAACAGAAAGCCAGTTCTTACAGCCTTGAGAGACTTAATGCATGCAGGAAAAGGTTGGAAAAATTTCCCCTGCATTGTAAACATGATTTCCTTCAGCACGCTGCAGCACGGCTAAGGGAACAGTGGCATCTGGTGTTCGCTGAGCTGTCTTACAGCCACCGCTTCCCAGGTGGGTGCTGGCAGCCTTCGCTGGGCACGGGCAGGATTTGGCTCCCCACATGCAGGTATTTAGTGGCACCTGAGGCCCATAGGACATCAAAGACTTCTGTACAAGCCTCCAAGCGTGATACAGGCCATATGGGAGACTCAAGCCCATCTGAGAGGCAGCT
Organism: Calonectris borealis; assembly: GCF_964195595.1. Lineage (NCBI taxonomy): Eukaryota > Metazoa > Chordata > Aves > Procellariiformes > Procellariidae > Calonectris > Calonectris borealis. The sequence goes on from NC_134317.1 coordinate 41,157,093, forward strand.
AGAGGTCTGGATGGTGCATCAAATGAGAGAAAAGCAAACTTGCTTCTAGAGAAGAAGGTAATTGGGGGATGAATTCCTCCCACCCAGGACCATGGCGGTGATGCAGCATCACCAGGGAGCCTTTGACTTGGATGCTGTTTGAGATTTATGTATTTTATGAAATCTTTATTCTGTCTTTCTCAATGGAGAGGAATTCGCTGCTTAATGGGGTGTCCTGGTCCATTTGGTGAGGCAGCCTGTCCTCCCAGAGGCCTATGACACTCAGTCTGTGCTGGAACAGCTCCAGGGTGTGATGCTCAACTTTGTGTGTCTGACTTGTTTTTACCATCTGAACATCTCCTCAGTTTAATCTCACATTCTCAATTTGAGACCCAAAATGCAAATGCTGCGCAGGAGCCTTATCCCTGCCAGGGATTTTTAACTTGCCCAAAATCTGGAATGAGTTTCATTGGGAGATGTTTGTTTGCGCTTCTTTCCCCATCTTTGTTCTTGCCCTTAAACAGGATAGTCCCACCATATCTGCTGTATAGACGTGGGTGGCTTTTCCTGTGGCAGAGCCTAAATGCATCTTTTAAGCACCTCTGGCAGGCCAGTATCAATAGGCAACTGGGCAGTATCTGAACCTTATGGTGAGTGTGTGCTGTGTCTGGGTTCCAGGTGGAGGGTCCTCCACTGCTGGTCCCCGAGACACAGCCAAAGGCTTGCTTGGAGACAAACTAAGCTGTGCTTCCTTCTCCTGTCAGCAGAGGAAGCCTAAATCTGAGCAAAACAAAAGTTAAAGATGTGCGTCTCCCTGGTGATTTCTATGCAAATTAGAAAAGGCAAATTACTCTCTTCATTTTACTAACTGAAATTCAGTTTATCAGTCTTCTACCTCAAGTACATGAAAGACAGGGCACTTCCTACTGAGAAGAACAGAATGACGAAGTTGAGCTTGGACCTCTATGGAAACAATTTCTGCTGGTTTCTGTAATTTTTCAAGTTGCAGATTTTTAGAAGTTCTGCATCCTTATACTAAACCTAAGGCTGTTTTGCAGTATTTCCAGGTTCCCCCATGACCAGTTTCATCTGAGTGCTGGGACTGACAGACCTTTTTCTGTTCATGTTGTGATCGGTACATAATTTGATGCACAAGTCCCTAAGCCTGGTTACTTCTCCCTGCTGCGCAAAAGTGAGCAGCTCCGCTCTGATCCGATGCTGCTGTTCATTCTTGCTCCTCCCTGTGGCTGTGCTCAGAAACTCAGCACCTCCCCTGCACAGGGCCTTACTTCTCATTCAGAAATCCTAATTGTTGTCTCTTTTAGGCAGTTTCTGTCCTATTAAGTTACAACAAATTGCATTTTGTTGACATCAGAACCGGTTTCACAGCTAGAAGTGACAGCAAGGGGTGTTTCTGCAAAGGCACCACTTAACGGTGACCTCCATTGCCCAAACAAGCAGCACCACAGCTAACAAGATATCTCTTCTCGCCCACGAGATTTAGCAACTCGTTAGGTGGTTTTACGTAGTACTATAAAGTGATAACATCCCAAGGGCTGACTTTTGGGTGGTGTCGTGTACTTTGGCACAGTGTTCCTCGGACCGCCAGATCTCTGTTCCGCAACAGTTTGTTCATATCAAACTCTGGAGATGCCATGCACTGAAGTTTATTTTCTATAAAAACATTGGAGGTTTTCCAAAGCACAGCTGAACTTCTGCTTAAAAAAAAATAATCAATGGGAACTGGGCACCTAACTCCAAATCCCACTGAAATTAAATTCAATCCCCATCATCTCCGACAAAGACTTTGGTCTTAGGCTGGCAAACAACCCTACTCTTTCAAGTCAAGGGGCAATTGTAAGTGTACAGAGAACAGGTCACAGAGGTGCATGCTCTACAAATACCCCAGCCCTTTTGCTATCAGCAGTCAAGAGAAATGTTGTTGCCTGAATAGGCAGAGAGTAAGAAACGTTGGTTTTGTAATGTGTTTTGTTTATTTAGCTCAGTTTTCACTGATGTCCTGAGTTGACAAAAATGTTTCCCAGGGAGACTGACAAACAGAAACAACTCATAAATATATATATTTTTTTATCAAACACTGTAGGTATAAACAAATAAAAGCTCTGTTTTGCTATTTTGGGAGGTCCTGTGTAACCAGCATTTTCAACTGGCCAATTAGCAGCACATGTGTTAATCAGTGAAGAACTTCCATTCTTTTTTAGAAGATCCAATCCAGTGTTCTAAAATTATTGCTCATCACCAGATAAAACCCCAAGATATCAAGGGCGTTCATTAAAAATCTTCATTAACAGCAGGGATGGTATATATTGACAGTACATGCAGCTTTATAGTGGGGTTTTTTTGAGAAATGAATTAAGATATTGGGCAACCAATCTGAGGATATTTGAGGGGTCAAATTCTCAGCAGGTCTGACCTTGGCACCTTCCTAAAATCTACCTTCTTTTAAGATGTTGGGCTGAGCACCCCCCGACACAAACACCTCCAAACCACTAATGGCAGGGGACACAGCACCCAACTGCGACACTGCTCCAAGGCTTTGCCGCCCGGCGCCAACTCCTCTCCCGGCTACTCGCTGCTCCTGCCTCTTTGCCAAATCCCCTGGGACCTGCCCGGCGGGGCTGCCACAGGATGGGGATGGGGAAGAGGACCCATGCACAGAGAAACGTCATGGAGTTGTAGACGACTGAGGTATTTTTCCTTCCTCGCTGGTCCTCCCGGCTCGCAGGGTCGAGGGAGGGGACAGTGGCAGGTACCAGCGGAAGGTGGAAATGTGGATCTCCTCGCAGCGCTTGTAACTACAGGCATCTCAACTTTTGCAGCTACTGGTAGCAACACCTTGCGCGGCAGGTTCCCCTCGTGCCTATCGCATACACTACTTGGCTAGCGGTCTCCCACCGGGGCTATGCTACGGCAGTTCTTGCTCCCTTCTGCTTGGGAGCACCTCGGGGCCAGTGTCCACCTTCCTGTGCCCTCCTCATGGGGCACGGCTCGCTGACCTCCTCGCTCTGCTCTGGCCGGCCCACTTGCTTCTCTGCAGGAAAACACGGAGCGGCACTACTTGTGCTAACCCCTCGGCAGAGGAGCCCGGTCCTGGAGGGAAAGAAACCCACTGTCCATCTCGCACCAGCAAAGCACGTTCCTCAGGGCATCACGACAGAGATGCACTGCGGGGCCTTCTGGCTGTCGTCCGCTCTTTCCCCGCTGGGTCTCTTTGGATACACCACGCTGGCCATCTTGAAGAACTCATCCGCAGCGTCCAGAGCTATGAGCCGATCCTGCCAAAGAAACGGGGTTTTACAGTCACTACGGGCTGCTTCGGGCAGCTCCCTCGTCAGGGTCCTCCCTCCACAGCTGCCCTCAGGTTAAGCCAGGCGTTAGGTCTGACCTTTTCCCACTTCGTTAACAGGCTGCAAGAGCACCCAGTTGCACAGGCTTAAAGGAACTTGGGGGGGCAAATTTATGGTACTACAGCACTGGTATTTCCAAGGAAGCTGAACAGCCAAGCTACAAGTGCAACAACCGATGGGGAAGCCCCAGATGCCACCATGTATTTGAGCATCCTCTGGTGCAGTTCACCTATCTGCTCCCCTTCATTTGAGCTCACTTGCAGAGATGGGGGCCGCGGGGAGGAAGGCACGCTCGGAGCTACTCACCACCACGAAGAGGTAGCGCTCAGAAAGCTCCCAGCTGGTCGGGAAGATGTTTGTCTCTTCGGAGAGTTTTAACAGGATATCCCGGGCTTTGCCCATGTTCTGGGAGTCGCTGATGATGCTGAGTTTGGTCACCGACAAGAGGGAGTCTGCTTCCTTCTGGAAACCTGGGAAAGAGATGTGTAACAGAAATGAGTCAAACATGCAAGCAGGGTCATCCCCGAGCCCTCCAGGCTCTTGCAAGGTTCCTTATTCCCCCTCCACTTTGGGTGGCTGCGTTCCCTACTTGCTAAAACAAACTAGTGTTTCCTTGAGGCACGCCCCATGTCTGCACTTGGGGCAGGTATGAGCTTGCTGGTGGGGAAAACAAACCATAAACCCATTCAGAGCAAGTTTGTTGCTAGTTTTTCAGAGAAGGCGTATGAACATCCACACCCAGGCTGCGGATTCAGCTCCTGCATGTTTTTGAAGCTGCCAGAGCTTTCAGGGTTGGTGGGGCTTCCTCAGCACCCCAGCGACTACGCCTATATGTTGTTGGGAGGTAACAGTGATAAAAAATCTGCAGCAGTAATGAATGCATGGGTAATTGTTCCTGTAGCGGTCAGCGTCTCTTATAGGAAGGGTATCCACGGAAGGAAAGGCGGAGGAGAATGAATGCAGGGATCTTTAAATGTAATGGCTACCATAAACTCTTTGTTCAGCTCCAGGGAGCTGGTGGCGATGTGTCTCACCTGAAAACACTTATGGGGAAAGAGTGGTGGTCTTATCATTAAAGCACGGGTCTAGATAACAAAAGATAGCAGGTCTTACTGGTTGCACATCTGTCTTCACTAAGGCCAAATGATCCTTGGCCTTGAGCTTCCCCACCCTTTGCAAAACAGCTCCGGAGCCATTGCGGATAGGAGTGAGATGTGGGAGAGCCTTTGTCAACGTGCAGTAACAGATGTAAAGATGTCAAGTGATCCCTCCCGTGTTTGGTCTGTACAGGCTGCACGAACACCTGGTGAAGATGAACGCTGATACCTAGTCATGAATTTATAATGTTCTTCCCATCCGGATGCCAGAACGGCAGGTAGGGCAGGAGCGGCTGAGATACCCATCTCTTTTGCTCCCAGTGATAATACCCTTGAACAGCCCAACAAGTGCGCTCGACTCGCACATCCTCTTCTCATTAGCTGCCAACCACCTCCAGAGCATGATGCAAGTCACCGAGCTGATGTGCCGGCACAGCACATCTCCTTGGCCCGAGTGTCACGCGCTGTGTGCAATGCAGTTGGGAAAACCAGGTCCCACCCGCCACTGCCTTCTCCAGAGGAGCAGCAGCCGAGCACACAGGACCGGTAGGTGCAGTTCACTGGTCGCAGGCTAGGAAATAGCAGGAGTAGGAGGCCCACTGTTGAGCAATTTCATTCGGTGAAAGAATATTTCAAATTCACTTAGGAGCAAACAAAGTGGGTGCTTTACCTCTGATAAGCTGGCATGGGCTAAGGAAGGAAAATAGATGTATCTGAGTTCAAATCTGAAAGGAATATTAATTTCTCCCCGCTTACCTCATTTAGAAAAATCCAGGGTGAACTCCCAGGTATCCCTGCTAAGCTTCCACAAGGAAGCTTGAAATGGATGAGTGGGCATGCTTTTATGGGCTTGAAAGGCTCTCCCACTGATCATGGTTCATGGGCTTTTTGACTGCCTGCAGACACGGTGGTCCCGTCTCCTCCCAGCCATGCCTGAGCTCTGGGGAGTCTCCCGCAGGCTCTCGGCTGCCGCGTGGGCCACCCGATGGCATTGCTCAGCGACCTTACTTTATTTTCCTCCATTTCTCCTCTACCAGCCTGATTTTGTGGAGCCGTTCCCATCCTCAACCATCATGGGACCTCTCATTCGGTACCACAGAAATTACATCCTTTTGTCCTCTAGCTTACCTAAATCCTCCAAAATGTGTTTCCATCTGTTTCTCACTTCTTTTCGCGTCTGCCGTAAGGTATAAATATCATAGTTGAGCTTTTGCCATTCCTGCAAAGGAGAAGGATAAGAGATATTCAATAATTTGCATGTGGGGAGGTCTCTGCTGCTTTTCTAGGAATTTCAGCTTTAGAAACAGAGCGAGTTGAACTGTTGGTGTTGGCACTGAGGGATCGGTGTGAAGGTTGATGGCCAGGCTGCTGTTGCCCCTGGAAGAAATTACACTGACCAGCATAAATATTTTAGCTTGACATTTGGTACAGCATCTCTGTATCTTCTCTGCATCTACAAAACAGGCTTCCAGTTACCTTGAAATTGGATTACAGAATCTAGCTTAGGCATTGCTGATGACCAAAGTGGTCTCCTCGGTCAGACAGGAAGAATATAATTCCAGCTCTGTGCTGGAAATTATAACGCTGTCCTAGGCTGGAGAACAACATGAACTTCCAAGTGTAGTTCATTTGAGAGGCTTCAGTCTCTTTGGTCCAAAGCCCTTTACCCCAAACCTTGACACCCCTGCCAGTATCAAAAGCTGAAGTTGTGAGAATACCTTATTTGGCCTTTGACAGCTTGAGAAAGCATGACCACGTATTAATAATGACCTTCTATAAACTATTGCAACACCTTATTTTCATATCCTTGCAGTTAAACTGGCATGGCACATTTTCTTACAGCTGATGATAGCCCGTGGGAAACTAAAAGTTTGAAAAAAAAGTTACTGCTTTCAGTATGGTCACACACTCCAAACTGCTCAGCCCTCTGTTTGGCATTTAACTGGAGCAGGCAGGTTTTCAAAAGCACTGGAAAACAAGAAAAATAGACTTTTTTAAAGGCTGGGGTACCCTTTTTTAAATAGCAGAGAAGAGGGATTCACATGGATGTTTGAGGGCTGAGCTGGAGTCTTTTGACATTAGAACTATTCTTGCTAGTTGATGCAGTTAATGCCTCACTGAACCATACAGCTTAAATCCTTGCACTTGACCTCAAGCTTTATATCTGCATAACAGGACGCTGCCTAAAGGGCAAGGTTTTGAGGTTATTTATTAAAGTTATACCAGCACAATTAAACACATCTGTATAAGTATGCATTCCTGTGGAAATGCATGTGTTCTGCGAGAAAACCAGGAATACTTTTCCTAGCTGAGTTTAATCAATGCACACACTGCAAAGGATGCATTTACAGAAGCATCCACACAGCGGGTCATAACATCACTCAGTTAATTTCCCTGCGCTAACAACTTTAATTAACCTCATTTCTCAGCAACAGATTACACAGATGGACTCTTGTAGAATAATCGGGTGTTGATCTGTGCCGTCTCCCTGGGATTTTCCTACGTGACACGCTGGGTTCAAAGGGCTTAAATAATACCCATGAAGGTAGGCTGTGCTTTAGAAATCCCACTGGTTTTCTGATACGTAGTGCCTTAAAGAGTTTACTTGATTTGAGAAAAAGTTGGAGATTTCTTAGTGTTTTTTTTCCTGACCCCAGCTGACACGCCACGACTGCAGAGAAATAAACAACGAGCCTGTTTTCTTGTTGTTCAGTGATAGTTGCAGGAACCCCTTGGAGATTACGCTTTGGAAGAAGAAGCCGGCGGGGTTAAGACACTGGTGAATTCAGGTCAGGAGAGCAGGGGAAACGCGGCTCTGCCTGCAGCCACTCGCTCTGCATCGCTCACCCTCCTGGAGAGCAAATCCCCCTTCATTTTTAGCTTTGTGTTGTTGCTCGCAACGAGCTAGCTTTGCCGATCAGAGCTCTGTTTCTCTCTTGACTGCAGCAGTACTTGAAAGCAGCTTTTCTGTTTGCACAGGAGGGCACCTGGCTGCCAGCACAAGGCATTAAAATGCCTCTTCAGCCCTTTGCTAGAGAAAGGAGGCAGGGACAAGACTCCTCTCTCCCGTGACACCAGCTCGTAGCTAGGAATTGAGCTCCTCTCAGTGAAAAAGAAGAGGGGTTTTATTGTATTAAAGCTTTGTGGGAAGTTTATTGCAAACTTGAAAAGAATAAAGAATAAAAGCTGCCCGGTGCCACGGTCCCCACTGGCAGGGATCCCTCGGAAACGTCTCAGCCTGCTCGTGACCCCACGGTATAAGCAGAAAGGAGAACAAACCAGTCTGGGCATGCTGGTGGGGAAACAAGCTGCGTGTCTCTGCCCTCCCGCGGAGATAAACAAGTGCTTTAATGCAGACAATCCATCAAGACACGGCTGCTGTGATTCCAGGCGTGCTTCACACTACTGAATTAGCGAGCCGGGGGGCTGGGAAAGATGCTCCCCTCCCCGAAACGCAGCTTGCTGGGCAGCAGCTTTCAGGGCTGCACGGATTCACCCCCCGTGGTAGCGAGCCAGACTCCTCGCTAAGCTAAATGGGGAGCGGTGCTTAGCATGCAGGGAAGCTGCTCCTGATTTTCTCTGGATTAACAGCAGCGTGTTTTCCCTCGTCTATTTTTGTTTTAAGGGAATCTAGGTTATGGCTTTCTTGTACGTCATAGTTACTGAGTTGCGTTATGGAAGTGAATACTGTGCATATTTAGTCCCAGGGGACTTCTAATAGTGTCCTGTCGATGAAGAATCTGGGGAGTGTGCAAAGGAGCGGCTTTGGTACAGAAAATTATGCTTAACAGTGGTTCCTGGGGGGGGACCTCTTGTTTTGGTGGTATTTCTTTTGCCTGGGAGCTGAATGTATTTATGTTTCCCCAGAGAAAGCTGGGAGGAGGATGCTGCACATGGTGCCAGCTGTTGAAAAGCAATTAGAGAGAGCAGAGATTATCGGGGTGAGGAGGGGCAGCTCCGGGCTGAGCTCTCGAAGGGACTCATGCCCTGTTCTGCATCAGCCTTAGAAAGCACCGAATTTTCCTGGATGATTCCTTGTAGCAGAGACATCCCAAAGGTTGTGGGCAGGGGGTTGTCCTCTGTGTTGCTTTAGTGAGGGAAATAGTTAAGAGCATCTTTCCACCCCCAAAATTATTCTAAAAAGCATCTCCCTTTAACTACGCAGCAGAGGAGGAGCAAAGCCTGCCTAGCCCTGCATCTCCGCATAGGAATGGGCAACATCAGAGACTTTGGGGAGGGTGTTCCCCATGCACATCCCGTGAGTCACCAAGAGGTGACCTGCGGAGGGAGCGTTTGGTCGGGGCCGGGCAACATCACGAGGCCGAGGCTGCTGAGCACCCGCTGCCGGGCAGCCCCAGGGCAGGCAGCCGGGGCTCCACGCTAAACCCCGCTCTCCTTCAGCCCACGCTGCGCCTGTGACTGGGACCGCTGCGGCGTACCAGGGCACCGGCGAGATGCAGGACAGGGCACGCCGGTGCTTAGGCAGCCCTGGGCAGAGCGAGGCTGGAGCAGGCTGCCCTCTGTGCCGCATCCCGGGCTGGCTCCCCCCCAGAGCCCCTTACAGCGAGGTGCCCAAGCCTGTGTGCAGGCATGGGACAAGCAGCTCTCTCTCAAAACTTAGCTTCGTTTTGCATTTTGTGTGCACCTTTGTTCCCCGTCCTGCCTCTTGCCTAGTTAGATGTAACTTCTGGAGCAGCGAGGAGGCTTCTTGCACACAGTACTGGGAACGTTCAGTGGGAGACTGGTCTTCACCAAACCCCTTGGTGTTTCTATGGGTCTGGGACATCCCAGCGATGCATTCAAAATCAGTCCTTTAAGAAAAATACCCTTTTGCCAAAATCTGAATTAACCACAGGAAACCAAAGCAGGTTGCAGTTCCTAGCCCTGTTTTTTGCAACCAGTTTTGTCCTTTTAAACCTACATAGCAGGGCACAACATATACCAGAGGGGGCTTGAGAAAACCCTTTGTGCATGAGTCAAGAATATCCCGGGAGCAGCAGGGAAACCCCGCCGCCTCTCTCCTCTGAGTGCTCAGCCCTTCAAATATTTACCTGAAAAACTTCCCCAGACTCTCTAGTGTGATATACTAAATCTGCAAATGCCAAATGGAAGTGAGGAAATGCTGGGCATGAAATATAAGCCAGGTTGGTACATAACCGAGAGCTCTGGGAAAAAAAGTGCCAAGAGAACAGGCAAGCACTGTCCAACTTTTCATCCCTGCTCGTATGGAAATTTCCTAATTAGTAGGTAGCTTTCCTCATGTCGCCAAAGCAATCCTCTACCAAAGCCTTCTCCTTTATTCCCTTGAAAGCAATTGGTGTCACCGTTCTGTTCAAGAGTTATTTTGGAAATGAGGTCAAAACAGAGTTATCAGGGAAAGACTGCAAAATACCAGCCCAGGTACCACGCCACATCCAGGGATGCTCCTACTCTGGCTCTGCGACTGGCCCCACTGGAAGGAGTTGAGCAAATACGAACTCTAGAGCCACGCTCATACATCGAACCATCGACCGACATCTCAGCTTAGAATAAGCTTAAATTGGATTCAGTTTTAAGAGGGGCATGCAGAAGTTCATAAATAATTTTTCATATGTATTAAGTGGGTCAGTTCTGGGCTCCCCAATCAGCATCCCCGACCCAAATCCCATCACCTCTCTATGCCCCAGCAACAGTGTGTCGCAATACTGACCTTCTCTGTAATGTGTTTAAAAAAGAATAATCCTGTAGGAGAGCAGGAGGAAGCAGAAAAATAGGCCTTGTCAGCTCATTAATGGGCTTGCCAGGAGGATCGTGCCAGCGCGGCTCTGCTAGCCAGGCCCCCGGCAGAGATGCAGGCTGAGGAATTGCCTTTGCTAGTGGGGTTTATGATCCCACCTTCCCCAAGGGAATAAGCCAAAAGAAGAAGGAAACACTGCATTTACGACAAGCCATAAGAACAGTGTTTTTTCCTCGATCATAATGCAAAAACCCACCTTTAATTTCTGTCCACAGACCCACGGCGCAGCTGCCCTAAACCTGGCTCCTTCTCTGAAGCCAGTGTTGGTGCAACAGCTCAGGCTCTCTGCCCGTGGCTGGGTAACTCCATGCACCCCATCAGAGCGCATTGAGGCACCAGGGCCACCACAAACTGGTCCTCATGGAGGATGGCATCTGCCACACCGTGCACATAAGCCAAATAAGCCCAGCTCCTGCTGTCAACATTGGAGGCACACTAGTCCTTCTTCCCCATAAAATGCTTTTCTCTGCATTAGCAGGGTACGTGCTGGAACAGTGACTTGGCCTGTATCTATGCAGCACCTTAAATAACATCTTGTTTTCCTAGAGGTCCCCATTTCACCTCCAGGTTTGGGGTTTTACTTTACACCACAACAGGTTTGATCACACTGCAGGGTAGGAGCAGGAAAAAAACCATTTTTTCCATATTTGAAAAGTTGACTCCAGCCTTCAAAAGCTTTGATCTCCAAAGGCTGCATCAGCTTTACCAGCCCCCTTAAGCCAGCCCTTCAGCTACGGCTTTTCTGGTTTTCTCCGCGCACACCCTTCCTTGCCCACACTTTGCTTCCGAAAGCGCATCCAAGCACACCGTGCTCATCGGCCTCAAGCAGAGAGAAATGCGGAGCCGCAAGTTGCTCAGTCCTCATGATTTTAGGAGGCTCCAGCGAATCTTGCCTCAGGTACCCATTGCACGGTGGGCTTGGCAACCGCTGGGTGCTCCAGCGGGCTCCACCACGGCCAACGGCCCCGTGAGCCGTCACTCCCAGCACACAGCACCGAGCAGGACGAGCAAGTGGGTGTGAAACAGGGCGCACCCGGGACGTCACGCTGCTCGCTTTGAAGAGCTTGCTGCCCTGGTTCAACGAGAAGCGGGGTGGAACAGCCCCGCCATCCTTATGCAAGCTAAGGTCACACCGAGTTTGGGCTGGAGTTGCCAAATTTCCCAGAGTGGGGCCATCGGGAGGGGGCAAGGAGAAGAAACGGCTCCACATGGATCAGTTGTGGGTCCAGCCCCATGATGGGTGCAAGGAACCGACCCCAAGGGAGGACACCAACGCTGTGAGTTGCTGGCAGCCCCACCACAAATGATCTAACACGCAGAAAACTGGTTGAGCTACAGGGTGCACTCGGTGTTGGAGCGCCTGGCCCTTCACATACACAGTTTGGTTTATTGATGTACACCGATCCTCAGTGCAGAGGTGCCCAGGCCAGGAGAGAGCCATCATGGACCATGCCAGCTGACCTCCAGCACTGTGCCGATGTCACCACTGCATCCTGGCCCACCGCTTCTCCTGTCCTAGCTCACAGCACCTTGTCACTACATGAACAACCATTCTTAAAAAAAAAAGAAAAAAAAGGAAAGCAGAAATGGGTTAGCCAGATTAAGAAAAACGCGATACTGGTTTGAGGCCAAGATGGTGCCATACAGATAAAACACACGACGTAGAGCGACCTGCTCTTTGGGATCCTTCCAAAGTCCTGCGCTAGGAAATCACAAAGATAAAGGTGGGGAATGGCAAAGCACACAGTAAGTGCACAGCACGCCGAAATTTCTTTGTTAAATGAAGGAGCAGAAATACAGGGACTAGTTCTCCTTTCAATCCAATTTTAACCAAGAGAAAAAAAAGGACCTATGGTTTTGTAACGCTTGTGCCCTGCATAAACGAGAAGCCATTCCTCCGTCCCCTGTCCTGCAGCATCCACACGCTCTCTCCGGGGACTTTGGGAGCAGAGCAGCTCCCAAAGCAGATTATGGCTTTTGCAGCCCAGTGCTGTTTTGCAATTAGACTTCTTTCTCTCTCTCAGGGCTGAAGCCTCATTAGGAGGGGAGGGCAACGCAATCTGGCCTAGTTTTAAAATGCTCGCTGGAGTAAGGAGAGATTTCGGCACCCGGGGCCGAACGCAGGAATGTTGGCTTTCCTGGCCAAGTCCCTCCCTGTTCTGCCACGCAGAAAAAGCTGCAGCTGGAAACTGCAGCAGCTTGCGGGGCTTATATATATTCTGCCTCAGTTTCCCTAGCTGTAAAAGAGAGACGGCAGAGAGGCTGGCAATCACTAGCTGCAAAGGGCACTGTGCCATAATTCAAATCAAGCGTACCACGGGTTGGCTTTCTTCAAAGTTGGCCTGATGTACTCCTCAGGTTTTTTTATATATTGCACTGCATAAAAAAACAGAGTATGTGATCTTACATTCGTTGTGGAGAGGAAGCCCCATGCTCTTCGTACTTTCCTTTTTCACTGGCAGGCATGGCAGCTGCACAGACCCGCTAAAAACCCTACGGACATGCTGAAGGCAGAGAGAAAGCGTTGGGTTTAGGACAAGCAGGCGCAGGAGCGCTCTCTTGCTCACCCATAACTGATGCTCTCCTCCGCAACCTGAGCAAGGCTGACACACAACGCTCCCTTGCCCAGGGAGCCGTCTTTTTAGCAGCCCGTCCACTTATGATACCGTTTTATAAATAATAATAGCTTTCAGGAGGCCTGCCTCTTAATGAGCCCTAAATCAAGCTAAAAGGCTGCTCGACTGGGTGCGGGCTGAGACGAGGAGCTTCAGCGCTGCCCTGAAGTACACCCAGCTCTGAGCAGCCCAGGACCGGCGCAGCCCCCTAATGGAGTTGTCCTCGTTTTCTTCAGCCAATTTGGGCTGGATGAGGCTCCCTGTCTTCTCTAAGACAAGCAATCGCAAGATAGAGAAAGCAGTGCTGGGGAGGGAAGAGGATATCTTCAGTTACAGCTGCGATAGCTGTAACGGTTACATGCAGCCATGAAAACGTTGTTACAAACCCATCCATTGTAAACACCACGATTAAGTCAATCCCCACCAAAAAAAAAAAAAAAACCTAAATGGGGATTCTGGCCAACTGTATACAAGGATTGCATTATCTCATTTTAAGTTTTAAAAATTGTAATTTTGATCTCAGCTGTACCTCTGGAGTTTAAGGCTTCTCGTGAAAGCTGACCTAGCTCGTGGTTTAAGGGGACCATCACAGGAGGAAGAGTTACAGCCTTGCGGTCTCTTGGATGAAGTGGGATCACGTTGAAATGAAATGTGAAGCCTCCAGGCTTTCATGCAAACATTTTGAAGTCTTAAAAGCAATCAGGGAGGGGAAAACGTGTCACTATGTGCTACACCCTGCTCTTAATCAGGCCACTGAAATCTCCTTTGCGCAGAAGTGCTTTAGCAAAGGAAATCAGGGCTGCAAAACAGCCTTTATGTAACAGCGATGATTTTTCCCTTCTGCGCTAAGAGCTGTGCCAGTTCTCCGCTTCTCGATAATTGCCGAACTACCCATAAGAGGAGTATTTAACTTGATGTGCCACCGGAGCGGCAGCTCAGCTCCAGGCGCTGCCATTGCCGGGCAAACGCCACTGCCGGCAGGGCTAATGCCAGTCTGATCACAGAAGGGCCAAACCAGGGAAATATTGGACAAAAAAAGCAGCCTGTGAAGCTAGGAAATTGAGCTGGGGGTCCCAGTGCTACCAGTACACATTTGCGGGTGGTGGTGGTAGAGGTGCTTGCAGGGCATCGTGCAGCCCAGCTCAGGGCGGCTCTCCTAGCTCAACCGCCGGAGACATCCCCGAGCTTCCCAGGGTGAGATGGCTACAGATGGATCCACACCAGATATAGGATAACATCTGGAGGGTGATGGAGCAGATGGGAGGACCTGATGCCTACATGAGCCACGTTGGGGGACTTGGGGATCTTTATAGCAGCTTAATGGGTGCTTAAATAAAGGCACTGCCAAAGCACCCGATGAAAGCACCGAGCCTTGGTCCGCAGTGAAACCCAAGCGTGAGGAACAGCACCGCCTCACCTCCGAGTCCTTGTCCAGCTGGTTCCTGACCACAATCATGTTGTACAGCACCCGGTCGTCATCCGCCTCTGTGTGGGTCACGTCGTGCGGGGTGCTCCACAGGTTCTGCTCCTCGTCCCGCGCCAGCGTGGCTCCGAAGGAGGTGTAGGGGTTGTTGTTACTGCAGAGAGGGGGAGAGGAGAGGCAGCGTTAGCTACCGCAGCATCACACTGCATCCTTTTACCTTCCCATTTCTGTGGCATCCCCTCTCGCAGCCCAATGTGCTGCCTGGGAGAGAGGAGGAAGAGGAGGAGGGGGGAATGGGAAGGCAGTCAGAGTTTTTTACCTTAGCAAACATCCTGACCACGCAAGCCATGGTTCAAACCAGGCAGTGCTGCCATGAAACCAAAGACATCAGACAACAGGCATTTGCTAAAGACATCAGATATTATTTGAGCAGCTAGGATGGAGGAACTGGGAGCACCCATTTGTAAGGATGAAAGGCGGCAGCTCCCCATTGCTCCCGCAGCCCCCTGCCCTGCTCCCCATCACGCCTTCCCACCCCAAACCCTGTGCAAGCCCCCCCAGCCTCTCCGAGCTTAACGTGGGAACAGTTCTAATTAATTTAGACTCAAAAATCCCAGCGGCTCCGGAGGGTATTTTCTCTCTGCCCGGCTAACTCTGCAGCCGTGCCAAGATCCCAGCGGCACAATCTGTCCCCAGGGAGACTTTGTGCGCAGAGGGATATGCCTTGAGCAGCAGGCAAGGGGATGGCTGCGTGCAAAGCCTCTCCCTTGCCTCTTGGCCAAAGAAGCAGCTTCTACCCATCTTCTCCTCAAAGGCAGTGCCGTTGGGCACGGTTTTATTTTGGACAAAACACACGCCACCTTTGCTGAGGGAGCTGGGACTGGCTAGCCCAGGGGATAGCTCAGGGGGATCTTATCCATGTGTATAAGTACCTGATGGGAGGGAGCGAAGGAGACAGAGCCAGACCCTTCTTAGCGGTGGCCCATGATAGGACACATATAGAAATATAGGAAAGTCTGTTTAACCATAGGAAAAAAATGTTCTAGTGCAAGGGTGGGCAAACACTGGCACAGGTTGCCCGGAGAGGTTGTGGAGTCTCCATCCTTGGAGACACTCAAAGCCCAACTGGACATGGTCCTGGGCAACCTGCTCCGGCTGACCCTGCTTGAGCAGGGGTTGGACTGGATGCTCTCCAGAGGTCCCACCTCCGCAACGATGTTTCTGTGTGACCCAAGGGCTCTGTTTTCTCCCCAGCAGCCCAAACCCCACCGAATCAAGCAAGCAATCCCCACAGGGGAAAACCCACCCTGGCAGCTCCTACCTGAGAGGTACAGCGATGCACTGAGCTGCGCAAGGACCTGTGCCAAGGCGCAGAAAGGACATGTAGCCCCATCTTTATTTTGGGGATGGAAATGTCCTCAGCCTGCTTGTGAACTCTGGGCTTTATTTGCTTAGCCGTCAGCAAAGCAGAGCATCATCTTCTGGGAAGGCTGTCCCCACCGAGGCGAGGAGCTTTTCTCTGCACTGGTGGCAGTTCTGTGTTTTATGGCTTTATGTTGCTACTGGGACGTGCATTTTTTTAATATGGTTATTTAATTCTGCCAAGAGAACTTTTAGCAGAGGATTTCCATAATGTTTCTAATCAAGATGTCCAGACACTTGAGCAGAACAACACAAATGGCGAAATATTTTCGGCCTTACCCAATAGTCTCATTAGCCATCCTGTGGCAATCGCTGCTCACTTCTTGTTAGAACAACCCACTGTTTATTCTATTTGCTACCCAAACCCCATTCCTTTCGCAAGGAACCCATCCAGCGAAACCTCAGATAACACTGCGGGCGCTTTAGCCTTGATGCCAAGCCATAAAAAAGATGCTAAGAGGAGCTCCAGCACACAGATAAAATAGAAAAAAATCATTCACATCAGCATTCCTGCAGGAAGGTTAATTAGACTTTCAACAAGCCAAAAACCTGAGCAACAGGTAATAAGCTAAAAGATAATCTCTTATTATCTCTCATTAAAGACAAGCAAACGAATGTAACTTGGAGGGTATGGATGGCATAACTCAGCCGTTCCTACACCGGAGCCAGCATGGGTTCGCTCAAACCGTTTTTCAAATGTGGAGCAGGTAGGATCCCAGCCTGGAAGGGATCACTCAGGAGCCAGCCATGCTATCAGCAGGAGCTCGGTCCCATCCTGCCTTCGACAGGCTTCTTCCCACTCAGTGACTTACCGGTACCCTTAACACCTACTTACTTTAAAAACCAGTATTTGGCAATATCACTAACACGCCTTAGTTTTTACGAGCCACTCCCTCACAGCTTGCAAGGTGCTTCCCGATGCATCTCTATTTCCAAACCGCGGCACGGAGCATCCAGCAGCCTGTAAGGGATGCGGGCAGTGCCCAGGAATCAGCAAATCCATACAAGCACGGAGAGCTCTGCCAACAGCGAGCACCCGCAGAGCGCGCTGGACCTTCCAAGCAACATTTAAAATGAAGAAATGGGAGGGAAAAAAGGAGCACGTGAACGGCAGCCTGCTTTGCAGGTTACAGGAGTCTCCGTGGGACCAGAGAGGACTCAGACCATTTCACACTCTGGGCTGTAGCCAGAAAATGGTGAGCAATAATGCTTCATCAACAAATTCCTGCTCCAAGGGGCTTTCAGTCCAGATCAAACCCATTTCAGGATTCAGAGCCCAAATTCTCAGTTTATTTGCATCCTGAGGACACCATCCGAGCCAGATCCCACCTTCTCACATGGAGAGACAGCCAGGCAGCCTGGATGCTTTGCTGCATTTTGGCTGGGGTTTCTTTTCCCAGCCCTGCACTAGCGCTGTGCCTACATCCATGCTCCATCCCCACCTCCACGCACAGTGCTGGCTGCTCTCACTGGCCTCGTCACGGGTTGCAGCCAGCCTTGTATACACTCGGGTAATAGATGCACCACATTATACTTATATTACCTCCTCCTCACTGCTTCGTTCTTTGACACGTCGGATTTTTGAGACTGCAACCACTCCACTTGGGGAAAATAAGGTGAAAAGTCATAAAGTCAACATTTCGGTAGCAACACCAGCTCCCAAAAACTAAAACTCAGCTAAAAGATCGGAAACCTCAAGCAAGTCATTCATTTTAAACAACGCTACGATAAAAATAAAAATACAGCAAGCGTGCTCCTGCAAGATCCCGGCTCTGAAATAAAACCCCAAAATCCTCCCAACGAGGGACAAGCCAGCGATTAGGCTGTTGGATTAATCATGCTGGCACACTTGTGCAAGAGCAGGTGCCTTTCGAATGCCCAGCATTTATACAGGCTTTCCTACTTATAGCCAGCATTAATTGGATCGCCAGCGGAAGGCGTGTTACTAAAGAAAGGTGCCTGGTGAGTGACAGCCACCCCGGCCGACAAGGCAGCAGGAAGGAGCCTCTCCGCACGTGTGCTCGGCTCTCGTTAGGTTAATGCCAATTTCCTGGGCTGGAGGCCCCATGCTCAGGATTATCTGGTTATTATTTAGGTAACTGCTTTACCAGCACGAAATCAGGACGTTTTAAGCCCTGTTGCCGGCTCTGCTATTACCCGATACCTATGTAGGCCACAGGGGGAGCATCCCACCCTCCTTGAAATGCCTCTGTCCCACCGATGACACAGGGAGGGCATGGTCCCTGCCCTGTCCCAGGGCTGGGATACCCACTGCGGGCTTCGGCAGCGGCCAGGACCCCAGCTGGCAGCTGGGGAAGGAGGGAGAGGTGTTGCAAACCCCGGGCACAGACGTTTTGCAACATGCAAAACCTCCTTACGTGCTTGCACAGCTCACAGCTCATCTCCGCGACTCAGGGCTTCATCTTTTTGTACGAAAATCCCCCCCAACCTCACGGCTCTGTGCACAAGACAGATGCGATCGATAGCGGGAGGGAAAAATCTGCTCTCTAGAGATCAGCGCGCGCACTGCTTTCACATAAAGCCGGTTCCAGCAGTGCAGCGACGTCTCCTTTCCAGCACCCCCGGCCCGGGAACAGAGCTCTGTGCAGCACAGACGGCAGAACGCGACCCCTGGGTAGTAATGCAGGGACCGAGGCACCCCTGCTCGCAGGTGGGACCCCCTTTTTGTTCGGCGCCTCGGCCCCCTCTATTGAAATCCCACCGTGGAAAGACAAAAGCCGAACGGTTCCTATGGCGAGAGGCGCACGGGAAACACCGAAGAGATGCCGCTCTTGGTTCGGCTTGCTAAACTTAACCATAAAAAACCCCACGGCATCGGCGTACATCACGCCACGAGGTGTCAGAAACAACCCGGCCCCTATGGCAAGCCAACCCAGGCGGAAAGAGAACTGAAAGCAGCTTGTTACCTTCGGGAGAAAATCCCTTTGGAGCCTCGTCCGGCTCTCGCAGGGGATGGCCAACTCCCTATGGAGAGCAGCGGCTGCTAAATCACTGGAAACTGTTTTGGGGGAAAATGGGGCTCGGCTTGACGCGACAGGGGCAGCCAACCTGCGGGAAAGGGCTCTGGGGTCCGGATGGTGCCGGCGTGGGGGTGAAGAGGGGCTCACGCGTGGCCGTGGAGCAGGCAACCCATCTGCGGTGGGAGCATCCTTGCTCCCGCGCAAGGCGGGGGGGCTCAGCCCCATCCCTCCAAGGGGGCTGGGGGTTAGGGAAGGGGACGGCGGGGGGGGGGGGGGGGTCTCACCTGAGCAAGGGCTCCTTCTCGGGCGCAGCCGCCTCCCCTCCGCAGCAGCCGCAGCAACCGCCCAGCGAGCGCAGCCAGGCCCCCAGCCCCATCGGCGCCGCCGGAGAGCCGCGCTGGGCGGGCCGGGCTGAGCCCTCCCCCGGCCCGGCAGCGCCGCCGCCGGAGGAGCGGGGCAGGGCCGGGCTCCGCGCCCGCCGCGCCGCCCCCGCCGCCCTTCCCCGCCAGCAGCGGCCGCTCCCACGGCGGCTCTGGGCGGGCTGACTCAGGGCCAGACCCCCTGCAGCCTCCCGCGCCCTTCTGTACGCTCCTGCGCCCTCCCGCATCCTGATGCACCCTCCTGCATCCCCATGCAACTTCCCACACCCTCCTGCAGCCTCC
The DNA here is from genome assembly GCF_964195595.1 of Calonectris borealis. Taxonomy (NCBI): domain Eukaryota; kingdom Metazoa; phylum Chordata; class Aves; order Procellariiformes; family Procellariidae; genus Calonectris; species Calonectris borealis. Next base: position 41,176,416 of record NC_134317.1, read on the forward strand.
TGCACTCCCCCGCCCTCCCCTGCACCCTCCTGCACCTCCCGCATCCTACTGCACTCTCATGCATCTTCCCACACCCTCCTGCAGCTTCCTGCACTCCCCCACACCGCCCTGCACCTCCCGCATCCTGCTGCGCCCTCCTGCATCCTCCCGCACCCCCCTGCACCCTCCTGCACCTCCCGCATCCTGCTGCACCCTTCTGCATCCTCAGACACACTCCTGCATCCTCCCGCACCTCCCGCATCCTGCTGCACCCTCACACGCCCTCCTGCGCCCTCCTGCACCTTTCTGTACACTCTTGTGCCCTCCTGCATCCTCACATCCTCTTGCAGCCTCCCGCACCCTCCCGCATCCTGATGCACCCTCCTGCACCCCCATGCACCCTCCTGCATCTTCCCACACCTTCCTGCATCCTCCAGCACCCTCCTGCACTCCCTCGCATCCTCCTGCACCGTCCTGCACCCTCCTGCACCTCCCACATCCTCACACACCCTCCTGCAACCTCCTGCATGCACCCTCCTGCACCTTCCACATGCTCAGATCCCCTCCTGCATCCTGCTGCACCCTCCTGCACCCTCCTCGATGCCCGTTTCAGGCGGGGCGCCCCGGCTGAAACGGGCAATCACGGGCCATTGCAGCACGCCAAAAACCAGAAATCCCCCCTTTCCAATCCTCCACACCACTACGCTGCTGGGCTTGTTCCCGCTTGGCTTTCGGGACACAGGGCTGTGATCCTGGGAACTGCAATGGGAAATGGGCAGGGGATGATGGACTCAGCCGTCTCCTGGCGCAGGGTTTTTTGGAGGAAGGAGAGAAGAGCCTAAAAGATTGCTCTCTTCCCCTTTATTTCTCCCTTTCTTACACTGAATATTCCTATCATGTGCCTTGCTCAGACCCCAAGGAACAAGAATAAAGCTTAAACGCTGAATTAAGATGGTCCTGGATCTCGTTTAATTGCCACAGGTTTGATTGCATTTCAGAACAGACCATCAAGCATCAGCCAGTCCCCAAAGCAATCGCTCCAAGTGTGGTTGGCCGTGCGCGTCCTGCAGGGTCATTTAATTTTAGTACAGCAGCTTCCTGACACCACTGAATTTTTTGCTTATCCCAGCAGATATAATAATGTCATCTACTATATCCTTGTGGCCAGCCCATGCACACAAGGAAAGGTGAAATAAAATCAGTTGGCACTCACGTTTCTCTCCCTCTTTTTAATTCCAGGGCTTGTTGATTCATCCTCAGTGAATTTATGGCCCCTTGGATGCCCAAGAGCCCCGGAAAGTGAAGTTCTGTGCTAGACAAAGCACAACCATTTTGTAACAGCGCTGCAAAATGTCATAAAGGAACATACTTGGCTCAGGGACTTCCTAGCATCCGAATCCAGCCCTAGTGAGGTTTCCCTGATGGTTATTCCACACAGGGGGATCGAGTGTGGAGGCTCACAGACCCCTGCCAGGGTGCAGAAGCAGCCGGGGCAGAAGAGGGAAATCAGCCGGAGCACATTTAGGAGGAGTCAATGGAACTGCATGGACATTGCAACCACCACGCACAAACCCAGGCAGCATCAGTGGCGGCTTCTCCTATGGACTCATCTCCCCTCTCCAATTCTGTACCCACCAGAGGAGACAGAAGGTGGGAAACCTCTGGGCACCTGCATGCAGGGGCTGAAGCTGGAGGTAGATGTACGTGGTGCTTCTCAGAAGGTGTCTTACCTTAGTCTTCACATCTGATGCTCTCCAAAAAGCACTGCAGCCCAAGAGTCTTCCATGTCTCTTTGAGATCTAGTTGGCTCCCAAGTGTCTAAAAATAAACATTTCTGGTAAGGAGAAAAGAAACCCCACTGCCAAACTATAGGTGAGCTGCTTCTCCTGCACAGGTCCAGCCCTCTCTCCAATTTGCTGCATTGGGAGCTGCAGACGGTGACGAATTTCAGCAGCAAAAGCCAACAGCACTGCAAATCTGATGGGCCTGCGGGGATCCCATCAGGAACTGGCTGTTCTTGCAAACATCAAAATCACCATCTGGTACTTTTGCATCAGCCACCTTGGGAACCCCCTCGGCCAAGAGGGCTGCAGCACTGGATTGTGGTGCCACCAAGATGAGTTGGGACATTTGCATCTGTTTAAGACCATCAGGTAACGAGAAATCAATGGCTTTACAGTTACAAATGAATTGGAGACAATGATAAGCTGTTGGTGCCACTGTCGTCAGCAAATAAAGACGCAAGGCAAGCCAGGAAGCACGGAGGAGCCTCTGGTCCCTGCATGGGGAATGGGAGATCTCAGCGTGCTCCGCCATAGATTCTCATCTGACTTCTTAATTTAATTTCATTCATTGGCCCCACAATCAGTCTTCCCATCTTCCTTAATTAAAAGGTGAAATCATGGGAGAAGGACTTGTTTCTTATTGTTTCCAGAAGATCCCAGCGGTGGGGCTTTGCTCTCAGCCAGGGCTTTCAGCTTCCCCATGTGCTGTGCATCCATCATTCATATGGAAGGATTTGCGGCAGGATGAGCTAAGGGGGGAGGCAGGATTTCAAGGTCAAGGGTGCTCTGCCTCCGCAGAGCTTGCCCTCGAGCTTGCCTCCGCGTGCCTTTATTTCTTCTCCAACCTTTTGTGTGCTTGAGCACGAGAATAACCAGCCAACGTGCTGGCCCCTATTAAAAGGATCCGGCAATTGGCCGTGACGCTTACTTGCACGGGCGCAGATGCACATTCCCCAAAATAGTCACTACTGCAGAGATTCCCTTCTCCCTCTCCTCTCCCTCGCTGGTTGATCCACTGGGTCTCTCTTTCATCTGTGCTCTCTTTACACACGAGCACTGATTTTTTCTGGGTCGCAGATGCCAGGGGGTGGGCAGGGACAGCCCCAATCCCAGCCGAGACCTCGAGGCACAGCTATAACACACACAGCCATGCGATCAGCTGAGACATCCTTGATTTGTGGCTAACTCCCTTCCCTACAAGGAGATTTCATCCCGTGCCCCGCTGCTCGTAAGCCAAGAGAATTATGTTCTTCATTAATTTAAAGTCTGAGCCCTCTAGGTTTAAAAAGAGCCTTGTAGAAATACCAAGTATTTTCCAATCCCTTTATTCCTCGTCGTGATAATAAATCTTGTTCCTTTTCCATCAGATAACTAATAAACAGCGGAAAGTCTCCCAAGAGCCGAAGCCTTACTGGGGTCTTAAAAGCAAATCATTTTCTTCACAAGGTAAGAGAAATATCACCGGCATCTTCACAGTGTAAATAACCCGGGCGACAGAGCTGGAAGCTATGCTCTGGGGAGCAGCGTGCCCTCAGCGTTTTGCCCATTCCCCCTCGGGCGCCGTGGTCCCATTACAGTTTCATATCACCGCTACCTTCTTGGTGGGGAGGGACTCCGGGCTGGAGACATTGGCACGGTATTTATTTGTTCCTAGTGAGCAAGAGCCTGCTGCTTACAGACTCCTTTGACTCCTCGGTATAGTTATCACCTAAATACACGTCCCCCAAGCTCCAAGGCTGTCGGGTGGGAAGGAGGATGGCATCAGCCCCATCGTGGATCAGTATCCTGGTGACGGGGAGGTTGGCCCCAGTCTGCCCAGCCCTCCCGCGGCAGCTGCTCACCCTTTCTGCTCGCCCTCTGGGTATCTTCCCTCCAGCGCGGTCCAGCAAAGAGCTGCCACATCAGTCGAAGCTGAAATGAAATTTAAGCCAATTAAATTTGTAAATGAAATGCAGCACCACAATGGGGTGATTTGCCTCCTCTTCCTGTAGCTCCATGCCACACGCAATCCATTTGCAGGATTCAGTGCCACCAGGCCAGCGCTGCGTAGGATGGGGCTGGGCGTCTTCCACAGATCGTGCCGAGGAGTCAGAGCAACGTCAGGTGAAATACGGACATCACCAGGGTGGGCACAGCGCACTCCTCCATTTCTTTTCCCAGGATAACATCCTGGAGCTCATTACAGGCAGTAACGATGGTGCCAGCACATGTGTCGTGATCCTACTTGTCCCAGTTGCTCTTGGGGAATTGCCTGATGTTCAAAATCTCTAAAAACGAGGCCACTTATTTCATGCCACAGTGCTGCTTTACACAGATCTGAGGGTCTGTGTCCCCTCCTTTGCCTTCCTCCCATGGCAGGGGCAGGATGCAGGTGGTGCCGAATTAAAAGCAGCAAGCCCATGACTTGGCTGTGGGCTACAGAATTGCTGCAATTTTACATCTATATTTAAAAAGCTGGCCAAAGGGGCACCTCTGCTACTGGGGAAAAAGGATTCAGGACTCACGTCGTCTACGAGAGGCCAAGTCCTGCAGCATCACCTCTACACAGCTGCCAGCAGCAGCGGGCAGAGACGTCCAGCCCGAGGAAAGGAGGGGAACAAGAAAAACTATGAGTATCGCAAACCCCTTCAGGTGCCACGCATCTTCTCAGCACCTTGAGTTTAGTGAGATGTGGTTAAGTGGCGTTCCTCTCCATCCGTACCTAGTAGCAACTACAGCAAAATTCCCTCGTGAGGATGCGGCTTGCCAGAGCTGGGGTTTTCCCTCAAATTCCTCCAGGTAGGTGTGGGAAGGTGACCTGGAATGTTTCCAGGGAGGGGATTATCCATGGAAAAGGTGGAGAATTGAACCCTCTGAGCAAGACATTTTGTAATTATTTTAGTACTCAGAGCCTCTGAAATTGGGATAACCTCCAAAAGATGTAGCTCGGTGTATCTGGCAGCATTTGAGCTCCGTGGGCAGGATCCTATGGGCAGAAGCTGGTGTAAGAGTGGCGTAACCTGGAGGCGAGTGGGACACTGGCTTCATTGCAGAGGAGGAGGGTGGAAGGAGGGTGAATGACACATCGTTAGGGAAAAGAGAAAACTCATTATGATTTTTTAAGTGGCCCAGGTAGAAAACCAAAGGGCCCAGAGCTGCGGTGTCTGGGCTTAAAATACAGTCATGGAGAAAATAAATGAGGGTTCGTTTTCCACTTGAGAAATAGGTGTAATTAATTAGAAGGCGTTTATGAGTTTTCTAACAACTGTTTTGTAGTTGCAGGAAAAGAAGCCGGTTAAGAGTTGTCCTCATGAAATTAGGGAAGATTTTTCTGCCAGAAAGTTATTGCTAGGGACAGCGTGAACGCAATTACAGAGCCAGGCTTGCTCTGAGAGTGACATTTGTATTCTGCATAAAACGGAGCAGCTCTTCCCCACTGGCACCAGAACAAGGGAGGGACGGAAAGGAAATCTTCAGAAATATCAAAGCATCTGGTTAAGGTGACGTCGGATGTTTTGTTTTCACGAGGCAGCACTGTTTCCCTTGGATGTCAGGTCATTACACTGAGAACAAGAATTCAGTATAATATTTACTGACGTGCAGTGAAATGAACCACAATAATAGAAACAAAATGGCTTTTTCCGTATCAAGATGAGACATTTCGGCTCTGCGGAAATGACAGTGCTGTTGGTGAATAACACTGACAAATGATGCAGGAAGACTGACAGGAGTCTCATTTGGGCTTTTTTCCCCAAAATAGATGGATTTTTATTTTTTTAAAATCTAAATTTCAGGGTGAAATGCATTCCCAATGAAAAAAAAATTCCACTTCTCTGGAAATGGTCCGAGTGGCTGCCGTGAAACCCCCGCGGCCGAGCAGGGAAGACCGCTGTGGGAAGGAAGGTGAGGACACGGGACCAGCTGGGACTGCCGGCAGCGGAGGCACACGGAGAGGTATCAGAAGCACTCAAGCGAGTACCTCTCTATCTCCCACGGACAGGAATTGATCTCCTGCCCATGGACAAGGTTAGGGCTTAGCTTGCTGATGCTGTTTGGAAAAGCAAAGCTCTGGGAGCTGGTTTGCCACTGCATTCTGCAGAGGCACAAAGGTGGGGAGGAGGCAAGGCTTTAAGAAGAGTAGGTGTGGAGCCAGTATGTTCTCCTTTTCTGCATTAAGGTTAGGGTTTGGAGGTCTATTAATTCAGGACCCCACTATATAATTTAAATCTGCAGGACCTGTAGGTTTGGGGAACAAGTCAGGAAGACCCCAGGGCGCTTTGGTATTCCTTAAAGCTATGGATTTAATAAGTGGGCTGGTAGGAATGATGGACAGTGTCTGATTCTCTATGCCTGGGGTATAACGCACATTTGGGCTAAGGCTCAGCAATCCAGAGGAGAGCTATTTATTGCTGCACGGTGCAGGGCCATCAGAGATTAGCTGTCACTTGGAGAATAAAAATCGGTCTGGAGTTGGGGTAGGAAATCAAAAGCAGCTGAATCCAGCGTGCCAAAAGCTGGGAGAGCTTAGAAAAGGACTGGTGCCATTTGCAGCCCATGCCTGGCTCACGTTTTCTTTTACTGTAGGCTTTTGGTCTCAGTTGTAGCCAGAGGATAATCAGTGAAATATCATCTGTACATCGCCCATGAGAGCAGCCTGTGCTATGGGGACCTCACAGTTAGGAAAAGGGCAGGTGACTGAAGCCTGGGACGCATCCCTTCCTGTACGCATTCACGCTGTCAGCAAAATACAGGCAAAATCAGGGGATCTAAACCCCAAAGAGGCCAGACTCTTGCCAGATGCTGCAGGACACCACAGGTTATAAAAACACAGGGGCCTTTGGTGCTTGTGTTGTACTTTCTCCTGGTGCAGAGATGTACCCCTGGTACAATTAAGCAGCAGGTGACCCAAATTAAATACTCGGGACGCAAGCCCTGCAACTTTAATGCATGCTTTGATTCAGCAAACCTCTCCAAGGTGGCCTCCATCTTCAGCCCCTGGATAAGTTCCACCGCTTCCCCTTAAAATTAGGATGGGCTTAAAGGCTGTGCTAATTAGCATAGATTCACAAGCTCTGTGCAAAATACAAACTGAAGTGAATGTGCTTCAGGTGAACCATGGCTCTGCTGGCTTCAGCTGTATGTAATAAGCATTACTCCAGTGTGCGAAGGGGTAAGCTCCTGCCCCAAATCAGGGGAGGGGCTTTGCCTAGTCCTGAAATACCAACGCTCTGTGCCCTTAAAGTTGGTGCTGCTCTGTTTATGTCTTTTCTCTTTCTGCCGGACAACAGGAGGGGACTTCAGCGCAGCCAGACCCCGGTGAGTATGGCTTTGGGTGCCTGTAGCATTTGAATCCTGTTCTCCTGCTACTTCCCAGCATCTGCTGGCCTTCACATCCAGGTCCCCAGATTGCAGGGCTGCTGAGCGTCCCCCCAGTTCGTGGGCATTTTGAAAGCCGTCCTTCATTAATACCCCCAGAAACCGTCTAAAGGCTAAGGCTCGGCTCTCGGGCTCCAGGGTCTCGGTGGGATGGAGACTCGGGAACCTGCCTTCTAGTTTTTGTCCCCTCCGGCCGGGCAGCGGGAGGAGCAGCCGGGGCGGGCGGTACCGGGGGCGGCGCCTGCCTTCCCCTTTGGGCCGGCCCCGCAGCTCCCAACTGGGCGGTGCTGGGAGCTGCTGGTGCCGGGAGGTAAGGGCGGTAAGAGGAGGGGTGAAGCTGCCCGGGGGCGGTGGGAGAAGCCTTCTCCGAGCGCATGGAAAGCACCCGGAGGACTCTCCTCCGAGCAGGGCTGCTGCTCCCTGCTGGGAGCGTCTAGTCCTGAGCTGGGTAAGCCGCTACCTAGCTCAGCATCTCTTCCCGCATCACAAGATACAGTAACCCTTTATTGCCTGATGTTGGGTATCTGTGTGTCACTCGAGAAACTCGCTGTTGCTGCATCCTTCTGCCCACCTCGCTCGCTGTGAGCACGCAAGAGGGTGCGGTTGCCCATCGAAGGAGGCAGGGAGTCCTTCTGGCCGGCTCTTGAGGTCTGTTGTCAGACCATGGAGCCATTGCCGGCTCGGGCACCGAGATAAACCGGATACGGCTGAGAGCCTTCCGGAGCGGCACGATGGGCGACGAGCAGCGTGCTGGTAGCCACTGGGCCTCGGCTCGTGGGACCCTGCCTGGTGGGTGCAGGGACCGTATGGTTTATAGCAGCTGCGGGGGGTTAAAACGATGGGTAAGCAGGGGAACGCTGTGCGCTGTATCTGTGAACGCAGCTCTGATGGCTGGGGCGGATGGTGCTGTGGGCATGGGGCTGAGCTGGCGGGAGGCCCCAGGGGCCCTGCGGTGAGGCCAGGCTCGCCTCTGCCTGCGGTTCTGGGTGACCGGTTTAATGGGGCGCTGGATTTAAAGGAGACTTTGAGCGTTTCTGGGGCAGGAAGGGCTGAAAAGATACCAGGCAGTTCAGAAAGCACAGGGTGGAGTTGCTGTGATTGTGTTGCTAATACTAAAACATGGATTTCCTTAAAAAACCCCAAACTTTTCTGCTGTTAGTTTTTCTGATGCTCTGCTCAGTCCCCCCCAAATTCACAGATATTCCAGCTGTAATGGTGATTTATTTCAGAAAACACCCAGGTGGGTGGGGAAAGCCAAGAACTGAGGAGAAGAAGGGTTTAAAAACCTAGAAAGCTTTTCCTTGTCAGACATTGCTGGTTTGCTTCTGCATTTAGCTTATACCTGTGGGAGGGATGCTTGGGGAGCAGGTTCACGCTCCCTCGCTGGAGCCTCGTGGGCAAAGTCCTCCCCAGGCCCCTGCCAGGAACTGGAGACTTTAGCACCTGCACTCACGGGCTAAGGAGACAGGAGGAGTTTGATCCTGCAGTGACAAACCCGGCTTGCTGCCTCCTCTCAGGTGCCAGGTCACCCAGGCATGGCCACCCAGATGTTCGAAGGGAGAGGGCACGCGGCCGTGTACCAGAAATACAGGTTTGCGCCGGGCAAAGAGCTGCAGCAAACCATCCTTGCCTACCTGCAGGGAAAGGTGAGTGGGGTATGGCCAGGCTGCAGGAAAAAACAGGGCAAGTAGTATGTATTTGTGGGCAAGTAGTATGTATTTGTGGGCAAGTAGTATGTATTTGTGGGCAAGTAGTATGTATTTGTGGGCAAGTAGTATGTATTTGTGGGCAAGTAGTATGTATTTGTCCTGCTGGGAGTGTTACCTTGCTTGGTGCCACAGGGAAGAACAAACCAACAGGGCTCAGGGCAAGATGTGGGCACAGAAGAGCCTTTCCACAGGTTGTGCCATGCTGAGGCTGTTCCTCTGTGGATGCTGGGGGAAGAAATGGGGTAAAAGCACAGAAATTGGGTGGCTGCCCGCTGAGATGCATCCATTCCTCCCTGCAGAGGGCAAACCCTGCTGAACTGGTGGTGGATGTCGGCTGCGGGTCCGGACAAGGCACCCGCTTCCTTGCAGAGCACTTCAAGAAGGTGGTGGGAACGGACATCAGCGAAGCGCAGATCCAGGAGGCCAGGAAGGCCCCCTCCCCACCCAATGTCTCCTACCTGTGAGTGTCGGGGGAGCAAGCTCAGCCGAAGGCAAAATTCAGGTCCTCACACGGAGGTGGTGTTTTGTGAGTATGATTGTTGTAAGAGCCAGCTGGCACCAAAGAAAATCCCGTTTAATGGGATTCCTGGTGTGAATGGGCATTATCCTAGATATACGGTAGCCATGGTCTTGCATCCCAAACGGTTGTCATAGACTCCGAAAAATGCCCACTGACTTCATGTCCTACTCCCTAATTCCCGTATTATACACTGCCTTTTTTCCTTTCCCCTTCCAGCGTGTGCCCTGCAGAGGAGCTGCCGTTCGAGGATGCCTCGGTGGACCTCCTCACTTCATTTACGGCCGCGCACTGGTTTGATATCGAGAAGTTCATGAGAGAAGCAAACCGGGTGGTTAAGCCGGGTGGTTGTGTGGTCATCAGCACCTACACTGTGGACATGAGTCTGCGCTACGGAAACTGCTCCGAAAAGCTGACCAAAGTCTTCAGGGAGGTGAGGTGATGAAACCTAAGCCTTGGGTCTTCCCCTCCTGCCCAGACCAGGGGGAAATGTGTAGTACTTAGATGCAGAGAGAAAAGCAATGGGCTTGGGGGCTAGGACTAGAGGACTCCTGTTATGGGTGGGGCAGAGGGATGGTTAAATACAAGGACAAGGTCGAGATGGGGTGCTCGTGGTTCCCACACAGTGCTGGGGCTGGCTGGATGAGAAGAGGGACATCAGGACTAATAGAGCAGACTTTGGTGTGATGAGGAGGGCTGCGGAGCAGATTTGAGGGGCTGGTATTGTCAAAGAGGCTTCTCCTGTCACTCTGATCACAGTGAAAAGAATGGGAAGTAGAAACTGTTTGGAAAGAGGTTTTCTTGGTGATGTTTCTTGACAGAGTATTTTAACAACTCGCTAAAAGGAGATATTCCGCTATGAGTAACAGCAGTAGAGAACAGGACCCTTATCTCTATAATAAAATAAGATCCTTGAATTCTTGACACTGAGCAAGATTTTGGTGAATTTTAATGCAAGGAGTATTCAAAAAAAAAAAAGTACATGTAAAAATGCATCAGATCGAGGGCCAAGCAAACCTGAGTTAAGTGGTAACTGAGAGCTTCAGGTGATTTTGTTTGTTTTTTAATATGCTGTCTTTACAGTCCTGGGATCTGCTCTTAAAATACTCACATAATAGAATAAAACTCGTCTTGGAAGACTATGAAGAGATCTTTGAGGCCTTGCCGTTTCCAGACAAGAAGAGGTGAGCAGAAACTCCTCGGCGCAGCACCAGGAGTGGATAGAGGTGGTGTCTCTGCTCCTCCGTGGGGCTGCTCTGCCACCGGCCCAGCGAGGACACAAGGGAGCTGGGTTTGCCGGAGCAGGTGGCTGCTGGGTTTCAGCAAATGCCTTTGCATCGTGGCAGAGCCACGTGCCTGCATTTCCACTCCACTGGATTTAATGCAGCTCTACGCTGAGCTAGCAAGTGTGGTCTAGCGGCTGCAAGGACCCTTCCTGCTCAAAGCAGAGTTGGGTTAGATATTTTCTTGTTGGTTTATGATAATTTGAGGCTTCTGGGAAGATCACTTAATGGATGAAGGGGAAAACTGGAGGGAGAGAAAGAACCTGCCCCAGACTTCCAGGGAGCTGGCACCTGCCTCCCCACCAAGGCATGGGGCAGGGACTGACTCTGCAGGCAAAAAGCATGCGTTGGCAGCGGTGTTGCAGAGGTGTTGGTGTCCTGGCTGCTGGAGGGGAACAGGCTCTGCAGGTAGGTCTGTGCTGAAAGGGCTGTTCAAGTTACAGACTATGTTAGATGGTCCCTGGGACCATCTCTGCTTCTCCAGTAGAGCATCATTTAGAGCTCCTGGCCCACCAAATGCCACAACCAGATGTTGTTTCAATCAGATGTTGTTTCCATCTGTTGGATCTTTGGTGTCAGGTATTTTATTCACCGCCACCTCAATCTGTTGTCCTTGTTCCACTGCCTTTGAGATTTAACTTGGCAATGCTCCCTTCTTCCCCGTCTCCCTTCTAGAATCACTGATATCTTTGACAAAATTCCCATGACGGTTGCTGGTGTGGTTGGTTACCTGGAGTCTGTCTCTCCATATCAAGCCTTTATGAAGAATGACCCCGACGCTGCAAAATCCCTCCTCCAAGAGACTGAAAAGAGGTGAGAAAACCGCTTGGGAAAACAAGCAGGACATGGAAGACCCCTCTTTCACAATGAATGAAGGATGAGGTTTGGGGACCCTTCAAAGCCAGAAGTGAGCTGTGCAGCGACGTATTCCCTCCTTCCCCCCACGTGTGGATGGATATTTGTCAGAGGTTAAACAGCAGATCCTCAGCTACTCACAGCGTGATTGACCTCAGTTTGAGTCAGTTGACTTAAAGTCCATGTAGCTGTATGGTCTTGCACTGATGTATCCATGTAAGCCCCATGTCAGCGGTATCTTGAGTTTCTTTGCCTTGCTCTTGATTAGCAGAGGGCAGGAAAAATATTGAAGCATCTTAAGCTATTTTGGCCCACAACAAGGGCCTGCTGCCAAGCTGGGAAGGGGAGGCATCCCTCTTCCTGCTAACTTATTCATTGATCAGAACAACTCTTGTGCATGTTTTGGAAGTATCTGCCATCAAGACCTCCTGCTTTGGGTGGAAGAGACATATCTCTGGTTGTGGGTGTTGCCCCATGCTGGCTGGGCAGAGTGAGACCCTTCCTCTGCTTCTTGTTTCAGGATGCTGGAGACGATGGGAGTTTCTTCTCGTGAAACCCCAGTGGAGTTCTGGGTGAGGCACGTCTGTGTGCTGGGGTGCAAGGGACGGTGAGAGGAAAACCCTTCTGATCTGCTGCTGGAAGGGAAGGAAAAAGTGGGTTGTCTCCTAATACCCCACTTGTAACCATCCTTATTCCTTGGGAAGATCGATGCTGATTTTGGTGATTAAAAATTTTTTTGTGGAAAGCAGACGCGGGTTTATGCCTGCTCTTGGGTTCCTGTCCACGTTGGTCCCCCAGTCTGCCCAGCACCGCTCCCTCAGCACTGCAAGGGTCCAGTTTCAGACTGGTGGTTGGATTGCATGCAGGGATGAGAGTCACGGTAACAGCTGAGAAACTTGCTGCATTTCTTAGACAATTAATAACAATAAAAAAGCTGAGAAAAAGTTGCTTATGGTTCCTCTTCTCAGGAGAGGCTGTAGAGCACCTGCTGGGGTGGGAATAACTGCGCTTCATGGACGTTGCTCACCTAGGCCCCGAGTGGCCTTCTGTTTCATGGGGTAGATGGGTTTTAGGCAGAAGGGGCCCCTTTCCCTGCCCAGGCTAAGTGAGGAGCTGTGTGCTGTCTTTGAAGGCTGAGCTGGAAAGGGGTTGTTCTCGCTGGAAAGGTTCTCACCCACTACGTGACCCCCTCCCTGGTGCTTTGCTGGCTGGCGCAGGCGTATCGGCACCTTATCTACCCCAGGCTTGCCCAGCGCTCTGCCAGCACTGCTGCTTTGGCCCTCACGAGGTTCCTCGCCCCCAGCGCAGCTCGGGAGCCTTTCTGGGGTCGCTGCCGCAGGGGAGCAGGTTTGCGCTCCCCTCGGTCCCAGCCAGCTATCGCTCGCCCACGCTGCAAAAGCAAGATTAGTGGCTGCGTTTCGGGGAGGGGCAGATGGAGGCAGAGGAGTTCAAAGCCAGACGCAGCCCAGCGCAGGTCCCCTCCTTTTTGCTTTCTGGAGACTTTCAAAGTCCAGGCGCAGCCTCTGCAGGGACCTTTCCCTTTCCTGTAATTCCTGTCCCTGGCAAGAAGGCTGCTCTGATGCCACGGGGAAGGCCATGGCCTTGCTCTGTTACACCTCGGTGTGTTATTATCTGCCTCCCCCATAGAGAGAGTGTGTGGAGGGAGGCTTACAGGGGCTGGAGGTGCTTCAGCTGTGGTCCTTTCAGGTATGGTCCTGCCACGGGTGCAGAGACTGAGCCTCCTTAACCTGGCGAAGGTGCTTCACCCTGGGCATATCTCCATCGGGGTCACTGAGTGCTGGCTCAGCTTGCCCAGGGTGGGGAGCAAAGGCTTTGACCCCGCTTGGTGGGTCCCAGGAGGACAGCTATGGGGCGGAAAGCCCAGTGCTGATGCTACGCTGGTCTCTGTGTCCATTTGTTGGAGAAGACCTCATCGAGTGGTGATGTTGGATCAAGCCCTGCTGCAGGTCACCAGTGAAAAGGCTGCACTGGGCGCAGATTGTGGTTGGGTGAGCAGCACCCATAAAAACCTCCCTTGCTGGGTGAGGATGGGGCTGGTGGCTTGTCATCTCCTGAAGAAGCACTAGAGGTCTCTCCCTGCCTGGGACTGCACCGGATGACACAGCTACTGGGAGGTGGGTGGCCTGCAGGGCTGCCTCAGCTGGGGAAGCCCCAGCTCGGCTGGCAGGCCTTCTCCTGGTGAGTTCCACCCCCACAGCGGTGCCCTGGGAGATGTCACCCCGTGTCCCTGTGGTGCTAGCACAAAGGCTCTGGGGAAAAAGTGCTTGTTTGGGGTTTTTCCTCACTTTAAATTTAAACCAGTCTGTTTAAATCTCCTCACTAATTAACTTTGCAATTAACAGCCCTTCCCTCTCTGGCATCAGCGGGATGCAGTGGGTGACTGGCCGTGATGTAACACCAGGGATTGCATCACCAACACGCTCGGGCACGGTGTTGGCAGCGCGAGGCACGTGGAACAGCACAAACCAGCCCGACGCCGCAGCGGCTGCTGCAGATCGCGTGTGCCAAGAGGCGATGAAGGGTTACAGGGTGCGTAGCGGGGCTGGCAGCGCTTCGGTGGCACTGACGCCCAGGCCGGTGGGGATGGGTCCAGTGATGGCTGCTGAGCAAAGGCCACCTGATGTCCCCTGCCCTGGTGCCATCGGGCCATGGGCAGGGCTCCCGCATGTCACCCAGGTTGTTTTGGTTTTGGTTTTTTTTTAAATCTGGCTTTTTGGGGCACTTTTTTTTCTTTTTTTTTTCTGTTTCTTTTCCAAGACCAGTGACCTGAGCATGAGCCGGTTCCTCCCAAACGAGCCAACCAGCTCCAAAAGGGGTCGGGAAGGAGCGATCTGGGCTCCTCCTTGCCACCCCGCTCCAGCGGCATGGCTTGCCGCCAAGGCTTTTCCACGCTCGCGCCATGCGGTGGCTGGTGAGTCACGGGGCGATTGCCTCACCCGGGGCCGGTAAACCCTGCCCGCAGCCCTGCCCATTTTCGCTTTCCTTCTTGCACCCCGGCCCTCCTGCGTACTGGGATTTCTTGCTCTGAGCAAGTTCAAGTGGCTCCAGCTCACTGGGCCACGTGAATCCGAGGAGGGGGCTCCATCGTCGCCATCTGCACCGTATTCCCGGCATGGTGCCGTCTGCAGTTGGGGCTGGAGCCCGCCGGGGCTGAAGCGATAACTGCCACGGATCCCCAGCGCCCTGCAGACCCTGCCGGGCACGGCACGGCATCCCCAGCCCGTGCTGGCTTTGGGAGACCCTCCGCTGTCGTGGCAGGAGCCGGCACTAGCGCAGTTTGTAGGAGCCGTGCCGAATGCAGCTGGGCTGGAGATCGGGGTATGGTGGAGCACGGCATCGCCGTGTGAGATGCTTGTTGGTGTGCCGATTCCCAGGATGGCAAGACCACGTCCCGTCAGGGAAAAGCCCTCGCTGCGGCACATCCAGGCACCAATAGGCTCGGCTACGGCTGGCGGCAAGTGAGGCACAAACATCTGAGCAAAGCGCCCAGGAGATCTTCAAGCCTTCATCGCGGCCGCCCTAAGTGCCAGGAGCTGTGCTGGTGGCCCCAGCTTCCCCACTCGGCTTTCACTTTTCCTTTGATGCCTCGGGATCTCCTTTCGCTTGTGCAAAGAGATGAGGTTTCACTTTACTTCTCCAAACAGAAATGACACCCGGGAGATAAAAGCCGCAGTGATAGGGAGGAGGAGCCAACGGAGCTGGGCCCCGCAGGGATGTGATGCTGCTCCGGGACCTGACGGGTGACCTGAGAGCATCCCCAGCGCTGTCCTCGGCTGGGGCCAGCCTGACGTGGGTGATCTTCCAGCCCTGCTCTGGGAGCATAGGCTGCAGATGGGGCCGTTCCGGCACAGCAGGCACTGGACATCACCGTCTGGGTGCTGGGGACCCTGCTCCAGCCCCTCCAGCAGCTGCCGGCGGTCCCAACCTGGGTGCTGAAACACCCCAGCCTGGCTTGTGTCTTGGTCTGGAGGAGGAAACACCCTGCGGAGCCGTCCAGGCTCCACTCCGAGGCAGCACCAGGACTGCTGCTCCTTCCCCTCCCTCACCGGGGCCAAGTTCATTTTTACACCCGTCGGGATTTTCTGCTAAGGTGCTATCTATTCCAGCTGAGCTGTGCCTCGCTTGGGTGACGTACGTGAAGTTATTTATGCTGGTTTGGGCTTTTATTTCACAGTTGTATTGATCGTGAACTTGTTGCATTGAATAAAAATTATTCTTCTAAATCTGTGCTTTTATTTAATGGGAGAGAAAGGAAAGACAGTGCCCCTGTCCTGTTCACCAAGAGCGCAGATGAAGGACCCCAGCCCTGGCCGGGGCTCAGGCTTTTAATTACTGACCTCACACAACCTGCTGCAGCGGGGGAGGCTGCCGCGGGAGCCTGGGCGGGAGCCCGGCCTGGCAGCGACGCCCGTGACTTGCTGTCACAGGAAGGGAAACCCTGTGCCCACCGCGCTATCGGGCTTTAGTGCTGTGTTTTGCTGTCCTGGCTCTTCTCCAAGCTGTATCTCCATCTGGTTTGGTCAAAGCCAGAGATAGCCGTTGCCTGAGCCACGCTGCTCCTTGCCCCCTGCCTCCGCTCCTCTTCTCCTCCACCGTGGTTTTCCAGGGAAGACCTGAGCTCTCTGAGATGCTGCTGGTGCAGGGAAAGGTCTCATGGGGAAGGTGGTTGATCCTGTGGGTCAACAACCAGTCCTGCTTAAGGTCTTCATTAATGATCTGGATGATGAGGTGCAGCGTACCAAGTTCACTGATGACACCAGACTGGGAGGGGTGGGTGACACGCCAGAGGGTCCTGCTGTCATCCAGAGGGACCTCAACAGGAGGTTGAAGAAATGGACTGAAAGGAACCTCATGAAGTTCAACAAGGAGAAGTGCAGAGTCCTGCACCTGGGGAGGAACAGCCCCGGGCACCAGGACATGCTGAGGACCACCCAGCTGGAAAGGAGCTTTTCGGAAAAGGACCTGGGGGTCCTGGTGGACACCAAGTTGACCATGAGCCAGAAACGTGCCCTTGCAGCAAAGAAGGTGAATGGTGTCCGGGGCTGCGTTAGAAGGAGTGTTCCCAGCAGGTCGAGGGAGGTGATCCTTCCCCTCTACTCAGCACTGGTGAGGCCACCCCTGGAGTGCTGGGTCCAGTTCTGGGCTCCCCAGTGCGAGAGGGACATGGACATACTGGAGTCCAACAAAAGGCCGTGAAGATGATGAAGGGTTTGGAGCACCTCTCCTATGAAGAAAGGCTGAGAGAGCTGGGACTATTTAGCCTGGAGAAGAGAAGGCTCCGGGGCTCCTGGTGGTGCCTACTGACAGGACAGCAGACAACGGGCACAACCTGAAACACGTGAAAGTCTGCAAGAAAACACTTGTTTACTATGGGGGTGGTCAAACACAGAGAGGCTGTGGAGTCTCCATCCCTGGAGATATTCAGAACTGGACAATGTCCTGGGGAACCTGCGCCAGCTGACCCTGCTGGAGCAGGGGGTTGGACTGGACAATGTCCAGAGGTCCCAGCCCACCTCCACAACTCGGCACAGCACGTCATGCTGGGCTGCCCACCTGTAGGTGTACCTTTCCACAACCTCGCGCAAGAACTTTTCTCATTTGCTTGGACTCCTTGAAGTCAGCAGTTTATTTACAAATATGAACATTAAAAATTGGGTCCTTCTGGAGCAGTGTTCTTCTATGGCCACCACGTGAGGCACTGCAAAGTGCATTTATGCCTGTTGCTGCATTATTGTGTATTTTTTTTTTAGATACAGGGATTGCCCTAATTTTCTTATATTTAATTGTATTTTCTTAATATTAATGTATTTTCTTATATATTAATATTATATATATTTTCTTATATAAAAATTTGCCTATATTTTCTTATATTTCTTATATTTCATGCTTGATGAATGCATGAAACTAAAAGCACAGCGATGACAGCTTCACGTTGCAGGAGGTTACCTCGGGGGAAGGACGGGTTTTGCTGAACGGGGACACCGTTCCAGCTGTCAGCGGAGAGGTGTCAGTAGATGATATTTGCGTTTCGATGCTAAACAGGGAAGAAGCCCCAGCCAGCTCCACAACCCGATGTCCCACCTGGAAAACGCAGTGGAAATGCTTCTGCTTTCACCCTTTTTCCTGCTTTTGTAGCAAGCCTGGTCCCTCGAGATAAGAAGCACATAAAGCTCATGCCCGCAGCCTGCGTTGAGCAGTGACTGCTCCTGGCTACTGTTTTTGCCCCCTCCCTGCCACGGCCGTTGTGCTGCGCTTCCTGTGGGGAAACTGAGGCACAAACTGCTGCCACTCAGCAGGCACCGACACCCTTCTGGCCACCCCGAGCCCGCTGTCCCTGTGGGGCTGCGTACCTGGGGGACTCCCGCAGCTTTCGGCGCGGTGCCGGGCCGGGTCGTGCCCAGGCTTCCCTGTACTTGCCAGCACTTCTGCGCCGCTCGATGTGGCAGCAGCGTCCCCCACCTGTGGCTCCCTTGGTGCACGGGGAAGGTAGCCCGAGCAACCCCCTGCATCCCCGGGGCGCTGGGCGCGCTCGCCGCGTCAAGGTGGGCAGCAGGGCAAGCGGCGGAGCAGGCAGCAGGGCAGGCAGCGGGAGGCGGGTGCTGCCCACACCTGCCGCACCTGCGGCAGTGGGATTTCCTCTGCCGCCGCTTTCGCTTTCCTCTTTCTAGAGCCGCTGGGCCACGGATTTTCCTGCCAATCTGAAAGCGCAATCACGCTGGGGCAAGTGGCATAAAAGCCGGGGAGATGGGGCAGAGAGGCAGCCACAGCGAGGGAGGCAAAGCAGCTCCCCAGGACCGGCCGCCAGCCCAGCAGCCCCAGAGCCGAGGGAGCCACCTGCAGCAACACCACCAGGCTCCTCTCCATCAGGGATTTAGCGGATCCGGTTCGTCCTCTGCGGCTTCTTGCATCGCAGCCCCCTCGCCCCGTCGTAACCCGCTCGCCACAGGGCTCTCATCGGCAAAATGCTGCATCTGGGCTTCATCCCACTGCTTGCACTGGTGCTGGGGGCCAGCCTCGGGGCCGCCTTCCCCCAGGACGCCCTGAAGAAGAGCTGCAGTCTGTCCAAGTACCAGTTCCTCGAGCCCCAGGAGCTGAAGGCTGTGCAGAAGATGAAGGAGCAGTTTGTGAGTGCCGCTGGCAGCGGGGGGCTGTGGGCTGGCGGGGGGCGAGGCAGAGGGGATGCCGAATTTGAGACCCTATGTGACAAGGTAGATGTTTTCTGCAGCAGTTTGGGGACGAGGAGGATGTTTTCCAAGGGAGTCTGGGGACAAGAAGGATGCTGGGCCAAATTTCGTCCTGGTTTCAAACCCCTCAAAGCTGACTGGGGTTGCACAACATCATTGCCAAAAGTCAAGATGAGTTTTTCAACCTCTCTCTTGGTTTATGCCTGCAGGAGGACATCATGCTGCCGTCGGACCGCAAATGCAACACCAGGCTCTTCCATCGGAAATGGAGCACGCCGGAGCTGTCGGTAAGAGTGAGGCGATGCTGTAAAAAAGGGGGTACAACCCTTGCTCCAGCCGGGACCTCCCGTCAGCTGGTCCCACCCCTACCTGCACACCCGGGCAGGTCTTCGAGACCCCCGTCCTCCAGCCCACGGCCAGCCCTGGTGCTGTGTGTCCCTAACCGCGATGCTCCTGCCCGCAGGTGCCCGACCGAGTGATGCTGGTGGAAGCCGAGCTGGACCTCACCACCGCCATGCTGGTGCTCCCCGCTGCCCCCAGCTTCGCCGAGACGCGCCAGCGGCCCCTGGCCTTCCTCACCCAAGCCCGGGAGGACCTGCGAGGCTGCGTGAGTGCCTCCCCCACAAAACCCCCCGGCCCTGTGCTGGGTCGGCAGCCCCCGTGCTGGCGGCAGTGCTGTGGGGCATCGCCGGTCCTTACGCGGCCGCTTTCCTTGCAGATGGCCACGGAGGCTCCTTCACATCAGCCCTCCGGGAAACTGAGGCACTGGCTGCAGAAGCTGCAGACGGCCAAGAAAACAGTAAGTCAGGCCAGCAGGGCGAGGGGGTTTCGGGGTGTTGGCGACCGCACGGCTGCGCGGGGCCCGCTGCACCCCGCCTCCGGTGCTAACCCACTCCTTCTCCCCGCCGCAGGAGACCACCGGCTGCCTGGAGGCCTCTGCCATCCTCCACCTCTTCCAAGTGCTGAACGACCTGCGGTGCGCGGCCCTGCGGGAGCAATGCACTTAGCCCCCGCCGGCAGCGCGGCCGGCACGGCACGGCGCTCACCCGCCCCAAAGGGTGCCCCAAGGACCGGGAAAAATGATTTTTATTCCATCACTGGACTGTATTTCCTATTTAAGCATTTTTCTTATTTATGTGAGCTCAGGGAGCAATTTTTTTTTTCAGTCTTTTAAATTATTGGGGTTTATTGTGTATTTATAAATGGCTCGGGAGGAGGTAAAGAAACGCTGTTCCTGAAAGATGCTGTTCAATGGGGATGAATGTATTTATTGGATATCTTTGTTTTGCTGGTTTTCAAAACACTGACTGTTTTTAAGGAAATCTATTTTTTTACCTGCTATTTATTATAGAATATATTATAGAGTATATTTGCCTGCATAAATTATTTTTTTTACCTGCTATTTATTATAGAATATATTATAGAGTATATTTGCCTGCATAAATTATTTTTTTTACCTGCTATTTATTATAGAATATATTATAGAGTATATTTGCCTGCATAAATTATTTTTTTTACCTGCTATTTAATATGAAAAATAAAATAGATACTCTAAATAGACAAGCTGCCATCATCTGTTTTTACTACGTTTTGTCATAATGTCACCCCTTCAGAAAAGCGAGTTGTTGGGGGGGGTGAGGGAGGACATCGAGGTGAATTTTGAGCATTTGAAAATTAGCAAACCTTTGGCACTCATGTTCATCTCCAGCTGTCTGGGGGCGCACCCTGACCGCCCCGGGGTTTGCCTTTGGGGACAGACGGATGCTGTCGTGGTCGGGGCTGTCCCTGCCCGCTCGGGGACAGGAGCCTGCTGGCCATCCATTTCCAGGATGGATGCCCGTCTTGGGTGGTGCACACCAGGGCACGAAGCCTGGAGGAGCCCACAGCCTAAGGCGACGGTCGCATCCCGGTACGGGTTTGGCCATCCGAGGAGCTCTCAGAAGATCCCTGAATGATTTAACCACCAAAACAGAGGTCAGGATGAGGGAGGAGCCGGCGAAGGCAGGCACCCAGCGGGGAGAGGAGGAAAAGGACCCGTGAGCAGACCCAAACCTCATTCAATCTCTATTTTCTCAGGTCGGTGAGATGGCTCTTTGGAGACAGGTCACCAGGGGAGGGCAGCCAGCAATGGTGGCCACGTGTACATGTGATGGCCACTCACAGGGTGAGCGATCACCCAAAGCTGGGGACCACCCAAGGCCTGGGGACCCAAAAGGCGCACGTTTTGGCAGCGGGAAGGAGAGGAGCGCATGGGAGCCATCAGGTGCTTGAGGCTGGGGTAATTTTAAGGTTGCTGCTCTTAGGTTGCAGGGATGGTGACTGAGCTGCCAGCAGCTGAGCTGCAGCACGGCCACGGCTTCCTGCAAAGAGACAGCCGGGGACGTGAGCCATAAATGCTTGTCACAAAGCATGCCCCAGGTAACGCCCGCTTTGCAAGGATGCTGTCAAAACGAAACCTCGGTGCTGATGGGGAGGGAAAAAAGCTTTATCTTCTGTTTCCAAATTGTGCTTTACACTAAGGTAGCTGGACACAAAAGTGGGGAAATGCTGTTTTGGTGGTTAAATTGCACATTGGCTCCTGGTTTTGGTTAAAACGAGGCACAGCTCTCTCTCAAAAAACAGGCTGCAGGAATACTTTGCCTGGCTGGCCACATGCTCCCAGGAAAAGGCAGATGCCGTCAGTGCCTGCTTTGGAGGGGTCTGCCCCAGCGACCTCTCCTCCCGGCCCCGCTCGCAGTTTCACCCCTTGGTTTTGAAATCTTGCAAGAAATCCCTCTCTACGGGGCCTACATATAGCCAACGTCTGTGCGGGGAGGTTGTTTTTAAAACTTTTCTGATCAAAAGTGCTACACTGCGATATCCAAATGATACATGGATCTGGAGAGAAAAGCCTAACGAGGGCAGAAGGTGTTTATTCATCCTGCACAAAAGATGTATTTAGATTTTCCTGCCCTCATTAAGGTATCTACCAAGCCATTGCAAAAAGCGGCTCCCACAAAACGATATGTGATGCTGCTGCGGGTGCCCAGGAGGAAGGTGCAGGGCTGCCCGCGTATCCACCTCCAGGGAAGGAAATGCCCCAAGCGGCAGCAGGATCGCAGCACAGCTCTCCCGAGCAGAAGGTGAGGGCAGAAACCGCTCCCGGGGAACAGCAGAACCTCTTTATCTCTCCGCCAGGTTCACGAAGCATCATTTCCATTGCGGTGCTCCTCGCTTTGCGCATCCTGCGAGGGCAGGAAATAAAAGATGTGCCGATACCTTCCCCGCTCCCCTGCCCGGCTGCCTTTGGCAGGTTAACCTCCCGGTATACCCCATGCAAAGCATAGTTCACTGAAAATTAAGGCTGGGGAGACTTTTTTGTTCCTTTGCCAGATGGCCCAGGCTCCTTGGGGCACTGGGAGCAGGGTTGATGGGGACAGGGATGGAGCTGCAAGTGGCACAGCTGGCCAGCGTTAGCCTAACACCTCTGCCAGCTTTTTGTAGCTCAGGACGAGCCCCCTCTGCTTCTCCTAGAGGATGCTCGGACGTGGGCAAAAAGTGCTTTAGCTTTCCCTGCAGGTTCAGACGAGGGGTGCCGGGAGGGTGATGCTAGGGAGTCAGAGCCTTTCCAACCATCGCCGAGCACTGGGCTCGCTAACGCAGACGGGTTTAATGGCAGTTTCCCAGCCTCCGCAGGGAAAAGGAGAGAGGCATGCTCTTCCCTGCATTAGTTTCAGTTCAGACACAGAAACAGCAGGACAGGCAGAAAGCCTTGCTTTTGCTGTGACTCCGTACGGCCCCTGCGTTTGGGAGGCACTTACTGTAGTTCCCATGTGGACTCCGACCTCTGGCCCCAAGGGCAAAATTTACTGGAAAGAAACGCAAAGGGGTGGGTAGACAGATGCACCTTTAACCTGCGATGGAGGGGAGCTTTCTGTGCCAGGCTCTGCTGGGAAGCGTCAAGGTAGACCGAGCTGTTGGAAAAGGAGGACAAGGCTGCAACTCCTGGAAGGGTTGCCCTGAGCCGGCTGCTCGTCTGTGATTTGCAGCATCATGGGGAAAATACTGGTGCCGTGGAAGAGACTGACCTGCTGGAGGGTGAAACGGAAAGGCCACCGTGAGAAGACAGCTCTGTGGTTGAGAAGCACAAAACGCCTTGCGGCAGTGGTGATTGCGGCTCCCCTCTAGTGATCGATGGGCAGAAGGTGTCAAGATCTCGTTTGCATTAAATCTCTGCTCTCATTACCTCAAGGCTGGGCACCTACGCTGGCTTAAGAGATCTCCTGGAATCCTGCAGGATGTAAATAAAATAGGATAAGGTCCTGTGGGATTTGGCAGATGGCTGGCTAAGGTAAGGCAGTAACAAACTACCTGACTGCTGCTCTTTTCTGCTGAGGTTTTTGTGCCACTTTCAACATTATCTAAATATTCTTGTCCTGCGATGAGCGACATGACTAAGACGTACCGGTGAGATCTGTTTCATTTTCTCCCTCCAAGAACTGTTTATGCAATGGAGTCTTATTTTGGTAGGGTTGTTTTTATTTCATGTATATATGCAGTTTTGTGGTTCTATGGAATAAGGAGGGGAAATGTTTACTATATTACACAAAAGACAGTGGAGTTTGGGAGTTTTTCAGTTCAGCCTTCTTTACACTGGTCCCAAGTGCCAAAACCTCTGCAGCTTCCCAGGGAGCGTTGCCCAACACGTTGCAGATCACGTTTCTGCAGGCAAATCAAGAAAACCCACAGCTGAGTTTTATTGATGGATCATGTTATACGCTCCTGGGTCATAAACTTCTTCTGCTCCAAACCCTCCCACCAGAATGCAGGTTGATAATACGTAAGGAATAAATGTGCTCTCAACTGTTAGCGGGACCATTTTTGGGGGATGCTCGGCACTCTGAGGAATAGGAAAATGAGTTGCTGCCAGCGTTACAGGAATGTACTGTTTTCTAATACACTAGATACCGCTGCTCTTGATGTTGTAATTTCTCCTCCCATTTGGTGCTGTTCATAATTCAAAATAATAATTCCTGTCTATTAGCAATCATACTGGGAATCATGTTGTGATGTTCCCGTGTTGCCATCCGGGGAGACAGTGTTGAGTGAGATCCGACTGCTTTTAACTTGCTTTGACAAAAAAGGTTATTTGAAAAATAATCTTCGCTTTGAACTGCAGATGACTTCAGTTGATGGTTTACTCATTTTAATGCAAAACCCAGGACTTTGGACTAGAGGAACAGGCCAAAAGATAGCTGCTGAAGGCTCCTGGGACTCCAAAAAGCTGCCTGAATTAGTAATGATTTGCTTCCTCTGCACTCCAGAAGTCCCGTTTTGGCCATCACCTTTGTAGCCATGACTGAACCATTTCCTCCGTCTCCAGAGAACTTCCCCCAGCAACCCACGTCCCCTGACTCTCCCTTTGCACTCGTGCTCTGACAGAAGAGCTTGTGGATGGGGCCAGCACAGCTTTCTAGCTCCAGGGAAGACGCTCCTGTCCTGAGGTATTCTTCATTTTATTTTTTATTTAAGAAATGTTTGATTTCTGTGTTCTCCTCAGAAAGTTGCTTCTTGCTGCCCCGAGACTGCCAAGGAGGCGGTGGCAGGCATGCGTGGTTCTTTGTGCACGATCACTCCTTCCACTGCACAAAACCCTCTGTCTCCAGTTGCTTCAGACAAAAGCCTGAAATCTTTGGGCCTAGCACGGATAGACTTGACAGCTAAAAGTAATAGCCTTTGAGAAGGAAAAATTGTAGATTTACAAAACAGAAGGCTGAGATTTACGCTAAACCTGCCAGAAATGCAAGAAGGTGTGTCAGGAAAATGTAGTAATTGAAATATCTTTGGTGTGGGCATTTAAAGGCTCAGGTTTTAAGAAACAGCCTCTTGCATCTGCTAGAGTACGACTGTGAGCCGTTAAAGTAATAAGGGAATTCCAGCTGGTTTATGGGAAAGTTCTGAGAAAAGGCATTGACCTTCACAGGTCCAAGATAGTGGTCCCACCCCTAAATGCTGGAATGAAAAAAGATGAAGGAGAAAAGTTCAGATATGCTTCATAAATATTTCTCCAAGTTGTTCCCGGTTCCCCGTTTGCCCCACGGTCTTTTGTCTGGGAGAATGTGTCTGGGTTGGGATGGAGGACCATGACTGTGCTTTCTTGATGCTGCTTCAAGTGCTATTTCCACAAGGAATCATTTTATATAGCAAAAGAGAGGTCCACAGCCCATCGGAGCGAAGGAGCTCTCAGTCCCTTGTGCTGTCCATTGCTCCTTAAATTTCCAAAGGCTGTTTCGCTCCCTAAAAGCTGACGAGCTGGAGCTTCCCAGATCGCTGCCTGTTGTAGCGTAGCTTTGTAGGTGCAAGGAAGAGTCAGGGTTGATCCCAAGCACTATTTGCACACCAGTGCTACCAGGTATGCCTGTAGTCTTAAACTGCTTGGCTTTCCATCCCTGCAAAATGCTGCCTAAAACTTGCCTTAGTTACTGTCATCTCAATAGACTGCGGTGTCAGTCACCTGTTTTGACCATCCTGACTGAATCACGGCTGTAGACTATGTGTCACACCATGTCGGCACATAGATATAGGCCATTAGGATGTTTATGGGTAACAGATTAGAGGATGGACTAAAAACCTTAAGGTCTGCTTCACAGACAGTTAGGGGCAGGCATGCCCTGCTAAAAACAAACCAGAATCTCTTTTTAAAGGACAAAAAGGGTTCGGGGTTAACCATCAAGCAAGCTAAAAGCTGAAAATGTAACACCCTCTCCTGGTGCTGGGCTGGCTCCTCCACAGTTTAACCCCAGCTCCAAAGTCCAGGTTGTCACTGGGGGCTGTGACCACCATGGATGTGAAGTCCTGCAGGCAGACTATGCTTCAGGAGGTGGAAAGAGGATTACTCTGTCCAAGGAAAAAAGTCAAGATTAGGACTGTCTAGGCAAGAAACCCAAGCCTTCAAAAAACCAAACAAAATCAGTGTGGCGCTTTTGGCTTTTTTTTTTTCCCTAGACCTGCAGGCAAAACCTGGCTTTCTAATCTGATTTTAAGCATTGCTCTGGTGTTTTGTTCTCTGATTTTAGCAGTGCCCAGGGGAAGCAGCAGCTGAATTCCAGCTCAATGCAGTCTCTGATAGGTATCAGCAGTCAAACATGTACACTGATTTTAATCGGAGGGTTGTGTGATTGTTATTAAGTATACATCAAATCTCAGCCGCTTGGCAATCATCATGAGATGCAGCCCATGGGGCTGTATTGCTTTTCTCTTGGCATGTTCCTCCTTCGGTGCTCTGCTTACAAACTGTCCACAGTGCTGCACAATTATCGACTAACGGGAAGCCAGCTGTAACGGCAAGAACTCTTGAGATCCCCTTTTCATAAGACTTTAATGAAGCCACGTGTGGAAAAATGCTCCACAATTGCCATCATGACCACAATTGCCAAATGAAATTACAGCGATCTGCTCTTCTTCCAAATGGCTTGCAGCAGACGTGAGTCGAAGTGCACGGGAGGCAAAGCATTACACGTGGCAATGATCTCACGTGCCTCGCATCCGTGATATTTACTTTTTCTTGGCTACATGGATATGAACCAGCAGCTGTGTTACTGCAAGCGCCATTGCCATAGTTACTGTCACACAACATCCTCTTCCTTCTGATACTCCAAAGCCAGTTTCAGGTCTGGTGTGACAGGTCAGTCTCTAACGATTTCAGTCTGAAAGTGGAATGCTCTTGTTTAAGAGAGGGAGGGGAGAAAGCCAGCACAGGTTAAACCCAAAGAAGCAAGCAAGGTGGTGGAAAGCAAAGACTATTCGTGAGCACGTTTTCTGCCACACCAGAAAGTCCTGCTTGCTCTCTGACTTCCTTCACTGTTTAAACACTGCAAATTGTGCGATACCACGTTGCTTTTATCGTTGTCCTTGAAATCAGATCCCTTATCTAAAAAGAGTCTTAAAAAACAGGTATATCCTTAACCTGCCCCTGTTTTAAGGCCTAAAACGGTGTGGCCATTAAGGCCCACTCTCTTGCTTCTCTGAAGGCAAAATGTGT